>NC_091404.1:17194879-17497354 GCF_032191515.1 Phaenicophaeus curvirostris | reverse complement strand
TCAGGCTAATAGAAAGGCATTTTGGTTTTGTCCATTTGTTTTTTCCAATAAATACTAAAGCTGTGTAAAGCCCTGGATCTCTGCTGCTGTTTTGTAAGGATGACAAACATTACTGAGTTTAAAGCAAATGAGAAAAGAAAAATAGTTACCTGTTTGGTAGCAATACAGAACAGGTAAGCACTTTACTGAGCAGTTGGTTTGGTTAGTTTTTTTTTGGAAGTCAAAGTAATGTTGGGAGCACTGTTTGATATGAGTGGATCAGCTGTTGTAAAATCTCTTCAGTCTGGTATAATTCCTGTTTATGGGCTGGTAATTTGATGCACAGCCTGATAATGCAGAAGAAGCAAATCCTGATCAATATTAATAATTTTATTGAGCTTCATTGTTCAGGATTGACACCAGAAACTGCTTCAGCATGTGCCTGCAAAGAGGAGAGCAATAATATAAGAGAATAGAAACATTCCTCTGTAGAATCATATATAACTTATAAAGGTAGGCTGCTAGAGTTAGGAAGATGAGATGTTAATGGTTTATCACTCTTTTTAGACTGAGTAATATTGCTCAGCAAAATTTTTATTCATAAAGTAGGAATTGCAAAATTAAGAGGAGTTTGCAGAATGTAGCTTAGTAACAGGATATGTGTGTTTGCTAACATTTCTGCTCATTGCAAGAGGAGCTTCATTTCTGGAAATGTAAAATACTTCTTCTTTGTGATTTATAAGAAGATGCTTCACGTAATTCAGTTTGATAAGTAGGTCTTTCAGGAATGATTAAATGCTTCCTGCTCTCTAAAGAAGAAATAGATACATGCTTTAGCATATTATATACAGGCTGGCAAATTGCTTTGTTATGCTTTCTGTCTTATTTCTGTCCTCTGCTCTGAAATGCAGGAACCTGATAGCTCCTCAGACATCAGCATAAATGATAAACAAACTTGTAAAGGAACTTTAGTAAACAGGAGAAGCCTTTAAGAACTAGAGTATCTTCTTGGCCAGGCACCATTGCCTTTAACATCTCTGTTAAAAAGAATTCATACCTGACAAAAGAGGCAATTAGTTTGCTGAATGACAACAAGAAATGTCACCACTGGTAGTAAACTGATGACTCTATTCCTTATTCTGTTGGCAGGTCTTATTATTATGAACGTTAAAGTAATCGGTATCCTGTCACTTAAAATTCGTACCTACCTCTTCCTTTCCTCAAATACCCTGATTTCAGTAGCACGTGATATTTTCTGTGTACTGGTTTTACTAATCCTTGTACCAGCCTGAAACATTACAATAATCTTGCAATCTAGGCAGAAATATGACCTGTAATAATCATGAGAAAGAAATGACAATGCTAGCTTATAATCATTGCTCAAGTGCTGTTTATAGTTTTGTAATGTCACAGAGGTCCTCCACTGATTTAAAGAAGAAAGTAAAGAGGATGTAATTCAAAACCATAATTGTAGTAAAAAAGCTTTCTGCTTAAGTGAGGGTGAGTCAGACTTTTTATTTTTTTCCTCAACTGTCTGCAACAGTTCAGACCCTCCTTGGTGTCCTGGAATACCCTTTTCATAAATAGCACCCTTGCAACACACTATTTACCAAATGTACTCAACCTGAGACTGGTTTTGCTCCTTGTGCTACTTTTCTCTCTCTCTGGGATTGCTTAATTTAAAGCTATAATTACAAATTAGCAATCAGATTATTTTAACTAATCTTAACTAAATTAAGAAACTGTTGACTGTATATTAGGAGATATTAGATAGAATAATTTGGAGATATTAGATAGAATAATCTGTCCCTCAAAATTTTGTGTAGCCTTATTAAACACTTGAATTGCGTTCAAACATTGAGAAATGTTCACACATCAAAAAATGATTCCAAGTTTGCCAGTTGGATGCAGAAGGATGCAGATGATGTGTCTGCATTTTAGTTCAGATAAGGCATTTGTGAAATGGTTTGGGAGTATCCAAACTGAATTTGTTTTTAGTTAAAATGAAGAGAAGGATACATTTCAGGAGGACGCTTTCTGCGCTTTGGTGAAGGTTGGTTGTAAGCAATGAGGCTAAACTGAAGCTGAACTGCAACTCCTGAAACACATACAGGGCAGACTGTCCATGTTAGTCACCAAGAATTTTGCTGTACTTCAGTCACAGACCATTTCACTGGCTCCAGCTTCTTCTGGGATTTAAGCTGTCTCCCCCCTGTTGTGATTTGAACTTTTTCTATTCCAATTGTTAATTTAAAATACTATGCTCAGTTGCAAGTTAGCAATGTAGGTGATAAGAACGAGCTGGCTGATATTCCATTATGGGTGTTACACAATGTCTGCCTTCACCCATAGAGCTGGGTCAGAGCAGTGGTTGCATCTCCTAATGCTTATTGAACTCCAGGCAATTATCCCCACTGTGTAAGGTTAAGACTGTGCCATAGTTGTTGGTTTTAGGGTTTAGTTGTTGTAGGTATAGGGAAGAACGTAAAAATAAGTCAATCTAGGAAAATCCTATTAAGAAAAATCCATAGGGATTGCTGATGACAAACCTGTTTGTCTGAACCGTGTGTTTAAAGAAAAAAAATGTTTCATTTCATGTCTTGAGTTTCGTGGGAAGCACTTTTCTGAAATATAGCTCTGGCTCTTCTGCTGCGAGACATGTAAGTATGGAGAGAGGATCTTGAGTTAATGACATGATTCACTGCAGTTTCAATTCTGAAATCCATCACTGGTATAGCACACTAATGATTTACCATAACATCGCTTAACCAGCAAGCGTGCAGTTCTGTTGTTCCGTCTCGTATACGTGAATGGCTGCTGGCCATATAGACTTGGGAGACAAACAGGGTCTGAAGTGCGATTAGCTAAATACTTCAATGATAACTTTCAAAAAACAGTCACAAGGTAAATGGTGTAACTCGTTTTGGCAGTTGGTGATTTACAGGAACATTAACTTTCAAGCTCAATTGACAGCCTCGGAGCTATGTTTCATATAAAGTACGTGCAGTTTGGAAAGAAAGTCACAGAGACAAAGAAGTCATCTATTCCATTAGAAGAAGTACACTTTTAAAAATAACTTCAGCATTATGAAAGGAGGCATTAATGAGGTATTACTACACTTCTTTTCTTGATTCTAAACAAATGAAACAGGTGTCTTTCTTGCTACAGACACCTGCAAAAAGATTTTTTGATGATGTGGCAAATTATTGCTTGAGACTGGCAATTTGTGAGGTCTCATTTAGAAGAACCAGAAGTGACAGAAATTGAAAAATGAGTCCACCAAAAATCTTGGAAATGTTGATTACCTGCTGTTAAAAACAGTCCTCAAAGAGATGATGGTTCTGAAACTGTTTATGCTATGCAAGGAGTCTTCAACAGAGTGGAAAATAGTCTTCTAAGTTTAATTATCTCTTCATAAATACATCAGAGACTTTCTAAACTTTCAACTTGGAGAGCGTACTTAAGTGGTTTTAACTTTTTTTTTCTGATTAGATTGATACTTACAAAGTAAGTACCTCCTTGTGTTTCCTTGGCTTCATCCTATTTGTTTGTCCTCTCTTTCTGGTTTGGTCTGTGTTTTGTACTTTGATTGGAGGAGAGTTTTTCTGACTTCTTTCTGCTTTGGTGAAATCTAGTTATCTTTAACAGGTCGAATAATTCTCTGTAAACTCAATAGATTTGCTATTGTTAAACTCGTATGTTTGCTATTGAATGAGCTAATTTGCAAGATCCGTGACACAAATTAGAGATACATGAACTGAGATACAACATATGTATTTAACTTTTGCTGCAGCGTTTGTATCTAGAACTGGCATAAAAAATTCATATAATAGTTGTGACTGCTTTTTTTTTTTTAATATGTAGTCTGAGTTTGCCGTATTTATTACTGTAAGTATTTTCAGATTTATGCCTTCAAGATTTAATTCAAGACCCAAATGCTAAAGCATTTTTTCTGGAAATACATATTCCTCTCTGAATGAAACAATTCATGGGAATGAACAGCATGGTTTCATCCTTTTGGTCCATTGCGCAATATCTGGCTTTATGTACTTAAGAGGTGTCGTTAGCACTTGTTGCAATATTACTTGATGTCTGAAATAAAGTGTGCACGTGATACTGTGCAGGATGGATAATCATATCATTCATCTAGAACACTGCTAGTCTGCTAGGCTAAACAATTGGGTGATAGGAGATGCTACTTCCTTAACTCTGTTTCTGTGAATTTCTCAACGTACCACCTTGGACAATTGACTTAATCTTTCAATTTATCATTCTATTATTGAAAAAAGCACACAGGATAATAGTGCTTATGTAGGGTGAGAATTATTTGATTCATTGATATCTCTGTAGTCTTAGTGCTTTGAAGAATTAATTACTTAGTTGCATTTGAAAAAGCTGTAAAATATTGCCGAGCATATTTATTCTTAAAAAAAAAAAAAAAAAAGTCCATCCAACCCAGAAAGAACAACAACAAAAAAATAATGAAAATTCATTCTAGGACTGGCCAGTTAATATTGCAGCTGCCATCATTGCACTCTAATCAAGCATTTGGTTCAGTGTAGCTTTTCTGTAAGTAAAGCACAAATTCAAATATTGCTCACAAGACTTAATAAGAGATTTGACATGACTGTTCTGTTTCATGATATAACAAGACTCGGAATGGGGCTGGCGCCTGTGTAACATGTTGTAAGCCTCATGCCTGAGGTAGTGATCGCCAGGAACATCTCTACTTCACCTTTAGAGTACCTGCTGACCTCTCTAGTTTAAAGTACTTGCATCTTTCTCTTATAAGTATCTGTTGGGAGAAATGAAGTGAAAAGATTGCTGCCTTATTCTTCTTAACAGCCTATTTAAATTAAAACGGTAATATGCACATGCATATACTATCCTAATTTGATCTCTCTGCATTTTTTACCAACAAAGCATCTTGTATTTAAAAGAAAAACAGGCATTATTTGTCTTTAAAGATTAATTACCTCTGTGGCGAAGGTATGTAAAAGGAATGCAAAGATGAAAAAAAGAGATTTCGCATAAAAGCAGACCTATAAGGAAACTGAACTAAGTCTGTGACTTCTACAGTTCTGTGCTTTTGAGTCTATTGGATCTTTGTATTTTGGAGGTATCAGCAGGGGAGTGTGGAAGAGGATATAAGACAAAGCTTTTCAGACAAAAGAGAAGTTCAGATCTTTATCTCCCTGCTTCTAAAATGTATTTACTGGAGCCATTCATCCTGGCAGTCACTAAAAGTGCTTTCTGAAGGTTTACTGTTGCCTTGAAAGACTTCAGGGTAGAAATGTTGTGTTAGCTTAGTAATTGTCTTGTGTTCTTCTCAGCAGGAGGGTTTCAGAAGTTTCTCACTTGTACTTTACCTGAAAATCCATGAGACTCTTGCTTTATAATTCAGTTGTGTTGTGAATTCTTTTCTTCAGCGTCTGATTTGTGGGATGACTGAAGTACGAGGTCTGACACAAAACTGAGGCTGAACCTGTAATTCTTTTTATTTAACAAATTAAGAAAATCAACTGCAATCACCTTCAAAACTGTTCCCTTCTGAGTTGGCACACAGCTGCATACGGTGCTGCCAACATTTGAAGCGATTCTGCAGATCATTTTCTGAAAGGCTGTTGAGGATCTATGTTGGTTTTGATTTCACATCTTATGCTTGTGGAAAAAAAAAAAAAAAGAATTCCTTTGAGCACCGACTTGGTCTCTGGGATCTATTCACCATAAACCTCAGTTAATAATCAAAATCTTCTATCGCAAATTCTTTCAGTTTCACAGGAAACATGGTATTAACTCAGTGTTCACTCTTACACACTGACATTTTCCAACTGAGGGTAAGAAAGCATCTCTATTTGAACATATATCCAGTCATACTGAGTGATGCATCTCACCATGACAGGCTAGAATATGTTTTATAACCCTCTCTTTGTCTACGCCCTCCCACTTGTTTTTCCTGAGCTATAGGCTTAGACTCTTTTGTGTTGGACCTTGTACAGGTCTAACTCTTTGTGGAGTGATATCTGGCATTAAATCTTCTGTGACATGAACTGAAAGTGACAGTAGAGAAGCAGTGATGATGAGAGGAGCTCTGAGGTACTCAGAAGAAGTGGCTGGAGGACAGCTGAGGTGGCAGCCCTTGTCTGACAGAGTGAGGAACTGTGCCTACCACTCTGCTTACTTTTCCATGTGTTAGGACCCTGTTGAAGGATGGCATTTTGTGATTTAATCTAGGGTTTGGGATACACACCTTCTTAGGTGTCATGACAGTAATTGAGAGTGGATTCTGCTGTGCTTATCTCCAACGAAGAGAGTATATAACAGTATTCAGTTGTAATTATTTCAGCATAGGCTATAAGTTATAGCTTTAAGATGTGGATGTTAAGTGTTTTACAGTGTTGTAATTATAAATCTATCTAATTAGATAGAGAGCCTTTCAAGATGCTGACCCCTGTCTAACAGCACAAAGCAATTTTTATTGATGGTGGCAATCCAGATGGCTAGTAATAGATAACTGAAAATAGATAACTAAGTTAAATAAACATTTGAAGTTCAATTCTTACTGCAAGAAGGGTTACTTAAGTGATTTAAACATTCGCAGTTCAGTAGAAGGCCTATTTGCTCTGTTGTGTCTGAAATGGTGAAGAAGTTCTTCAGCTTGGAAAAGAGGGGAAGAAAAGCTGTGAGGAAAGTACATGAACTGTTGTGGTTTGTTGTTGGTTTTTTTTTGCTTTTTCTTTATAAGAAACCCACAACAATGCAATTTTTGACAAAAAGCTGGAAAATCTAGATCCTTTCTTAAAATAAAGGTACGCCCACAAGAACTATTAGTGCCATGTCACCCATAATGGATCTTTGTTGTTTTGCAATTATATTGTACCTAGGATGTTTGAAAATATTTTTGAGAGAATGGAGAATGTTACTTGATTGAAAAAAAAAAAAAAAGCTAGCAAAACCAGACAATTAGAGATGTTAAAATTCACAGTAGTTGCATAATTGAAACAAATGAAATTATTATTATACACTTAAGTACTTAGGCCAATTAAAACAATTTGCTACTTTCCCTTTAAAAGTTACAGCACTGTTCATTACCTATCTAAGTTGGTACATAAGTATAGATCTAAAGAGTACAAAAGAGGGATAAACGCTAACTAAAAGAAGCATTTTTATTCATATACTAAAACTAACTATAAAATTCGATCAAATACTCGTACATTGATATGCAGTCTGTATTATGCCCTGTAGGAAAATAAGAATGCACTTTTAATCATTATTAATATTTTATGGTATGTCAAAACCCAGTAACAACTATAATATAAATAAACAGTAGCACAGTCATCTCTAGTTGTTTTGTTCTTCGTAAAGATACTGGGCACAGAAGATGTGCTTTGAGACTTCCTTGGGAAAGTAGATCTGAGCTGAGAGTTTTGGTTTTATTCCAACATAAACAAAACAGCAGACTAGGGAATTCCGAAGAATTTTGATTGTGTTTAAAGTATTCTTACTTTGTGAATGCAGTTGTTACAAAGTACAGACAAAGCAGGCCATTCCAAACCGGTGGGATATTCCTGCACGTACCAGTTTGTGGTAAGAAAATTTATTCTGGCCAGAACAAGTCTCTTAGTGACAACTTCTATAAAATGTGGTTGTTTTGCTGCCAAATACCACAATGCAAGTTCCATACATATTGGCATGTATGCCTGGTTTTCTGTAAAACCAGGATATTTACAGGTGTGGAATTTCATGGTGTTGTTTTATATTGGTATGAATCTTACAAACAAAGAACCCTTTATAGAATCTTAATTGAAAGGGTTTAAAAAGCAGATTACAAAAGGTTCTTTTTCTCACAGTTGACTTTTTATCATGGGTTATTAACTTTGAGTCACTCGTCATCTTTACATGAGAGAAACCCAAGTGTGTATGAGTATGTCTCTGTAAGTACGTATTCAAGCTATGAACTCTTAACAGATCTCCAAAGTGGCCAACCAGGACCAAAGAATGGAGGGATAAATGCAGCCATAGATTTTTGTACTGGAGAAACGCCTTCTGGAAGTGAGGATGACTGTGAACTAGAGTTGAGTCTGTTCTGTCACTTTCACAAAGTTATATACAGTAAGAAAGAGAGAAGCTTTCAGCTTTTTTCTTTATTGAAATGTGTAATCAGTTTGAGTTTGTCCCCAGTGGGGAGGACTGGAGGGAGGAAGGGGGTCGATGTTATTCGTAGAGTATAAATACATGGAGTGTAGCTTTCCCCTGGCTCTATGTGGTGGCAGCTGTGGAGGGCAGCTAGCAAATACTGCTCCATGTGAGCCTTTTTGCTGCATTGCCTTTGTTTTCTCTGTGCTATGCAGCAGTTCATAATGCTGGTGAAGAACTTGGCTATGACTTTTAACATTGGGTTGACAAGGCCGAGGTTCTTGCATATTTTTATTTTTTTTTTGTCATTGTTGCATTCATAACAGCTTGTATTTGTTGCTCCTCTCAGCGAGGTGATCTCCTCTGCATGATGGCCCAGAGGGTAATCTCAGAAATATAAGTTTCAAATTCAGCACAGTGTGCTGTGCCAGGGATGTTGCGTTTGGTATTTAACTTCTCTAGATTTACTCACCAGCCAATCAGCACTGGCTGATAATGAAGTGGGTGATTTACGAATGCTAAGGGCATGGTTGGGATGAACCTGTTGACATCTAAAAGCAGAAGAGTGCATGTTGAGCCTCAGGAAAGCATAAAAGCTTTTTATGCTAGTGAATGCTTACTGTGCATTAGGGAGCTGACCTTAATGACCCAGCACACTTAATTCTTCTTTTCTTTTAAATTCCCTGAAATAGGTTTTTTAATTTTATTATTTTTTTACTTCTCCGTGTTAAAACTATTACAATCTACAGCCTTCTCTCATAAAACTTCTAGTTCACTGACTTGTCTGAGAATCAGAAACATGACATTGGAATCCAACTATTGCCAACTTTAGCAAATATAGGTCAACATATCTGCTGTTACTGCTTTATGGTTTCTTCCATAATCTATTTTTATTATTTACCACACTGTGTAACTTACTGAAATGATAACTGCTGAATTTTGTTGAATGATTCAATGATTCTGCAGGTTTTGCTGCCACTATGGTCGCACGACCTGTTGCAGTTTGAATGTGGGTCATGAAATGCCACGTTGTGCCCTGCCTACATTGGTAAAGTCATGTCCTCAGAGCTCTGATTTTCACTTACTGAAATTAAGTCACTGGAGCACGCACACAGTGACATCTTGGCGTAGCCTGCTTGTCAGCAGGAGATCTTGTGTTGTTCAGGGGCTTGCTTCACTCTGGAGGCAAGTAGTTTGCCAGCTTACATCAAGCGTGTGTGGACAAATGCAAATCTGCAGAAACAAGAAACGCTGCGTTGCTCAAACTGTAAAGTACACCAGAACTAACATGGGCAAATGTGAGTTGTTTATGAAAAATGTGTTAGAAGTGCCACAGGGTGGAATTATCACTTATAAAGCTCTCACTCCCACGGCTCAGAATAGCTTAAAGGTGCTGGAAAATAAGGTTCTGCAATGGTCTCTGGAGATCATGTCTATTTTGTCTTAATTATTATAGCTCTGAATATTGTTACTCTTTAATGCCATGCTGTGAAATCTATGGTGTGCTCAGCACTCCAGCTATACAGCTCACAATATATTTTTTTTGTTCCCTTAAAAAGTGGCATATTAATTTAATTGGTTCCTCCCACTTCTTGAACTAGAATTTTGTGAGCAGTCACCATATAATTTACTTGACCTACAAATATGCCTGTGTGTCAATTATATATATCCTCTTATGTCATACTTTTCATTTTCTTCTAAGATGAACAATGCCATTCGTTTTAATATTTCTGTGGAAGTGTTATGTTTACCTTATCTGTATCCATTTTCTTCCTGCCTCTCTGACCTAACTAATGACATGGTGTTCTTTCCAATATACAAAATCATCTCAAGTGAAGTTGAGTTATTGACTTACTGCAGGATATCTGAAGAGCTTGGTCTTTAATTATGCTTGGGATTGTTGAGGTATAACAGTCGCTAGACCTTCTAAATGGTATTTCTTTGCATATTGAATTGTAGTCATTAGATGAGATCATCGTAGATCTTCATCATTCTCCATCCTCTCCCCCTCTCCCCCTCTCCCCTCTCAGATATTTTTTTTCTGGTCCACTCTGTAACAGTGAAGCAAATGGAAAGAACTGAAAGAAATATTCCATATGTGTTCCATAAGGCATATCCTTAGAGAAGTTCTAACTGTGGTCCATGTTCGATTGTGTGAGTGGGTGGAGAACCTCTGTTGTTTTAAGCAATTCCTTTGTGTGGGGCAGCATATTCACATCGTTCCTGCCATCTTCCAACAGACAGTGATGGCAGTGAGACTGGGGACACTGGTGGGTCCATTGACTCTGTCTGAACCTAGCTATAATGGCAAATGCTTAATATATAAAATTATTCTTTCTCCACTGCCACAGAAACATGAATAAAAGGGGGTGGAGGGGAGGATGATTAGAACTTTCCTCTCGCAGGAGAAAGCTAAGCCTTCAGAAAAGCTGGAGGAGTCAAAGGATTGATTTATTGTGAAGGATAGTTAAAGGAGACAGCAAATCAATTTACTGAAGCAAGAAGTTTGTGGGAGGGTCTGCTAGGACTTGTGGCTAGGGAGGACAAAGTGAAATGATGCCCCAAAGTAAAATGATGTAGATAAAGATGAATGTTTCTGATATGAAAGGAAGGAATGTAGAATTAAATGCAGATCTCAAAGCAGCAAATAATCTACTCTTGTGCTTGGGAATTTATGCTGGAGATAAATTCAAGAAGCCAACTGTTGGCCAAAAATTGCTTGAGGAAACTTTGGAGATAACTTTATAAGGACTGAGAAAAAAAGAAAGAAAAAGGAAAAAAAATCGAATTCTGATTTGTTTCTGGGAGAGAAATGTTACATTTTTCTAAATGTAATCTGATTTCTGGTTGAGATACAATATTAAACCTTTGTAATGAGATGACTATTCAGGACTTGACTTGAGCCGTGTAATTTCCTTTATAGCCATTCTAGCCTTTTGTGATAAGATTTCTCCACACTGATTTTTGCTGAAACAAGCTAGCTTGCCTAAAATGAATCAGTAGTATCTTATGCTGTGGTAGAATGTTTCTTTAAAGTAAGAGGTAAGCATGGGAAAACTTGTAAATAGGGAAGTAGAAAAGTTATTTTCGTGGAGGTTTTTGGTTTTTTTCCTATAAATCCCGTGATTTTGTAAGAATTCATGCATTCATGAGTATAATTTGAAGGGAAGTTTAAATATGAATTCTGTATTATTGGTATTTCATGCAGTGAAGAGAGATTCTAGATTCTCAGTTTACTGAGTTGGGTCATAGGAGATGGACATGTAATCTCAATCTTTAATGTGATTCATTGATGTGTTATAGTATATATAATATGGCACGATACTTTTCAGTCTTCTATGGGCCTTTCTAAGCCTGTTTGAAAAGAGCCTGGAAAATCACTGATGTAGCAGAGTTCTTTAAAAATTTCCATGAAAGAGACGTGAGCTTATGTAAAATTCCTCACTTGCAGTATTCAGGACAACGCAGGATTAAGTGTGTTTATATTTATCATACATATTTAACATAGAAAATAGTTTTACATTTTTTTATTTGATCTGCAGCTTTCTCCCTCCTTGATGATAGATCTTTTGTTTAACATCAGTCATCCAGCACGTGCTCCTTTTGCTATGTACCAAGAGGAGCTGATTTTGAGGGAACTCTTTTATGTCATTTTCTTTGTATGTAATTTGCCATTTTCATTAATTATTTTAGTTATGATTTTTATATATGGAGTGGTTAAATTTTCTTAGAATAATCAGCGTATGTCTACAAAGGAGAACAAATGTCCTTCATTCTCTGTTTCAAAAGGTTTATCTTTTGGGGCTTTTCAGTTAATATCTTAATCAGCACTGTCTCTTAGCACCCAGTGGCCGAGCAGCAGTGGCACTTCTGTTCTTTGCGTTTTCATTTTTATTCCAGTTCTTTGTTTGCTAAAGAAACAGAATGGGATGATTGTTTTAGGATGTTGTCAGCTCAAGTTCCTTGGACTGGCTGATACAAATCTTGCTGAGTGTACTTGTGCCGGGCACGCTGCTGCATCAGAATTGAACACAGCCATTTCGAAGGACATGAAAAGTTTATGATGTTTGCTTTTTGAGTTCCACTTCACTAATATTGAACTGCAGTATATGTGCTCAGCTATGCAGAGGAGGAAAGGAAAGAGAAGCTGGTGCGTTTGTATAGTGGCCTATCTATACTGCATGTGATTGCCTGGAAAATTCCATTTGGTTCAGTCAACAAGTTTTACGTGGCCTCTTCTTTCTTTCCAACTGTTCCCTTTGAGATAAGTCTTGAATAGTACAGAAGGAAAAATATTATTTTTACCTTTGAATACTGAGACTTCATATGTGTATAGATAGATTGTAACAGTTTTACATTCTTGTAATAATGGTGTTTTATCTTTATTTATTTATGTTACGAGGGGACTGACAAGATTATTTAAAGAATTGTGGGACAAAGCATTTTCCATTTTCCCACTTCAGAAAGAGATCGTTTAAATAACTTTGATTTCTCTTGTTGATAGTATTTCAATTCACACATAGTATCAACCTATACTTGCATTTAAAAAAAGCGAATAAAAATTAAAAAGATGGAGAATGCTGACTCAGGATCCTTTCTTTGTTAATTTTTGGTAGTGAGCCTTGGACCAGTATTTGCCCTATAAAAGTTGCAGGCGGCGAGTTCAGATCTTCCATTTCAAAAATAGTTCATTTGGTGTAAGAACTGGAATAATAAAGAACAGTATCTGCAAAGATTGAAGAGCCACTGTCATATATGTTGTGAGTGTTTCATATTCCTTAAGAATTTGAATTTACACCAGGAGGTTTAGTGCACTAACCCTGAGATAATAGAATGCTTTTTTATGTAATACATAAATCATAGATATTAGAGAAGATCAAGACTTGCATAACCCTTTAGAAAATTATCACAATTTTTATAAGTGACCTTATTCCAGTCTATTGCATATGGACAGAAAAATGCACTTTATAATAAATTAATGAAAGTGGCTACTGTGTATGATTTCACTGCCATATATAGTATTATTTTACTGAAAGTGTGCTTAATGTAAGACAAGTAGCAATTCACTGTAAATTGTTTAGAAATCCACTAATGGCCATTTTCTGTGGTTTTGCTGTTTCTTTTCACATGCTTCAGATGTTTATTTGAGAATCTCTTATGTTAAGTGAGATGCAAACCCCTCAACTTTCATCAGAATGATGCTTCAATGATTTCTATCTCATTAACAATTTCTAAAGGCTCAAGTTATTCCTGGAATATGTCAGCTGGAAGAATTAAAGCAATTCCCCCAAATAAACAAACTTCCATTTACTTTATCACCTATAAGAGCTCTGTGTACACAATAGTAACTCCTTTGATATTGTTTTCCTTAACCCACTATGATGTATTTTTTCCTACGAAATGGACAAAAGAGGATGGTTTAAAGTGGGTTTTGTTTCTGTAAGTTCATATCTACGGTCATATCTAACTGGAGTTAGGAATTCTAGGATTTGCAGTTTTTTTTCTAACAACATCTAGAGTTTTGTTGGAAAAAATGGAGTTCTCAATGTTGCAAAGCTTCTTGCATTCCTTTGTAAGCTGGCCCAAATGTAAGTCTTGGCTATCATGCCTTCACTATTTTTGGTGTTCACACCAGCTAGATTTAAATCAGACCAGGTGTGTGTACATCTCACCATGTTTTGGACTCAGTATTAAAAATCAGTATTAAAAAAAAGAGTTTCGTATTCATCTGCTTAGGTCCAGAGCTTGTAACTGAGGTATCAAATCATCTAACTCATTCCTCTCAGGTTTTGTGTGCCCCATATATGTAATGTACTGCTGGAACATCAGATGCAGAAAAATAATTATTTGCAGTATTTTAGGAAGAAGCTTGACTTACTGTTATTAAGCAATGCACTGTATATCCTCTACAACGTATCAGTCTGTTTTTTTAAAAATGCATAACAAAAATCAAATAGTTTTTCGTGTAGCACATGTGAAATACTTGAAATGTGGAGTAGCCCTGGAAATTAGTGTTTTATGAAGTATCTTCTTAATTCTAGTCTTAAATGTTAAGAAATCTACTATCGATGCTCCAGTGTATTTATGACAGTAGTTTTCTTCCTAGTCTTACCAGAGAGGGCATTTGGGCTCTCATCTTGGCATTAGGAATAAAGATTGTCTGTTGCTTTACTGTGTGTGTTACTCTCCTCTTTAGTTTGCCTTTTTTCGAAATGAGGCAAATGATGATTCCAGAGGAGTGATACTAATGCAAGTTCATTATTTTATAAAACAGAAGGACTTGAAAAGTTTTTCACTGCTGGCATTATTAGTGGAAGTAGACCTGCATAAACTAATTTAATCATATATTTATGGCAGATATGGCTTTAGATACTATGTTCTTTGTTTTCTTTTACTTTTTCCTCTGCCCTGCCCTAAGGGGGAAAACCAGTCTCTCATTCAATAACTCATGACTAAAAGCAAATAAAACAGAAAACATGGAAAGTGTCAGGAAATGTGTTTGAGAAACAGTATGTGTCAGGATTAAAATAAACTTTGAAATAGAAGGTGAGAACGCAGTTGGATTTAGGTACTATACAGTTGGTAGAAGACAGTCAGAAACTGATTTATCTTAAGTGAAGACACCTCGTCGGATTAAGTTTAGACATCCTTAACACCACTGTAACACCCGCTTGTCAACGTTCTTCAGTACTTTGGAAATACTCCTCCTGCCTCACCCATTATTTAAAAGACTCACATCTGCCCTGATCCCTTTGCATTCTTAATTCACACCTCATTTATAAAACCTGTGTAGAACGTGCAGTCCACTTCCTCTTGTGTTCATTCATTTTACTTTCTAAACTTAATCAATCTTCAGTTGCAATAGCAATACGATTTTGCAGTGAGGTGGGATTCGGCACAGGCTGTAAAGAGAGCACATCTATGCTATGATAGCTTTCCAACTGATCATGTGGAAAATAACAAATGATGGGAGTATGTGATTACGTACATCTGTGCTTCTAAATACTCATATATTTTTCACAAGTTGTGCTGATAAAGCCCACAGACATTCTTGGCTTAAGCAGAGCCATGGATCTCCCTTGCATTGACCTGCCTTAGAGAGATGGAGCTACTCTTACCTATACTTATCTTTGGTGACTCCTACTTGTGTTTCCCTGTTTCTCCCTATTTTACAAGTTACACTGCATTCAGTCTGAATTCTGTGCCAGAGGTTAGGATACATGCTGAATAACTTAATCAGAGACTTGATAAAAAAAAAAAAAGTTATTTCCAAGCATACTACTTCATCTCTTGAGGGATTATTTATGGTACAAATGCCTGTACTGGACATACACTTGCTACCTGAAGAACAATCTGACTTTTTATTTTATTTCTTATACTAAGAACTACAATACGCACTAGAAAAATCAAACGTACTTTATAAGACAAATAGTCACAGCTGGGGATAAGGAATATAAATGGGATGACATCAAATGAAAAGAGCGCATGATCCAACACGGCTTTTATAGATCATGTTGTCTCTAATGTCAGGAGAATTGCAGATTAGTCTTGCTGCTCTTTATGAGTAAGCCTATTTATCAACTTTCTGGAAAAATCTAATTTAAGGTGGCACATTTTCCTTAGTTCTGCCACACTTCAAAGCTTAAAGTATAGGGGTTTGTCAGCCATTCTCTCCCAGGTATAATTGGCGTGTGAGATTCCCATTCAGGCCTTTTTCTATCAGCCAGGTCCCAGTTACTCCTGGCTGACTCTGATAATGTAATTTTAGTTTACTTGATTAGTAAAGTGAGAAAAACTAGGAAGCCTTAGCTTTTAACACCTTTACCCAATTCAGAATTAAGAGAGAAAGAGCAATTTAAATTGCAAATATTTGCTATAAGATTCTGGATTTCTATAAAGTGTAACTTAGTCACACCACAGGGGAAGAAGATGACAAGCCCTGGGAAAAAAAAAACCATTTGGACAAGGTGGATACGGGCAGAGGCTATGCTATTTTTCCTGAATACCCTACAGAAAGGGAGACTATTTTTATGAAGGGATATAACAAGAAATCTGAATTTTAATAACTCCAGAGAAAATATGCAGGGATATAAAAAGTTGTGGTTTTGCTACCATGTATTACATTTTTAACATGATGCTTTATATCTGAGTCACAAAACGGATTTGTGTACATTTATATTCATTCTTTAAAAGCTAAGTAGAGCTCAGGCAACTAAAACAAGCTGTTTGATATTATGTTCTTTTTTGTTCTTTTTTTTTTTCAGTTGATGTAAGAATACCTTAGCATATAATGTCGCATTAGTTTTATAAATGTAAATACTTTCAAGTCAAAACATGTAGTGTGAGCATGTTTTATCAGCTATTACCACTAAGATTTATACATTGGCAATCTAAAAAAAAACCCGAACCTTCTGTGTGTTTATCAAAATATAAAGTAATTTTGCTCCTTTAGGATTATCTGAATCTGTGGGAATGCCTCTGGTCTTGTATCAGAAAGAATTTAACTATGCATTGATTAAGCAAATTTTTATAATTTCTGAAATTTGGGAAATTTGTTTAAATATAATAGCAGTGATGTGCAAGATAATACAGAAGTGTAGCACAGCATCTGATTGTTAAAATGAAGTCTTCAATAGCATATTCTCATAGGTAGGCATTTTCTTAGGCATTCGAAAATGCCGATATTCTTACAGAGAGCTTTAGGATAAATCCGTATAATTCCTGTGCCTGACATTTTGAAAAGACCAGAGCTGTGAATATCACACCTGATTGCTTTTAAGTCAAAAGCTTTCATGTGCAGGAAATAATGTTTCAATTAAAAAGAGAGAGAAGGGGGAGGTCATTTGACGTTCCTACTTTGCATTCAAATCATGTACCGAAAAAGAAAATTAGAGCAAATTCAGTAGGCTGCTGACTCAGAGCTGAACAGACTTAAATGTTTGTATCACCTGTTCAAAAGACTTATAGGCCACAATTTTAGTATCAAATTCCTGTATCAAGTCTCAGAATTTGGTGGTCTCAGCCTCTTGATTTGTGAAATGTTACTCTTGCTAGTTAGCAAGCACTTTTTTTTTATTCTCCATTGTTCCCACTTCTAATTTGTCATCATTTACTGTCTGAAATCTATAAATTCCTTGCACTGTAATTTCAATTATGAAGATATTGTGTAAGATTGCAATTACAGACAGTATTTGGAAAGACTTTCTGCACGTTGGTGTCCTGACTGCTTTGTGCTTTTCCATGTGGACTGTATTATTTACGATGAAATCAATTAAATTTGCACTAGTAAGATTAATGAGCATTTTAACTTTTAATATTACCGTACCTAACCTTTCGCTGGGGATTCAGAGGAAATCCTTTCTCCTTGCATAAAACCAGTAGGATGCATTTACCCTAAAACTGCCCTTGAAATAGGTACCTTTCCTGTCAAATGACATCTCCTTTCCTGTAAGATGCTTGATCGTTGAATCCTGAAATACAGATTTGGGTTTTGCTTGTGGTTAGGTTTCTTTACAGAACCAGTAAGGAAAAGAATCTGCCAAGTGAAGATTCACCATGTACAGATGGATTTCTTAGCTGTTTAAAGAGCATTGTTCTTCTGTGGATGACCTCCTTGCACAGAATGATGGCTTTATCCTTCTCTACATCATTATGTTTGCTGTACTAAAATCCTGCTGTGCTACATCATAATAACATGTAATCTTCTTGCTCAGTTTAGCTGAGATTTAAGGAGCCGCTGTTCATGGAAGCAGTTTTCTAAAGTCTGATCTATAATTTACCAGAATCAACCAGGCAAAAGAGCAAAAGGCTTTATAAGAGGAATACAGCCCTTAAAACTCTTAAATGAAGATTAGTTTAAAGTTTTACAATCCGGTACAGAACCATCTGGCAAATCTCATGTCAGGCTTTGTTAAACCTCTGAGTTTTCCTAGTATGCTATAGTTATTCAACCCCCACCCCACACCCTGCCTTTATCTGCCATTCGTCTGTCTCCTGCCAAGCACATGCTTTACTCATAGATATGTTGGAACAAAAGAAGGAAATAAGTAAGAAAAGGGCTGATTTTTCTATAGGAATAGTAAAACAGCTGTAAATGATGGAGGCTGTGGGTGTGCCGCACCTCTGGAAATCATGCCCTTATAATTTCTGGCTGGCTGTATATGCACTAGGTGATCTATTGCATCTTTGAAGAGGTAATTGCAAGATAAAAGCTGCCTGTTGGCAGAACCATTAGAGACTTGCTGGGTTAAATTGCGGCTTTTGAGGCCAAGGAATCACTGGGAGGACATACAGCAACATCACAAGGCATTTTGATTCTTTCAGAAATGGAACCGCAGTTGTTACAGCCAAAACAGTGTCAGCTGGTGTGGTTGTATCTGTGGTGATTCCAGGCTGCTGTTTAGTGTGGAAAGTTCCCGTCATCCCTAAATCACGTTTCAGGGCTCTGAACTACACTGGTACCTCCTTAAAGGGGTTCTTATCTGTCAGTTATAAGTTGTCTTTATGTTCTTTGGCAAAACACATGTGTTTCTCATAGCAAAACCCCTCCCATATGTATCTGTACTAACATATTGACTTCAGCTGTCCTATGGCTCTCTCATATTATATTTGTGTTGTATTTATGTAAGGATTAGAAAGTGGAACAAAATAATTTGTTCTAGCCATCTGTTACATAAAATGGTACTTTCTTCGCTTAAATTAACCCTTCTGTTCACCTTTCACATGAAGGATTTTAGGAAGCTGAAGGAGAGGACTGCAGGAATCCAATTACCTGAAATCAACTTACAGGCAAGAAGGAGGCATTGTTAATGGAGATAATCTCCTTCTCAGGCTTACAGCGTTTCTCTGTCTCAGTGTGATAATAAGATGTTCTGCCTGGACAGTGAAATTAGTATACGTGATTTCCTGATCATAATGTGGGACAGAAAAGTAGTAAAGTCTGCAGTTCCTGTCTAAAAATGTAGCTTTTGGCCATATACTTTAAAGATAACTAGAAAAGGCAAAGCTGCCCCAAATAAACATGTGCAATTCCAACCAGACTTCGATAATGTAACGTCACTAATATACTACTTACAAAATGTCTTTTGCTCTTTATTTCCTAAATCCTACTTCAAGCCATACAGGATTTCAGCTTGAAAGACAATTTCATAAAGCACTTTTTTTTTTTTTCTTTCTTGTAAAGTGCAGGAGTGGAACACTTTGAGTCAGACAATCTCAATGCTGCTGTAGCAATTTTGTAAGGCACCAGAGAAAAATGCATCGTATTATCTTTGAATTTCAGCCTGCTTTTGCTTCTCACAGCAATCAATAACCATTAGAATTATTGGTGGTAGTATCCATCTAGATAATATTAGGGTTTTTCCAGAAATCAAAATACATAAACCAAAATTGTCATGTTTTTCTTTTCTTTTTAACTCTAATACATCTAGATTTGCTTTGAAGAAAAGCAAAAAGAGCCTGTCAATGAGGAAGCAGGATGAAAAGGAGATCGCACCTAGCTGAACAGATCCAGTAGTTAGTATTGGAATAACTTGTTTGAAGGCCAGAACTAATTCCCTTTGCATCCTGGAAAAGTCATAGTCATTGAAAAATTAGTCACATCTATGGGTCAAGTTCCTAGAAATGTTGATGATTATTTTAAAACTCATGAGCTCATTGAAGCTGAAGCCAACCAACTGAACATAATTTGACTTCTTTCCAGCAAAAAGGAAAGGACTTTTCCCCACAGTTTTGGAGCACATAATTTGGATTAGAGGTGGCTGCCTGGCAGCTCAGGAGCCCTGGTCATAGGAAGCCGAGGGATACGGCAGGTCCTGCAGCTCGGAGGGTGGGCGGCTCGGAGGGTGGGCAGCTCGCAGCTGCCTGCCTCTCCCCGCAGAGAACGGTGCTGTTTGTGTCTGCAGCTGGACCTGGCAATGTTCCTGCTTCTCTATGTGATGCGCTGTGGAGCGGGAGAGGCAAAAGGGGGAGCTCAGCGGGTGGCTGTCGGACAGGATCACAAGGAATGGGCATCCCTCTTCTTCAATTACCTGCATCCCACCTCCCTGACCTACATAGGGGGCTGTCGGGGCAGGATCCTAGGCAGATAAGCTAGACTAGTACCTTAGGGCAGAGAGAGAATGGGGTTGAGTCTGATGGAGAAAGTAGGTTGAGCAAATTAGCAGTGCCTTGTTATGGATCAGTCTAACCCGTACAGACACCAGGAGCCGAGTAGCGCAGGGAAGGGATGTCGTTGGAAGGGAGCAGTTGTTGTAAGGTTAGTTTGAACCATCTGAGCTGCACAAGACTTTTTTCCCCCTCATATTTCAGAGTGGGCACCACTAGTGTGGTCTCTTAAAGATAAAAATGAAGTCTGACTTAAAATGATGACTTTCATAACCTCTCAAATCTATTTTACAATTTATTTTCTCCGGTAGATTTTGGAAGCTTGGATATTACCTGTCAAGCTGCCATAAGTAGTTATATGTTTGTTAAGTTATTGTTCCTAATAAATGGGAAGTATTCATGACTAATTTAATTTTTCCTTAAAAAAAAAAAAGATTTAATAACTACTTTGATGAAATATTAAAGCTTCTTTCGCTGTTACAACTACACAGAAAATTCCGAATATCAGCAAAATATTTTGTGCACACTGTTTTACTACCTGCCCATTATGCTCTACTTTATTGATTGTTACCATACTAGATCAGGGTAATTTCTAGGTAGTCAGGTAGAAGACTGATGTGACTGACTGTATGATGAGTCAGCAAAAAACCCTCTTTCACACTGTGTCACTGAAAATGCATGAATACTAGGCTTTCGTTTGATAGACAGGGTTGCCTGGCCCTGGGGAACCATTGGTAGGAGTAGCGTGTTGCACACTTGGCAAATGGGATTGCTGAGATAATGGAAAATTCTATAGCCAGGAAGACCTCCTGTGGATTTGCATCTCTTTTTGCCTTCCCCATTGCCTGTGCCAGGACAGCCAAAAGGGGCATCAGGTAATGCTGTAGAGTAATATGAGTCTCCCTCAACTCAGGCGGAGGTGGGTATCTCAGAAGGTGTTGGATGAGTGGTAGGAACTCAATCAGTCGTCTGCATATGCCCCGTGCTTGTGGAACAGTAGTTGGCTGTAAGAGAAGTGACAGGTAGCTCATCAAACATTAAAAGAACCAAATTTATTCCAGAAGTCAAGCCTGCCTGCTAGAGGAATTGTAATCTGTGCATGTACAAGAGCTAACAGAGCTCTAATGGCACTGTTGAAACCATAATGTAATATCCAGAATGAATTCATTCCATCTTTCTCCCGTTATGAGTATAATTTTCTTCTATGTGTGAAACTTAAATGTCAAATTGAGGAAGTAGAGGGAACATAAACAAAAGGCTGTGGGCATATTGTATTGTTTCTTTAGAGGAACTGTAGAAGCTGCAGAAGGCTGTAGGAAGATGCTCCAAGCAAAATGAGGGGATAAAGGCTTTGTAAAACTTCCTGCTTCCCATAAGGGCTTCTTTATCTGCACTAGAAGAAAGAAGCTCCCAGGAGGGTTGTCTATCATTACCACATTCTTCTTTAAAAAAAAGAGAAAAGAGAACTTATGAAGAAGTGCTTCTTATGTGATCCATTAAGAATATGTGTATATCTCAGCGAGCGGTAAGTAGGGACCTTGTATACCAGAAGCACAATTGTTGTAGTAGCAGGTAGTTCAGGGCAGGTATTTGCACAATTCAAGTTTGGCAGCACGCTGAGCTGGAAGCTCATCGTAAGCTGTCTTGTGTGTAGTCACAGCTCACATAGGAGATGTTTTTCTGCAATGAAAAGTGGCAATGCAACACTTGCAGGTTCTCCTTGGCAAACCAGATCTGTGCTGTGTGTTTAGGGCCTTTAATTTGTAGAGCTCTATTCCTTTAGTTCTGAAATGGCACTGTAAAAATGGAATGAGAGATGGAAGGATGATGTGTACTATATATGAAAAAGCCTGTAGGGGCTGAAAGCAGTTACTGCTTGTTTATTTCCCTCTTTCACGTGTTCCAGGCTGCAGGCTGCTGACTGACTAGTAGTTGCCCCCCAGTCTGCTCTGTTTTCACCTTTGCTGTGTTTTGTCACTTCTCTCCAACACTTGTCTCCAGAGGGGTGAAAGGCTCGCTTTTGGTGCTGGGCAGGAGAAACAGTAGGAAGTAAATGAAGAGCACAAGGTGCTAGTCTATAAGAAATTCAGCATTAAGAGGTGTTTGAGTCTTCATTAAGTCATACCTAAGATTTAGAGCATGGCTTTCAACTGTTACTGAAACCTTTTAAGCTTCGTGTCACCTAAATATCCTTTTGCATCAAGTTCCTTCATGTGCTCACATGCTTCCTTTTTCCTTTTTCTCTCTGCTCTAAAATAGAACTGACTGGACAAATATTGTATAAAAATCTCATGTGAAATTCCATGAAAAACTTATTTCTCAAGAAATAGTGTGCTTTTTGATGTCAGTTCCTGCCAGGTTACCCCATATGGAATTATTATGGTATCTTGGCACCACAACTGATATGTTTAATAATTTTCATTATGAGTTTGGGTCCCTCTGATGCTTGATTATTACATTTAAAGAAAGATTATAAGGTAGAATACGTATACTTTCAAACGTAGGAAAAACACAACCTTCCCTTTCCACATGCATTCATTTTACCTCTGTTTAGCGTTCACTAAATCTGTGGTTATTTCTTTTTTCCTTTGAAATGCACTTATTGTTCTATTTCAAGAATGAATCATGTTCCATTGCTACCCCAAAATATAACAAAAATGGTTAAAATGATTGCCTCTAATCTATTATTACAGGCAATCCATTCTGCCAAAACAAAATTGCCATTTAATAAGGTGTTTTTTGAAATGAGTCCTGTGAATGCTCCATGCTAACTGAAGTTGCCCACGAATTCTGTATTTTTTTAAAAAAAAAGTTTCCTGTAAAGTGGCCATATTTTACTATATATGACAGAAAATCCAATGTCTCTCCCTTTCTTTGTCAGTTCTTGCAGTCTCCATGGACATCTAGATCACTCTGATGTGAGGCCTGGATAAGATGCTATTTTTATAACAAATTGTCAAAGGCCGTATTCAAAGGGTAGTACATGAGAGATGTTGTATTTTAGGAGAAGGAAATACACTTAAATATATTTTACGGCACTACTTAAATAGTGTGTTTCAGTAGAGGATTTTTTTGTGAATGTCATTGTTTGCATTTTATGATGGAAAGGACTTAAGGAGAAAGAAAATACAAGAGACTTTTGGGTAATTTTGAAGAAATGTGTAGAGATCCTTCCCTGAGAAATTCATATGGAGAAAATTAACAGGAACCAACATCCTATTTGATGCTCAGTCCCAGTGCTCAAAAATCTTACCTATTTCTTGGACAGAGCAATTATAGACATTAGCAGGTAATTGCGGGATGTTTTGGTAATATTAAAAAAAGGAAGTGTGAAGCGTCAGAAATTCTGCATCCTTAAAGACCACTTTAACCTGTTTGATTAGACGGACTTCTGATTTGAGGTGGTTGATCTTGAAATATTCCAAGGCAGGGGAAAGTCTAAGAGACCAGAAGCTGCAAACTGCTCAGACTTCTTGCTCCACCTCTGAAGACCCCATTAAGGAAAGGGAAGGGCTCCTATCTGAAAACATGGCTCCTCTACTCAAATAATGCAGACTTTAAAAAAATTTTATTTTAATTCCCCTATTTAAGTTAGTTCCACTGCAGTCTGTGTCCTTCCTTCAGGGTGTCTATTGAAAATAGCAAAGCTTAGGGAGAAATCAATAGTGAAACCTGATTTGAGTTCCCTCTGAAATTCTGCTGCTCAACCTTGCTCTGCTGGCAAATAATTTTATTCTTCTGTCTTGAGTTTTTTCATCTGTATGTGCAGATGAAGGTGTGTACCCCTATGCCTTGACAGTTAAAGCATCTGTATAAAATAAAGTTACATAGCTGCAAAAATATCAGACCTACAGTCTACTCCAAATGTATGCAGTCATGATACGTTACTGTTATTTTGTGTGAATTTTGTACCTGACGGTTGTATTCCCTCAAGGGAAATTAATGCTGAATGCTGACAGAGTAACTGAACATATAACTGATTCATACTCTTCTCTCCTAAAAGCACACAAAAGAAATGGGAAGGCCGCAAACTCCTTTGAAAGAAACGACTTTGGAGCCTTGGACTCAGCCACAGGTAGGTTGAAACGACTTTTCTAATAATGCGATTTCTGTAACGGTGGCGTCCGTAAGTCTTAATAGAATTAATTGGAGGCTCTAAATAAACACTGCAGCAGGTAGCAGCTCTGTGGTTCTTGGCATCATATGTCAATATGATTTGGTTTGGTGTTTGGCTACCCAGGCTATTGGTGGTGTCGTTTTAGTTGAAGTCTAGGCTTTTCTCTAAGGGAGAAATGCCAAGATAACCATCTAGTCTTCAGGTTGTGTTCTGTATGCTTAAAAACTTGCAGAACTTTACAAAACAAAACTTCTTAATGGTGCATCAAGAAACTGTGAGTGTCTCCCGGTGTAGAAATAAAGCTTGTGGAAGTTTGTCATTTTGAGAGGGAGGTTTGAAACTTTGACCTTTTGCATTATAATGATTTAACCAAAGATGAAACAGTACTTAATCATGTAAAAAGAGATAAAGAAATGGAGATATTAATATCCAGTCTTCCCTAACAGAGTGGGTTTGGATGTTTTGGCCTCATAGTGTGCTTACTTGCAAACCGGTTATTAAAAGTTTCTTACATGCAGCATCCTTAGATCCTTTTTTGCTCTTTACTGTGTATCAGTGTACTGTACTGCACATTTGAAATATGTGGGTTGAGAGGTGATGGGAGAGAAGGAAAGAGCCAGTTCATAGTGTAGGTGAAACTGGATATTGCTGTTCCAAGGACAAGGATTGAGTCTGTAAAGGACAAGGTGCTGGAGTGAGGTAGTGATTAAGTAGGGTGCTGGGAAGACCAACCTGGGGAATCGGGCTGCTTCTGCAAAATCCTAGGGGAAGACTGCTGCTTGCTATGGACATGGAGATGTTTTTCCTTTATCAGTTGCCCTATCAGTAATTCATACAGCACAGTGCCTCTTCCTGACAGAGATTCGTACCTCTGCTTTGTGGGGTTCACCTCTTCCTAAAGGCAGCAGTGAAGCTACAGCTGTAATGCCCAAGAGTTTCCTGGCCAATGTGGAGAGAACCAGGCAGAACCCCCTGATCCGTAATTACAGTGTGATTGTAGCCTAAGCTCCTATTTGCAGTCTGTAAGCAGACTGCCTGAACAAATATTTTGTTTAGTCTCTAGTTTTTCCAAACTACATATATTTAATCCTATTAGGCTTGTTCTAGGGGCATGTTTACTCAAAAAGCATGTGGCAAACACAGTGTAGGAATTTAGAAGTAGAAATAGAAAAAAAAAACCCAAACCCCAAACCTTATACCTCTATTACTGCTACCTCATTTCATACTTGAGTGCATTTTTTTTTTTTTACTAGTTACAATGCTAACTGCAGGCTTTCGTGGTACAAGCTGATTTAAATATAGTAGCTCCTTCACTGTAGTCACAGATACGTGGTATTTATGTTTGTGTACCTCTGCCTATAGAAAGGAGATTATCTGTAAACGTGTAATCTTTGTATTGTAGGGAAATCCCAAGTGTTACTCTCCAAAACACCGGATCTTCCCTTCATACTAAAGAAAACACTCCCAGATGCAGTGTCTGCCCTGACTGTTTCCAGTTACTGCATGCCCAAACCTCAAAATGCCTCTATGCAGGCAGCTGCTAATCACAATAGTTAAGCGTGCATTGATCTGTGTCTGCAGTCAATAATGTTTATGTGCAGGACCACAGGAGCTTGCTATGGTCCATAGCTACTAATAGACAATAACTCCTTATGTGCAGGAACAAAACTGTTCAGGAAAGTGTTTTGTTCCAGCAGTTACTGCTAAACAGCTGATGAATCATTAATAGAGGGCTAACAGGCTCCTCCTGTTTCCTTGCCTACAGCATGTGTTGCAGAGCAGGCAGGTAGAGAGCTTGGAGGTAGGGCTGAGCTTCACTTCATTGGCACAGAAGAGAGTTTTGGCTTCCTAGTTGCGAGAGGAGGAGACAAAGCAGCTTGATGCTGGATCACCATTTAGAGGGGTTCTGGTTCTTGAGCTTGTGTGACAGAGGTGAGCTTTTGCAACCACTTTTCTTTGGTGGTCTGTGTGACTCCTGCCAGCAGTGTTGTCAAAGAAATGTTCTGTTGTGCTGTCCCACTGTTGATAAGAATCATTGTTCTTCCTGAGGATACAAGCCCTCCCTGTGTTATCTGTTCACATCTGAAATCTGCATTTGCCACTGCTTTATTCAGTAACTGCACAGATTAAAATATGTGAAATGTTTTTGTTGTTCCTATTCATTTTTGGAAAAAAATAAAATCTGATTTTGTAAAAAATACGTACAAAGAAGCTAAGAGCAATATGTTTTTTTTTATTTTGTGGAGAGAAGAAATTTAATCAACAAAATCAAAAACTGCTGGCACCATTATCGTAGCAGAAAATTAAATTAGTTGTTAATTCTTTCATGGATGTAATTTTGGCCCCTGCAAATCCCTCCTTAGATATTTCGTATAAAGTGAGTAAAAATTCATGGCATGGATAACAGCTTTGTCTATTTTATGAGCAACAGGCAAATGATCCAAATGGTGCTCATAAAGCAAATGGTTCCCAACTCTAAAAGGAGGAGAAATATATTTAAGAGCTGCTAGAATGAACCGTGAGTAAAACCAACTTCTGTTTACAAAAAGGGGTTGTTTACATGAAAGTTTCTTGATTCCCTCTTCTCCGCACCCAAAGGGAGATTCTCACTACTTTTGTCTATGTAATAACAACAATAAAATTCATTACGTTTTCTTGGGCTACTTAGTGCCGCTCAATGTTGAGAGCTGCTGTGGGATGCATTTTATCAGCAGAGAGAGTGAATGAAATAGCTGAGAGCACAGTTTCAGTGTGCAAGGCCAAACAGTCAATGAAGCAGAAAGTACCACATCTGGCCCCTGCTATCACGAGGTGAGAAGCTGGTACCTATTAGTGGTTGGGCAATTTCACACAGAGGTTATAGTCTGGGGGAAACAAGAAATGATGCTTTTTGTGCAGAGAGTGGGTAGGCTTTACGTTGCCTGTACTGTCGTGGCTCTCATTTGCCTTATTTTTTTTAAGATTTCTTCTTTGAAGCAGCCAGGTAACTGAAAAATTTGAAAGTGAGTCATTCAATTAGACAAAAAAAAAAAACCCAAAACCAATTGTGGTGCTTTGTCAGACTCATTTCTTATTCTGTGATGGGGTTTTTTGTTCTTGCTGTTGGGGTTTTGGGTTTTGCTTTTTTTGGCTGTGATTTAATAAGTTCCTAGAGCAGTATGGCATTACCAACATGGGAATTCTTTTTCATGGCCATGTCTTTTAACTTGTAGTTTTCTGTATCTTTTTCTGTTAACTCAGTGAATGGAAACTGGAGTTACTGCTTGCAAAATAAAGAGCGAGAGACTCATTCTTATCAGAATTCGGGACAAGACCTTTGCAGATAAGGAACATGCGTGGTGGTAGTTGCCCAAATAGACTTGTCATTGTTTTACAAGCTATATTTACGTGCTAAATACCATGTATTCCTGTGGTTGTGCTTTTTGCTGCTTTGCCTGATTAAACATTTAGCTGATAAACCCTGTCATGGCTGTTCAGAGCTACTGCAGTTTACATATTTATAACCTTTATTTTTATGGTCAGTTAGAACCAGGACAATTTAAAATTAAAGTCCTCTATGATTGTTTAAATTTTTGAACTGGTTGACACTATTCTAAAATCTGAATTTTGTGTGGTAGCAGCCTAAAACCAATATTGATCACAATGGCTGTGATTCAGAATCAAATTATTTTATTCTTCCAAATTACTGAGAGGATATATCTAGAAAGAGAGAATAAGGATTTACCAAAATAAGAAAAAAAGAACAATGATGAAGGCTTAATATAGCTTAAAACTGCAGTAGTGGCAGGTAATGAGGTTTGCCAGCATGACAGTTACAGTGAAACTCCCACTCTTAAGTTGCAGTGTGTTTCAAATTTAAAACTTTATTTTTTTTTTGTGACCTTTACATCAGTATCTATTCTGTATGTATCCGTTTACTGCATTGAAGAGATTCTTAGAGGTGTTTGACCAAATAAAATTTGAGAAGGTGGTGTTATTAGTGCTGTAGCCTCTTGCTTGTTTAGTAGTTGTAAGAAATCCAAGGACTCTCACTTAAGATAATCACTAAAAATCCAAGGTACAGTTGCATTGATTTTCCTGGCCCAAATGTAGCATAATTACTTTAATGAACACATTAATTCATCACCTTTCCTCATGATCTTCCTCTTTTACTGTCCTATTGTTACTAGAAACCCAGGCATTGATGACCCTGAAGTGTGACCCTGAACTCTTGTCAAAGTTCTCTGTGAGGGTTAAATATCCAAGGATGAGGATTTGTCAGGCTCACAT
Organism: Phaenicophaeus curvirostris; assembly: GCF_032191515.1. Lineage (NCBI taxonomy): Eukaryota > Metazoa > Chordata > Aves > Cuculiformes > Cuculidae > Phaenicophaeus > Phaenicophaeus curvirostris. The sequence goes on along the minus strand of NC_091404.1, from coordinate 17,468,748 downwards.
AGTGCACAGTTCCTGCGTGTCTCAAAAATAAGCAACATCTCACCCCACATAGCTTTATTAGTGCTTGGTGTAACGGTGACTGTTGGCTCAGCAATGAGCGTGACAAGCAGATATAGACCAGGTGCAACCATTTGTTGCTCAAAAGCAGAAGATGTTTTTGCATCTGTAGCTTTGTTTTTGATTTCTGTAGGTCACAATATTTTCTTTTTTTTAAAGAATTAGTTTTTGTGGAAAGGCAACAACACTCAGACTGCAATCTAATTACAAATGACAGAGTGCAGTATTTTTCTGCTCAATTTTAAAGAATCACTTTATAATCTTGGAACAGTGGATAACAACATCACTAATCCAATATTTTAACAGTAAATACGTTTGATGATGGGAATTGCTACACTAATCTTATATCCCTCCACAGTATAGTTAAGAAATCCACAGGGGGTTTTACTAATCAGGTTTTGTAAAGTAAATCAAGTCATGTAATTCTCATTCCCTCTAAATGCCCAGCAACTGCAAGCAGAACCATGTGCAGTATTTTGTGTTCTTTTCATCAGTTTGCACCCTAATCTGCAACCGTGCTTTCCCTTCAATATGCAAGAAAGAGAATTCTGGAGAGAAAAATCTCCAAGCACCCTCTGAGAGAGATGTCTTGTTAGGCGAGTTGTCAATTCACTTTGTTCTCCTCTTCTGCTGTGCAAGAAAGGGATGGAGCCAGTCCATTTAGCTGTAGAGAAGGAGAAAACCAGTAACTTTGAGATTGTATCTCCGTGGGCAGGCACTTACGTGTTTGTCTCTGTCAGATTGTTCCATGTATTTTCAGAGCTCAAATGTCAAAGATGCTGAGTGGAAAATAGGGAGATAGAAAAGATTTAAATATTTCAAGGTAGTAAGGACCTGAAACCTTTACTAAGTCATTCACTGAGTGTTTGAGAACATCTAATCCTGGTTTTGTCCACCATGACAGTAACGTTGTCTGCCTTATTTCTTTGGTTCACATTGTTAAATCTGTTCTCCCTCTTGCTTCTGACATGTCTGTGTTGTTGTTATTACAGACTTGAACAGGGGTGTAAATAAGGAAGGAATGGGTAACAGCGGTGGGCAGCTCAGCTGTAGAGCATCACTTGGAAATTCAACACAGTGTGCATGAAAATGGGTAATCCCAGAAAGCACCTTGTCAGTGTGCATCGTACTGCAGCTACAGAAGGGAGCTGTACTGCTCAACACAGGCAGCTAATTTATTCTCCGTTTCTGAGTTGGAGGACTCAGTAGTGAAATATCCGATGACACTGTTTAAAAAGGGCAGGTAGGCAGCTACTCCTTCATCTTGTGAGATGCCAAAAGACCTGTCATTGTCCAAGTAAATCACCACAGATCTGCTTTCAGAAAATGTAGATGAGATCTTTGAGATGCTTAGTTATCCATCAGGATGCTCAGAGTGGCTTTCCTCCCCACGGTATTTCTTCTGCCATCACCCACGTTTGGCAAGAAAGCGGAGACATCCCCATTATTTAGGAGAAAGGACGGAGTAACAAAATCGTTAAGTTGCATTGAACTCTAACTTACTTGCTCTGAGCTGCACTCAACATGCATAAGTTTTAAAGCAGAAAACATAAACGAGGCATGATGCATTGAGGTGTCCATTTTTCCAGTGTCCAGTTTGCTGTCACTCACAAAGCAGTTACCTGTAATGTAAGGTGGAAGCTGTGCATGGGAATGTCCACGGGAAACCCAGTATTAGCATTCAAGTAAGAGGGGCAAATGCTGTTAGGGTCACCGCTGCGTGCAAACTAAACTATAGATCTTAAATACCTTCAATGTTGAAAGTAGTTGAATTTAGTTAACTGAAATGAGGTATTCCACCAGTCCATTCAGTTATTTGATTATTGTTGTTTGTTAGTAGGAGTGATGGTGGCTCTGTGTTGCTGTTGTCGGGTCATTTACCCTCTCAGTCAAATTCTCAACTACGAAATCAGTTGTTTTTCTTGAAGGATATTTTATGGACTGAATAATTTTTTTGGCTGCAAATTAGTGCATATAAAGCAGATAGACTCCAACTTGGTGCCCCGTTGGCTATACAGTAATGAATATTATATATCCATTCAAAGCCCAAATGAGATTAACACCATTGTTCTCTCCATCTGCCTTTGAGAAAGTATCCAATAAATAATGAGGCATATAAGGAAAGATCATCACGTTATATTCAGAATTTACAGTGGCTGGGTTAATTGTTGCAAGGAGACAGGCACCAGCTTGGAGCTGGTGGATGCTGATGTGCTGCTGTTGATGTCGAGCTCTTAAGCCAGGGCAGCACTGGCCTTGAAGACATCACTTCTCACTTTTTGGGTTGTGCCTTGTGGGCTCACTGGCATGCAGAGCTATAAGGTGCTTCTTGTTAGTATTTTATATATTATCTTTATCTAAAAGGGACTGCAAAAAAAGAGAGCGAGTGAAAACAAAAGGCTTTGTAGAGATTTTGCCTCTTCTGATAGCTTTTGATTTGCAGATTGTGATGCTGTGCTAGGAGTGTCAAGAGTCCAGCCTGGCCACATGGCTCCTTTGCATGTGTCCCCTTATCTACATCCAAGTGTCTTTGCAATGTGGAGGGAAGCAAGCAGCTCATATTTAGTTCAACAAATAAGACTTTCTTCCAATTCTCGTGCATCACATGTTCTGCCATCTCATATTCCTGCAAAGCAGGACCAGTGACTGATTTTCAAGCCATATGATTCCAAGCCATTTCTGTCCGTCTGACTGAGCCTGCCTCTGTCATCTTCTAGCAGCACAAGTTTTTGTAACAGTTGGAGACAAATTACAGGGGGTCTCAAAAAAAACAGTGGCCTGGAATCAAATGCTGCTAAAATGGTGTATCCAGCCTGCAGTCTGCCTGCTTGTAACTGGAGGACACAGGTGAACAACATAGTGTGTGCTAACTCTGAAGATGCATAAAATAGGTGTGTGTAATGAAGTATTTGTCTTCTCTTAGAAATGAAAATATTTTTGTTTAGCAACTGCTTCTACTTTGATGATCGAAAGTAGTTTTTCGGTATAGATCATTCTTCCTAAATATAAGGTTCTTCATTTGGAAGGCTCCTACAGCGTTCTTCCATGCTGTTATGAATACAAACCAGTTCTTAATGTTTTGTTTGTTTATGAAGTTAAATTAGGGAAAGTGACATTAGAAAAGAATGCCAGGTACCCAGTAGTAATATTGGCGCTGCAGACCAAGACTGCAGTTAGAAAAATGATAACCAAAGCTTTACATTTTGACTCTGGTTTGGAATTCCTCTATGCTTTCCCAAATACCTCACACAGATGGAAAACATATTTGTAGTGAGTTTTGCTTTTTTTTTTCCTAACTGTAACAGATATTAGAAGTAGTTCAGAGCAAGGAGGGAATTAATGTTGCAAACACCGTGACAGCAGTTGGTGTTTGTAGTAGAATTCATCATCCCTGAAAAGATGCATATTCTACTGCTTTATTTTTAAATGCATACATTTTCACCAGCAGCACAGTACTTTGTAATGTGATGAATTCACTATATGGCAATATGAATGGTGGAAACTATGAACTGAGGGAGAAATTCTACTTTATTTTTTCTGTGTCATGCCCTTTCTTTGTGCTACTGTACTCCCTCAGGATTTCATTCTAAATTCCTCTTCACTCTTGGGCAAAGATTCACATTAAATAGGCAAGCTGCCACCACTTGTAGAAACTTCCTCTCCTGAGGTGACCCCAGTGAGTTATTGCAATGGCCAACGTTAGTTCTACGTGCTCATTTTTACGGTTCAAAATGTTTGGGGCAGCATCATTCTGTTTGAAGTGCTAACAATTCCCAAAGTATTTGCAATATGGGGAGACTTATAATACAGGGTTGTTTATCTGGTAATAGTCTATGCTTACATTCTTACTCTCCAAATTGCTGTAGTTTCTGGGTCTGTGGTTCAGATAACATGATTAAATATCATCTTCTTTATTCTGTATGTTTAATTTAGAATGTATGTTTGCTAGAGGATCTTGAACAGCTTTCCAGGTATTTCTCTGCAACCCGACTGTGGACTGTGAGCATTTTTACTGGTTTTACTGGGAAAGAAACCTGAGCTGAATCTGTAGCAGCAGTTGCCAAGTAGACAGTGGGAGGTGTAAGGAGCACGTTGCCTGCCCTGCAGCTGATATGTACATCTTACATTAGTTTGTGATGGCTTTTTATCAGGGTAATAGTCAGTAATGATGGATCAACGTGCAGTACAGAACACTTTTAATAGAGTTTCAGCCTTTCTATATGTTTTGCTCTCTCTCACTTCAAACATGTCATTGCTTAGCCAGCCTTCCACAGACCAAAGGGTTGTTTTAGCAGGTATGTCAGTGGTGTGAGCAAACTGAGAGAAATACAGACAGTAAACCTGGTGCTTCTTCTGTTTGTTAACTTCATACCAATAAGTAAAAGTATGGAAGTAGCTTATGATTTTGTATTTCATCGTTCTGTGGAGAAAACTGTCTAAAACTGGTAGGTTGTTTTGTTTTGAGGATGCTGTTACTTAAGGCCTTGACAAAATGTTGGGCTTTTTTTTGTTTTCTGGAAAGAAGTGCAGTCTGTCATCAAAGGTGAATTATAAAGTTTGTCTATTCTGATATATTTCACTGGTTTTTCATTGGCTTTTCTTTGCTCTTTTTCTCTCACTTTTACCTACAGGAAAACCTGGTCTTTCCAGTGATCCTCTGTCACATGCACGTTACAGTTTTTTCTTTCCAGATTTTTGTTTTTGAACATTAAGGATCATTTCTCCAGATTCATAAAAACTTTGCTATCCACAGTGGGTGCTTATGATTTGTGTTTTATTTTCCCTTCCAGCAGGCTGCCTGCGGGGTTCTGGGACAAGGCAGGCAAGTCTCAGCAAGAACAAAGCTCTTGGTGCTTTTGAATTCTGATAATTTTTTCTTTAACTGCTTTGGTGTATATGTCTAACACACGGATCTTTGTCCGTTTAAGTAGAAGTAATGATTCTTTATGATCTGTTTCATTCTCTGTATTTCAGGATTTACAAGTGTTGTGAATCACAAGCATCTGAACTTTTTTTAAAGAGGAGCATTGAGAGGGACTAGCTTGCTTTATTGATTTCTTTTTCAGAACACAGCTAAAATGGTAGGCTTCTGGGCTTGGCAGTTTTACAGCAACTTGATAAAATAAAAATAATCGTGCCATCACTGTTTTATCTTACTTCTTTCAGATGTGCTTCCTTCAGAATTGCTTCTTTCTTTCATATTTGTGGAACCGTGCTCAGCAGAGTGGCAGTCTGTTCACAAGCTCTGCCAAGTTGAGGATTTGAGAGAAAGTAAACAACTCAGTTGGAAACATGGATAGCAAGAGTTGTGTAGGAACTAAGAAGCAGAGAGATGCTGCTCTATTATACAAGAGTTCACTTAATGGAAAAATGCTGTTTTCCCCTTAGAAGGGTTGAATCTCTTTTGCTAGCCATTGTAAAATAAGCCAGTCGTGCCTGACACCTGCACTCTGTTCAAGCAACTTCTCTACCAGTTTTTTTATAGTTTTTCTGAATGAGAAAAAAAAAAATTTTTGGCCTTCAGAACATAAACCAGTGTTTGTGAAGAACAAATAAACATGTTAGAACTACCTACAAAGAGCTGGGAAATACCCTGAGAGAGCTGCAGCATGAGCAGTTATTGAAGAAGTCTTTTGGTATATATGAAATAGTTGTTTCTCATGTATTCTTCAAAAATTGGGTTATATATTCTGTGGGCTACAACCCCATTAATGATACTTTACAAAACAGTAACACAGATTGCAGTTTTTGCAGAGAGATGTGATTTAATTCCACTGCTTGTCAAATAATTTATGTATTGCTCCTACCCTCATCAAATTACCAAAGAACAATGAGGTGTAAAACAGTTCCTAATTATCTTCCTAAAGAGGACATAGGGATTCACTTTTAAGAAACATCTTAAAAACATTGACTAGTGCAGCTTTCCCAAAGCAGAAATATTGATGTTTGAAGATTACACATACTCAGACAGGCACACCCACCCTCACTCTCTTCTGCACTGTTCCCGTGCAGGCTTTAACTCCCTCTTTTTTGTCTTCATGCTTGGAGATAGTTAAAGCTTAGAGTAGAGTCCAGAATTATTATTTTTATTTTTTTAAAGTCAGTCCCATAGCTTTGTGAAGCCCTGTGACATCTGGATTAGTTTAAGGGACTGCAGGTAACTCATGTTGTATGTTTTGCTGAGTTACTTCACCCATTGTGGCAGCATACTTTTGGCCTTCAGGTTTGACCTGTAGCTGTCCTTCACTGAAAGAACGTAGCAGAAGATGCTCTCATTTACTTATTCTGTTGATCCCGCTTTGCTTTAGGAAGCTGGGAATGTGGCTGACACCATACATTTGAAATAATGTATATCAATTGCACTCAGATATCAAAATTATTGGAGCGCATAATTTAAATTGTTGAAAGTATAGCAGCTAACTTTATGGATAGGAAAATTCCCATTCCACTCAAGTAGCGTCTTGAGAGATCATATTTTTAAATGAAGTGAGCATAGGAATATTTTAAATGTTTTATAGTAACTTCCAAAGGACTTATATTAGTGCTTATTCAGTGATCTTCTTTGCCAAATAAGCTAAGCTCCCTTAGAAAGTAAGAGTGGCAGTTATGATAATAAGGAGAGAGGTGCAGAATGAAGAGGAGGTACAAACCATCTTATGTGATATGGTAAGCAGACACAATATGAACCTGTGTTGGTATGTGTGAACGTCCAAAACAGTGTATACAGCAGAAGACCAAACAAACATAGCTGCAGAAAATAAATGCTTCTGAATAAGGTTGTTTAACTATGATAGATGCTTTGTCAACCTGCTGCAGCTAGAAAGCTAAATACATGAGTTGGAGAGAAAAAAAAAAATCCAAGTGAACAAAATCAATCATTGGGGTGTAGGCTATTAAATGTTGACAAGTGGTAAAGGCTGGTTATGCTACTCTAAAACTTTGGGGGATAGCAAAGTACCTTTGAGTAAACTTACACTCTTTAAATCAAAAATGGAAGTTCGTTGTTTTCTTTCATGGCATTATATGTCAGGGGCCAGTATTCTCAGAGACTGTTACACAGTGTGAAATTACTGCTTTACTTAGTTCTTTGTATTTCTGACCTTGAGATCTTGATCATTGAAGTCCGTCCACCTGACATAACTGCAAAGTTCACAAAGAGTTTATGTTCTGAAACAATAAAAATCTCTACTTCTTTAGTTAAATAACGATCAATGATGTTTATGCAAAATGGAAATCGGGTAACCATGATTAATTTCATTCTATAGGGAACATTGTAGGGAGAATCCACGCAGCTCCTCCATATATTTTTCTTCTCCAGTGAAAGAACGTGCCACACAAATGCTTAAAAAAGCAAACTGCGGTCTTAAGGAGACAATATTTCAGAGTCTTTGCAATTGCTTTCTTAAAATAACAAAACTTCCATTGATTTCTACCTCCTCAATATGTTTTGGACTATGAGGTTTAAATTGTTTAAATTTATTCAGAAAGTAGGGTGAATAGGGTGTGCTAACAGTGTGGAGACACAGGGCTTCACCTGCCTGTCTCCTCCTGCATCTATCAGTGTGTGTTATTTGGTGGTTCTGCCACTTTCTGAGGGCTGAGGACTTGCTGGAATGATGAATGGAAGCTGGTAAGCAACTTTACCTGTGACAGCCTGCTGTTCGCTTTTCTTATCAATGTCTAGGAAATTAATTTCTTCTTAAGCCAGTTAATGCTGGAATAAACTGAGGGGTACTGAGTGATGATCGGTAGTCGTAACTTAAAGGCTTCACTTTATAGGTCTGCAAGGAAGAAACAGTAAAACAAAGAACAAAACCCAAACATGCTTACTCCTACTGATGATGAATTTATCGAAAAGATGTTTTAATCTCTTTTGTAATTTGTGTCCTCTTGCTGTTTTTTCTCTGAAATACAGTGTTAGGGTATCGTGTCGCATACAATATCTAAGCTGCTCTTGTGGCTGCCTTGTACCGAACAAAACAGCAGGTCTGGGATCCTGAAGGGAAATCGCCTTTGGTCACTTCTAAGGCGGTTCTGATCTTTTGGTCAGCTATTATGGAGTAAGGACAGGTGGGTGTAAAAACACTTGCTTAAATCACTATTTTAGTATTCTTCTGAATGTCCTTCTGTTGGGGTGCTTGCCTTAGAGTTAGTGACAGTTTCCTAACACAAAGAAGAAATTGCCCCCGAATAAAAGCATATTGGAAATGATCAATCTTCTGTAGCTGCAGTAAGCTATTGCAACAGAAAGCAAAAAGTGATATTGTATGTTATACAGCCTATTACCGACTTCTAGACGTTGCTACAGAGCAGTCAAGTCTTCTCTATGAAGCTGAAGGAACTAAATGTTTAACTGCTAATTAAGCGTCGACAAAATAAATCTCATGGTGCCTTTTCCTGTAGGTAACATCATATGGCTGTGGAAATCTTTACAGGGAAATTGGGGCCAGGTGAAGAAATGGCACTGTTGCTGTGCATTGGTAGTTTTACTCAGAAAGAAATAACAAGAAGTATTCTGTGATGACCTTACTTGTTGCAGTGGGGTATGGGGTAGAAGGTATTTTTCAAGTGCTGTTTGTGGTTTTAAGGATTTTCCATATAATTTGTAGATGCTAGTGAAGTTAGCAAGGAGGGGCAGAAATGCAGACTCCTTTTGTCTCTGTCACCTATGAGGGTGGTAACAGCCTGTTTTATGTCATGGTATCCCTACAGAGGCGTATGAGAATGGAATAATGTGTATAGTTCCAAAATGGTTTTGTCTGAAGAGAGCTTTAAATGCTCACACAGCAAATATGTGGGTACCTACCTCTTTTGAAGGTGGGTGTTAAATTCATCAGTGGCCTAAGAAAGATCACGGCAGGCAAGTTGGTTTTGGCATGAAAAGATATCAACATTGAGAAACGTACACTGTTAAAATCTTGTTACCTTCAGCATGTTAGTAAAGCTGTAGTTTAACAGACAGCCTCAAAGCACTGAGTGGGAAGAGTGGCCAGCTGGGAGGTGGCCAAAGAGAGCACCTCGTGGCAGGAGGATTATATCTGTTGGGTATCCAGTTATCCTTTCCTGCAGGTATTGGTGTGTGTTACCCAGAAATATTTGCAATCCTTGTGTGTTGAATGGAAGATAAATAAGATAATTTACAAGACTATGTACAAATTCTTTGTTTTAAAACTTCTAGTTGGATTCTGAATTTGTTTGAATTGTTTTTCTTCTGTTAATTGCTTTGTTGATGACATCTTGTTTTCTTATGCTAATTCTTGTCCAACAAACCCACATTAGCTTTTCCTATTATGAGTTTTGATATGCGAAAGAGTAACATTCTTGGAAAGGCAACGACAACTGGAAGTTTATAAAATTCCTTAAGTTCCTTCAAAATTTCTAGACTACTTCCTTTAAAGTAAGGGAAGAGTGTAAGTTTAAAGACTCGTTTTACTGGTAAAATCTTTAGTTTAAAATAGATCCTTGATGTCACGCATGAGATAAATCATAGCAGTGGTTGTTTTGACGCTCTGGAGTGTAGTTATATTATGCACTGGTTTCCCAAGAGATCTTAAAATTTAACAAGCAGGGGCCAGTGTGAGTGATGAAATGAGGCAGCAATAGAGCCATTTCAATTATACTTTTATTACACAGCCATTCTTCCTAAAGCACTCGCTACTTTTTGTAATGCTTACTAGAGTATGAAGTGCTCCGTGTGAAGGAAAGGTAGCTCCAATTTTATGACTAAGTGGACAACATGATTTCAACTTATTTTGACAGCAGTGCTGGGGCTGTAACAGCACGAATAACACAGGAGTGCACAGGGGGAAAAGGATGCTCTGCTTAACTTTAATGGCTGAGGTCCTCCTCAGAGAATGGTAAGATTTGATAAGTCAGTAATATTCCTAGGAACAGAGGTACTTGCACGTTGGTTTAAGTTCTTCTGTTTTGTTTTGAAGATGATTTACGTTTTCAAGTGTATGGTTAACAGTGGCTACTTGTTTTTTATCTTCCCCAGCTGGCCAATACAGCTTTTATATTAATCTTGTTACTTATTATCTTTTTTCCCTGCTTATCTTGTAGTTATCTGCTTGTACTATGAATTATTCCTGAACATTTTTTAATATAATTTGTCATCTAGAAAGGCTATTAAATATTTTGAAATGTTAATAACATAATTTATACATAAGATTATGAATGCAAGTTCCCTTTTCTTATGAAGACAGTAACAAGTATGTTATGCAGATTATACATCTAAATATGTAGTTAAAGACCTGAAATTTAAATCATCTTTCTTATTTATTAGATTTTAAGGAGTAATTTAAAGTTATCATAAAGACTTCTATTAAAATAACTTTCCGTTTAAGACTGCAATAACACCACCAGGTGCTGGAACTCCTCTTGTGTTACACAACACATTAATTTCTGTAGTAAATTTATCACGTGGCCTCTATTTGCTTTAGGGTATATACCTTTCTGTGTTATTTTGTGTGCCCCTTGAGCCATCAGCATGGTTAAATGGCCTCCTCTAAATGCATAACCAGTGCAGAATTCACTCAAAGAGAGGGTTTCGTTGAGCATGTTTCAGACAGTACATTGGGGGTGACAGGAATCACGGCTGCTTCTTCGGTAATTGAACTGCTGCACGTACTCTGGTCAGGCTGCAGCTGATTGTGGTTATTAAATTCCCATCAGAATATACTAAATTTCATTCTAATACAGTCTTATCAGAAATATCCCTCAATGTCTAAGGTAACTGTTAATTTAGACCACTTGTGTCTTTCTGAGATTAGCGAGAAGGGAATCTATTTTTTCTCCCTTTACATGCAGACCTGTTAAATCCTTTAGCTGAATGGATAACGATTACAAGTCTCGGCTGACATGCTACAATTTTTTCAATTCCTGAAAGGTCGTTTATAATAACAGAAATGACTAGCGCAGCACACCTACAATATCTGTGTTGTGAGGGAACTCTGATTAGAATTTCAGCTGGTTCCAAGGGGTACGCTTTTTGTATGCAGAGGGAGGCTGTTAGACTGCTATTCATGTCCACGGCTACTCTGGCCAGCAACAAATAGTCACATTCCTTTCTTATAAAAACCCTAAATGTATGGTATAAATGCAAACTGCCTTCATTGATGGAATATTATTAAATTCTTCTGATTAGAAACAGATGTGCAACATTTCCCGTTTCAGAGTATATTGTCAGTGTTATACTGCAGTGCCGTATGAGCATATGAGGAAAAGAGGGGCAAATCAGTTTTAGAAAATGCGAAGGAAAAGGCTTTTTTTTCTTCTATTTGCTGTTTGTGCTCTGAAAAAAAAAGTGGAAAAGGATGGCATTTAGTGTTTGAGAAAAGAGCTGTATCGGATCGGAACTTTTGTTTTGTTCTTTCTTAATTAGCCTACTGACAAAAATCTTAAATATGCTGAAGGTGAGTATGGAGTTCCTGGTATAGGTTAAATATTTCTGGTATAGTTGTAGCAGCCTCTAATACTGAGGAAGTTTGTGAACACTGCTGGTACATACAATGCTGTAAAGCTTCTACAAGTCTGCTTAGGTCTTGCTGAAGTTCATATGTTTGTGTTGTGACTTTTCGCTGTTGAACCTTTGGACCCCAAACCCAAGAATCTACTTGAAGACTCGGCAAGCCTGAATGTTGATTCAGGAGTGACAACTCGTATTCTGTTCTTTGCCTGTATCTGCATAGACTTTAACATCTACTGGGAAATCTTATTTCTCCTTACAATATCTGTCATCTGAAGTTACCTACTGATTATGCACCCCTTTTTTCACTTTGCTTCTGAGCTTAAAAAGTTCTACATTTTGTTGAACAAAATGAAGTGAATACCTTGATGCAAAGAAGTTCAATCAAAATTGCTTCTCAGCAATTTAGCCAGCTATTCTGTTCAATTTTGGATGAATGACATACTTCTCCATTTCCTTTTAGTTTTTTTAATCCTTCCCATGTAATAGACTGCTGCGGTATAAAGAATGTTCCATCTGACAATATGCATACATATTTTCCAGGAATAAATTAGGACATTTCCCAATGCTCCAGCACATCACTGTTTAATATAGGCCAATAGATCAAAGGCAGCTAGTGTAGTTTCCCTCCTGGGTCTGTTAAAGCCAGTAAAAATGTGACCCTTTATAGTATGTGCTGTATTATTTAGAAAGCCACTGTTTCCCTAGAGTTAATCTATTCAAGAAATTATTGAATTTGGGTTTCTTTTAAAGTACGTCTTTCTATACTATGTCCACATACCTAGCTAGCTAGCTAGCTTGTTTTGTGTAACCAGCTAGTTACCTGCTTGTACCTACCTCACTGTGTTTGGACTATGAACCAGCAGTCACAAATAAATTATCCAGCTAGGAACTTCTCATTTTGTGTACTGATCCTTCAAATGGTTAATAATCTGGAGAATTATAAATTTGCTAAGGAACCCGGAGAGGGAGTATATGGAGGATCATATTTTTATATATGTGATTAACCTATGCAAAGTAATTTCTGCTTCTGAAGAGTGAATTATATTTTGTGATCATATCTGTAGAATAGCTCTACTACGAAATCGGTGTGATTTCCCTCAAAATAAAAAATAAGGAAAATTGCTATGTGAATATGTAAGTAAGAGAAATAAGGAGTGTTGTGTATGTTTGTGAAGAGTTTGATTGGAGTACATACACCAGTCTTCGAGAGATTTTTGTGTAGTTGTTTACCAGCACATTAAACACTAACGGTATCTTTTCCAGACTATGAAAACTTGTGAGCTTTACTGGAAAAGAAATTTGTTAAAATGCTGCATCCTTAGACTAAGCATTAGCACAATAAATGCCATCTCATTGCTAGAAATGAACTATCAGGACCTTAATATGACTTGAAAATCTTTCTTAGCATTTAGGTGATGCTGTATTACTTTATTGTGAAATCATCATTAAACCACAACTATAGGAAAGAAGAGCAAAATATTTTTTTTCTCTCCTAAGAAAGTCCGAATGAAATTAAAAAACCCAACTCATTTAGTTTTTACCAGTACTGTAGGTTTAGAAAGTCAAGATCTTTCTAGTATCTATTTGGCATGTAGTTCTTGGATTAAAAAATGATAGGAAGGCAACTTTGTTGTAATTTGCAGAAGGAGAAATCTGGCCTAGCTATAGTCATCTGCCAAATTTGTAACCCAATTTACTGGATATCTGTTAGCTTCCAGATAGAAACTAAAGATCTTAGTGTCCAATTCCATGATGAGATTTCATAATAATATTTACTGGTTTATAGGAAATAAGTAGGGCAAAGTGATTGATAATACTGCTCCTGTAAATTTCTGTGACGTTCTTGTTTTCATGCCCACCCAGCTGAGGAACTGGGAGCTGCTCGCAGTCCATGTTACTGGATGTCTCGACAGCTGCCAAGATTGATGTTCAGCCTTGAGCTCATGCATTAACTGACCCAACCGTCTGATTGAACAGTGCAATATAACTCCACTGCGCTTTATTCCTACTCTGTCACGCACTGTAGTTATTTATTATCCTCTCTTACACAATTTAGTACACTTTGGCATATGCTCAGATGAATCACATCAAAGATTAGTGAGGTCTTTTATTTTCCCCAGGAGACTTAAATTTAGTATGAAAATGAACCAGCGTTGCTGTCCTCATCCACCTCTGTTTTAAAAGTTGCAGGATATAAGTTGAGCTGTTTGCTTAAATCGGCACTTTTTAGCACCTGCAATCAGAGTTTCAGACATATTCAGAAATGGCTGATGACAGAAATAATTTCTTTCTGCCAGTAAACACAGTGAAGTGGTTGTGAGCTTTGGATGTTAATACAGGGAGGGCATGTGTGGCAGACTTGCTATTTCCAACTTACCTAAGCATGGTCTTTACAAGTGATTTGTTATTTAATGAAATTTCAAGTAGCTGAGGTAAAGCATCAAGTTCAGTATAAACAAATCGTTTATTATATAAACAAATGAGATCTAAATTACAGTGATTTTTCACCTGATACAGATCAGTGCAAAGTAAATAGTCATTTACATTACACCATGTAGCTGCAAGCGTATGAAAATGTATGGCAGCACTGAGGAGCAGAGGCTGCACAGTGGGGTAGGATGAAGTCCTGTCCCTTTCTCTGCCCATTTTCTCCTTGATGGTGCAGACAGATCTGTGTTATCCAAGTAAACCTTCCTTCCTCGTCTTGCAGGGTCTCTTGGGGGGGTGGGAGGGGAGTGTAGTTGGGCCCTTAAATCTTAAAAGAGCAGTTCACACCAAAGGAGATAAAGGAGCCTCTATCCTTCTCTCCAATTGCATTTAATTTCCATCCCTTGCATAGCTTTTTTGATCTGTGAAAAACTAATTATTCTTTCTGTAAAATCTGATCGGTCGAGAAGGAAAAAAAACATTTTGGATCTGACCTTTCCTGACATTAATGCTGCAGGGCTGAAGCAGTTCTAAATGGTGGGGGGTTTGGGTTTTTTTTTTGTTTGTTGTTTTTTTGTTTTTTTTTCAGAGAAGCACCAGTGAGTAAAAGATCTGGGGAGCAGGAATGGGGGGAAGCATTAGCAGCAACCTGGCAGCTCTATCAACTGATTACCAATAGATACATAATGTCCAGAGGATAGGTGCAAGACTGCCTGTGCACCCAGAGAGGTGCACACAATGTATATACATATATGATTTCTATATTACATGATTTCAAAAGAAAAATTCTTAAAACTTGTAAGGGAGTGCTGTTATTGGGATCAATCACTCCTTTAACTGACAGGGATGCTAAAACCTCTTTCTTCTACCTTGATGGCCAACTGGTCTGTATCTGTCTCTCAGGTAGTAGATAAGGTGGTAGTTGTTGTAGGCAGAAAATGATTTCTGCTGGCAAGTTTGACCTTCACTTGAACCGTCAGTAGTGTGAAGTTGTTGGTGATGATATATGTTTGCTCCAGCCTGGTGCATTGAAGAATATTTTCCTGGCCCATTTATGCTTCTCCCATGTATCCATAGCATAGCTCTTGTACAATATTTTCTTTTTCCTGTGCTTTACCTCTGATGATTAATAGTAACGTAGCAATGAAAGGGTGGCAATTATAATTTCATTAATCACCTAATAATTGGGGTCCAGGGCTCAACCGTGACTTTAGACTTCTACATCCTAAGGAATTAAAGAGAAATTTCTATTAATCACTGTGTCCCAGCTGCTGGCAAGGGCTGTTCTAACAATAGATCTAATCATTTCAAGATGTGCTACAATTAGTGTGAGGATGATAAAGGAGTTCATCCTCCGAGTCAGCCTGCTGGTCCCGGGAGGCTACAGGAAGGAACCTCTCTATTACACCAGTGATTTACCTCTAAATACTATGCGTTAAAGTCGTACTTCCCAGGAGATTTATAAATGTTTAAAGCTTTTAATAAACTTAACCTGACTTACAGCATCTATTCAAAGCAGGACGGCTTGGTATGGTTGGATCTCTCTGGTGATTTGGCTTTCCAGTTGCTGGGTGGTGCACTCCACAGCTGCCAAAAAAAGATGTTGAAATTAAGGATATAGTATATTCATTAATTTGTGCATGGAAAAACATCTGTTTGCAATTACCTCGTGCCTCAGCTTATTGATAATTCTTGTGCAGGTGTGTGGTTAAATGGCAAATCAGAACAGACTGCTGTCCCTGCTTTTGTGTAACCAAACAGCAACTTCGTAACTCCCCTAGCAGCCAGTATGTCTCTAGATGGTGGGGGAAATGTCTTACCCTGCTATTTCAGGCCTCCAGCTGGTAGGAGATTTCTTGTATAAATCTTCCCGAGAATTCTTGGAGTTCACTGGCTCGTTGTTATCTGCCCTAAGAACAGAAATAAATGAAGCCACCAATGTGCAAGCAACATTGTGATAATAAAGACTCCATGCATAGAGAAATAATGAATTTTCTAAAATCTATATGTGGAGATAAGCCACAGGTATCCATGTTTCAGATAGCAAAATGATGTAACTAAGGCAACTAGAATAATAATTTGACATAAGAAGGAAGCTGGTATAAATGAGATTTCAGGGAGTTGTATACGTTTTCCAAAGGTTTATTTAAACTCTTTTCAGCAAAAGTGAAACTTGTCAGAAATGTAACAGTCTGTTGAAGTTATCAACACTTTATGTTTATCAATCACTCATGTTTATGGTAAATTTCTGAAAAAAGGATTTGGTTTTGAACAGAAGATTATAAGCAATCCTCTAAAAACAAATACAGCGTTTTAAAGGTTTTCATAAAGCTTTGAGTTGTGTGTGTGTTTATGTGATTCCGCATTGCAGGATTCGTAGGAAATTGCTTAGCCCTTGGAGGTGTCAGGGTATAAAGCAGCCTTCCCCACGTGTGGAAAAACTCAGCTAAGGACTGTTCAGAAACAAAATTATTTAGCTGAATGTGCTAAAGCTGGGGAGACAATTAAAAGCAAACGAATTCTTGGTGTTTGAAGCAGGCTAATCATACGTGGGATAACGAATCTTGTAGAACAATATAATTAATTTGTTTATACATATAAAGTGTACCACCTGGATTGTTGTTTCAAAACTGTTCATTTGAAGGCATAGTGCTAGAGTTGTGCTCTTTCTCTGTTGCACCTCGATTCAGAAGAGTGGGTGGCTTGCTCTTCCTGCGTCTCCATCACAAACAAGGGCTTGGGGTCCTGTCCTACCGTGTCAGGTAGTTCCTAAAGAATAGTAGAAATCACAGGAAAAACTGCTTTGCAAAGTGTCCCTGAACTGACTGCATGGCTTTGAAAAGTCAAGTTAAGATCTTGGCCTAGTGATTAGGTGAATTGCATCTGATTGAGGTGAGTCAGAACAGTTTAATGATCTGATGTGAAACCAGCACGATCAAACACTTTATTATTCAAACAGAACTTTGCGAATAATTTAATTGTGAATAATTCACTTAGTGAATTTAGCCTCCTTTTCAATTCAGAGGCTGTCTGAAGGCAAGTTTTAGTTTCCCTCATAGTATTTGCTATTCCAGTTATTTTCCATTTAACTCTTTGAGGCACTGGACTATTTGCTTGGCAAAGTGTGCATCTTCAAGGGAGGACTCGGTACAGCTTCTGAAGCTTTAGATGCTTAGAATAAAGAAACAGAAACTGTATCTTTAGTACGTAGGTTCAGTGGTGTCATACCTCTCTCAGGCTCAGTTTAATCCTGGTTGATCCTGGTTGTCTTGGGTGAGTTTTAAGACTTCTGCCTTCTTCCTGTGTGTAAGCTTTTCCCATAAGTTATGCTTGTGCTGATGGGACAATTTAGAGACTGTTGCCCATGAGAATTTGTACAAACAAAAGTCATTGTGTAGCAGCATGGTGAGGGGAATGGATGTGAGGACTGGAGTAGTGATCTTTTGAGTTCAAGCGAACTGGATTTCATGGGACATTCACTCAACTTTTATGATATGTCTACATGTTTCTGAGCAACACTAATTTTTCCATACAAGCTGTTAAAATTAGAGGGAAAATAGCGCCAGGATCTTTCAAGAACAAAATGAACTGAGCTTCCAAGGTGTGCTTGTTTTAACAGGCATGGATTAAGTTTTGTGACTTCGTTATTACAGGTAGAGCAGGTGACTGCCAGCCTCTTTAATACAGGTATGTTATGATATGTAAGAATAAAAATAATCTGAAGATCATAAATTTAAAATCCAATTGCAGTTATTACATTCTCTTTTCTCCTTCCTTTAAGAAGACATGTTTCGGATCTTTCTGCTGTCTAACGTTATGCTTTACGGGCATACAAGGAAAACTTGTAATCTGTGAAGAAATGTTGGCTACATGTTTTTTTTGGTTTAAATAGAGAAAATTTCTCTTGCATTCTTGTTTATTCATTGCCATTCACCTCAATACCATTGCATGTAGAAATTTGAGAATTTTAAGTGAGGTTCACTGTTGCTCCTCTGAAAAGGGATCACTGGGATGGTCTATCCATTTTAAATGGTATTATAAACAGCGAAAGTCTCAGAATAGACCAGATGAATGAGAAAAGCTGAATTTGTATAACAGCATGGAAACAACATGATGAACAGGAATACTGAGAAGAATTGTTTCCAGAAAAGAGATTACTTTTTTAAAGTGGTCATTTACTGTTAAATTTTTGTCAAGTGCTGCGAGTTCCTAAAATGCTCATCTAATAGTTTTTTACAAATAGAGTAATTTTTTGTATTCTTTTTGATAGGGGTGATAGCACTTTGTCACACAGGAGGAACTAACCCCAGCAACTGGTTTTGAGATTGAAGATAATCACCATCATCATACTTGCTACTAAATTACCACTTTTTGTCTTTGCTTAGGCAAACATTCTTGTTTTCATCATCTTCTTTAAAATTTGGCACTACTAAGAATGATGTAGAAACAATTTTTGTCTGTATGTGTTTTGATGCAGTACCAGTTTGTCAGAAATGAATAGGCATAAACTGTTTTTTGTTACTAAGGGCTTATATTAAGTAGCTGAAGGTGTGTGCTTTGCATATTACAGTGACTTTATACTTGTGACCATGCTTTTTTTTAAGATATTTATAGTCTATTTTTATATATTTGTGTATGTAAAGAAGTTATAACAGTATAGAAAATGAGTCTTTAAAGAGCCATCTTGTTTTGCTGGTCATGTTGAAGACCACAGCATGGAAAGAAAGAAATGAAAAAAGCTGGTTATTTGTTTTCTTGTAATGTTTTCTTCCCTCTCCTAATACCATTTTCTTCATACTTTCTTCCATACTCACACAGATTTTAATATATGCTGTATACGAAATAAAGCAGTGTGATATTACACCTTCAAACGAGGATACTGCAGATTAACATACTTCAAAATTACACTGGAATGACGTTTCTCTGTGAGCAATGCTGAATACTGCAGTGAATGTAAGTCTTCTTATTGATGTGCATCTGAGATTGGCCTTCTCAGGGCAGCCAATTTCTAGTACTCTTTGAGTCATGAAAAAGACCTCTTGTGCTTTCTTCCATGAGTGCTACGAATAATAAAAATTCCTTATTTGTCCTTTTCTTGTAAGGACTGAGAACAGCAGCAGCAGCAGCCATGTTATGGCAAGTATTGCCATTTGGGATCCTGCTGGCAAATAAATATAGTGTAGGAAAAAGGTGTCATTACTATGACTCATTTCACCCAGGCTGTGAAAGGCTGTGATTCATTAGTACCAAATATGTGCTATGGAACATGATAACTACTTTAGCCTGAAGTTTTACAATAATGGAAGCGCGGGAATAAAATGATTTTAAGGAGACGGAGAAGGAAAAAGGAAGTCCCTCTACCATCATATGAACATAATGGTTTTCACTTGACACTGATAAAATGAATATGCAATAAAAATGAATATGTAACAAAGAGAAGCTACGTAAAATCTCTGTATAGATGAATATTAGGAACAGGCAGTATTTATAAACCTTTGCAGAGGATCCTTTTATAGTCTTTACTAGTTATTGTTCTTTTACTGTGTCTTCCAGTTGTAGGAACCTCAGTTTAGTAAAAAGATGTGACAAACAATTTATGTGACAAATTTATGGTAATCAAGATTCATATGTTTTTCTTTATTTTTTTTTCTTTCTGTAAGAATATTTTACTTTAAAACCTGTGCCCTAAGAAGAGTTTTGGATACTTTAACTTGATTCAGTAAAGACAGTCCCACAAGTCTTGTGGCACAATATGAAGTTATAAGAAAATATAAATGTTGTGAGGAAGCTTTCTTCTCATTTACATCAGTCCTTTGGATCCCTAAGTTTCTCTTAACAAGGGGCAGAAAGATAATAATACTAGTTACATGGAGAATTTGTTTAGATGAACAGAATATATTGTGTCCCATATCTTACACTTAGATTAACTTTAGATTCTAGAGCTTTGTCATTGTTTCAGCATATTTAATTTGCTCTCTCAGTAAATTTTGTTGACACTTTCTGCTTCTTGTAATTTAGGATTTCAAGTTCACCTTGAACTAGAACTGCATACCAACTATAGAAATCTTTCCATTTCTTTGGTTTAATTTTTGGCAGAAAGCATATTTTCTAATAGGTTTAGTATCCTTATATATGATATTGGCTCTGCAGTATTGTGCATGCAGGTTTTTGTTATAATGATTTTTTTAGCAAGAAATGTTTGCTTTTTCATCTTTTTTTTTCCCTGCTGGTGCTTTGCTCCAAGGTTGAAGTTGTCTTCTGTTTGCTAGAGGTTGTTGTCATTATAGATGCCATCTGTGGAACAACTTGGCTTCAAACTATGTTGAACATTTTCAATAAAAGTAATTCTTGTGTCAAGACATGGGCATGTTATAGATTGTAAATCTTGATTTTACTGCCAACCTCTGCCAGATTTTACTTACTGCTCTGTGCATTCCTCTGTTGAGCGAAATATCGTCATGGTTATTCTTCAAACAGTTAAGGACATCATTTCAGTATTAGAAGGGAAAAAAATTCTAGGTGTCCTTTCCTCCTTATCATTTTTGGCCTGTTCCACTCTGCAGGGTTTTTATCTCACTGTGTAACAAAGGTGGCGTGGCCTTCTAAATATTGTATCTTATTAATAATCTCATTAGCATTCTTTTTACATGTGTACTGCAATTCAAGTATCAGAGGGGAGCTCCCTTGCCCAATTACTGTCATGGTTTACCCAAATATCATTATGATATAGAGTGGCTTAATTTATTTGATCATCAATGCTACGGCAGCTGGGAGCCCCAGCCCTGCACTAGGTGTGAGAATATTTCCATTACTGAAGTTATGACAATTTTTGTTAACCTCACCGTTCCCCATCCTCAGTGCAGAAGCTCCCATAAGATAAAGGTGATGGATAACACCTTTGCTGTTGAAACTGTTACCATTGGGGTCTAGTGAAGATGCATCTCACCACGCAGGAGAGTCTGTGTGGCATGGCTCTGATCCAACCAGCAAGGCGTGCTCCATGGGAGAGACTGGTTTGTTTTTTTTGCAGAAAACCTGACAGGTCTGTCTCATATTGGACCTCTAGCCATGTTTGTGAAGTGGAAGGTCAGCACAATCTGAATCTGACAGTCTCATACCAAAATGATTCTATGGGCAAAAGCACATGTCCTGTACCCATAAAGCTAAAGGTGAGGAGGGATAATTAATTCATGGACAGGAGTTCTGACTGTATCTGTTACCACAGAGGTGGACTTGGATTTGAATTGACTGGTAGCCACCTAGCAAGGGCTAAACTATTATTGTGACCTAATATTTGTAATGCTTATGCTTCAAATTATGCCATACTGTGGATTTACCTGCTAATATAGTACTTTAGACTGAGAGGCATGACTTTAAGATTTTTTTACTGGTCACCCTTCCTGTTGTAACAGAGGGTCAAATTACTGAATGAGCAAACCTTTCCAACAGTGTCTGTGCAAGAAGCTTTTCAACTCAGCTGTTTATTTTTGATAAATCAGACTAACCACAAACATAACATTCTCACTCTCCAGTTTTTCTTAAACTGCTAGCTATCATGAGTAAGCTTATGTGTCCATGGCACCCAGAGAAACTTCCCTGGCAACATGCCATACAATAGCATGCTTTATGATCCTTTGTTTCATCTGAAAATGATAATTAGTTTACTTTAAAAATATGATCTATGCTTCAGTCTTCATTTTCCTTACCTTTGGGGGAATGGCTGCAGTTCAATGAAGATGAGAGTGATCTTGAATGTGGCATTATAAAGTATTTTTATATATGTAAAGTATATATTAAAAATTAGTTCATAATTAGTTGATGTATGTGTGTTTTCTTGTGGGGCTTAACCAGCTGGAATTTTTAAGTCCTGCCTCATCCTTAGGCGAAAAGTTAAACGCAGTGTTATGATGAGAATAAATTATGTTGGGAACATAAGTGCACAGTATGCAGTGCAAAAGATCGCGAAGCGTGGCTCAAAGCAGTCTCTGCTTCTGTATGTCGTGAACAGAGGGTTGTGTGACTTAGCCATGTACAAAAGCAAATGGTTGACAAACGTTTTTGGTATGAATTGATGGGAATTTGGCAAAGTCTTGAGGATTGTGTTTTTTCCCTGCTCTGCCTAAATCCCATCTGGGATATAACTCCTCTCCTTCCAGTTTCAATTCTATCTTCTCACAAAACATACTAAAAACTGTACTTCACTAGTTTAAAAATGAATTACCATTGATGTGATGGTTTAATTCTTTACTGTAGAATCTGTGTGAAGAATATCAAACCATTAACTCAATTTTATGAAATTATTAACTTAACGTAATCAGTTGCAAATGAAGCTATGCTTACCTTTTCCATTCACTGGAGACTCTACTAGGCAAAGTGTGAAGGATTGTGGGAGGGTAAGGATGAACTTTCCTCTTACCCACCAGCCCTGTGAACAATGCTGTAAATATGTATTACTGTGAAGTAGTTATTGAAGCCAAAAAGGTGAACTAATTCTGACTAGATGTTCAAACCAGAATGTCAGTCAGCATGATCACTACAGCTCATCATGCCTCACTCCCAGCAGATGGTCCGATGGCACACTTGTAATTTATTAGCTAATGTGAGGCACTGTATTGATTTAATACTCTGTCTGTTACACTGGCTTACTGCTATGTGGTGCAATTTTGCCTCGGAGCATGACCTCAATGAAATCAGTTTCAGGTCTATAACAGCACTAATATAAATCATGTGTCTCACCAAACACTCCTAAATGTTGACTAGTAATTAAAATTTGCATGGAGATGGGTGTATCAAGCCATCCACACGAGCTGTGTTTTATAATTTTATGTTTATTACATTTGCATTAGTTAAACTTTAAGCTTTTCATCTAGTTTTGTAAGGGTGTGTTCAGCCCTCATTTAAATTGCTAAGAATCCACATTTCACATGCATTTTAAGAATTGCACGACTTCTAATTTTACAGGATTTCAGCAGAGAGGTAAATGTCTAAGTACCTTTGAGGATCTGAGAATAACTTTTTTTTTTTTTTTTGCTAAAAGTCTTTTATTGCTTTTATGAAAATTCAAAACTTGCTGGAATTTTTCTCTTGAGCCAAGAAAGTCTCAAGTTTTTGAAAATGGAAGGAGAAGTTAGGAAGGCACTTTTCCTGTTACCTTAGGATTAATATTTTATTTACATTACTTGCATGAAGTGTATCTCCATCATTCTCAAATCTATGATGAAGTGTATTCTTTCCATTTAACTGCAAGTCTTCAAGATTCTCTGGGGATGTGTTATCCAATATTTCTATTAAAAGAGAGCGTGTGCAATAGAGTTTGACTTCCCAAAGGAAAACAGAATGAAGTTTGCACAGATTGCTCTGTAGATTCCTAAGCAAAGCGGGAAGGAAGAGGAAGATGTGGGATTTATGTTCAGTTAGCAGCAAGACTTGGCCACACTAGCAACCTTCAACACAGGGTCACTAGTCTTAGGAAGGTCATCTGTATAGGTGAATGGCTTCACAATTTGTAACAATAAAAAGTCATGTAGGTCCTTGGATTTAGGGCCTGCAGAGACTGGAATTTTATTGCTATGCTTTGACTAGTGCTCTTCTTCATACGCTTCTAAAGTGTCTAGCTTAGCTTAAACACACTTGAATTTCTATGAGTATAGTTAGGACATTGTCTTCTATGTCTGAGGGGTTTATTTGATAGATAGTGCACAGATGTGGTGAAGTAGGAATTGATATTTGAAGCTTCTAGAGAGTATCTTCATGAATTGAGTTTCCAGCTTTTAGGTGGGAATAATCAGCATCTTTTTATATGATATTTGCACACCAAATTCCTTCTTGAGGAACAGACGGAGGAAGAAAATTATTTATAGCAGTCTTTATTGGTTTTACTATTGCTATTTAATTTCTAGTAGTTAATGGGATAGATGAAATTATGGAATTAAACCAACATAGCTAGCAGTGTTTTGCCAGGCAGTTAGAATTTAGTGATATGTTGAAAAAAGTTAGTAAACAGTAATGGATAAGTGACAGCTTGGATTAAATTCAGAGTGGAATGCTCTTTCTTGCAGGTATGATAGTTTCTGAATATTAAGTGGATGTTTCCTAGATTCTGAATTCTGCAAAGCTTGTTAAATTAGACTGTAGGAATACTTAAAAGGCACGATTGCAGCTTTTTTAACAAGAATTGTCCTCCCCCACCCATATTATCATTGTCCTCATAGTGTTTTGGATCTGTGGTGAATAATGGAACCAGTGGCACTGGAAAATGTACTGTGCTTAACACTTCTAAAATCTGTGCTAAAATGAGAAACAGGAAAGCAATGCAAATGTGGTTTGTGCTTAGAAGATATGTGTAATAGACAAAGTACAGAATGGTGTCTCGTGTGCTAATAAAGTCACCATAACCATGCGCAGACAAGTGGAAACTTGGGCAAAATCTGTTACCAGTTTCACGTATCAGAGGTAACTGAGAGCAGTGTGGATTCAGTTGGATTTCTGTTCTGGTCTGAGACATTACCATATCTGAGAAAATCTTATGACTTAACAGCTCATAACAAGTTTCTTTGTGAAATTATAGGGAAAATTTACCAATTTAAGAATATTCATCCCTAGTTCTTTACATACATTGTGTATAAGCTTCAGGGCACATGCAGTGCTTTGTAATTTGGTCTGAATTAGGCAATGGTTAGCAATGATAGTAATCAAAAAGTCTAGATGTATGTTTCTGGAATATTTCCATTTTTTGCTTTATGATGAGGACCACTGGGTATTTGTGTCCTCTGGGAAGAAAGAAACAAACACAGACATTCACCTCTGATTATCTTAGTCTTGTCCTAACAGAGTAAATAGTAAATAAGACACTATGGTGCCAATGTAAAGACATTTATAAACTACTTGTAAAAATAGATAAAGAAAGCATCCTAATATAACAGTATTGGTTACCTACAAGTCTACCTATCAATAGTTTAAAAATTAATGCGATTAACTGCCTGTTATTTCTTGTGCTGATCAGGTGGTTACAATTACCTCTTTGAAAAAGCATTAGTTTTTCTTCTGAAATTGGGATCTTGCTAAAGTAGAAACTGTTCAGAATTAAACTCATTTGAAACAGAAAATTGAATGTTCAAGTGAATGAAAATGAGATTTTTTTTTTTTCAGAGATCCTTGCTTGATATAAATGTGCTGATTCCTGTAAAGGAAGTATTTTAAAGTGCTAACGCTTCTATACTCATCTTGTGAGTGGTTTTCAGTCTGACTTTATTTTCTCACCAATAAAATATTTCCTGCTGTTTGGAAACAACATGCAGCTGGCAACATCACTTTGAAATATTCTTATATTAAAATGTAACATGCAGTGATAAAGGGAACTACACTGATGTTAATTCTGAGTTTAACCATGCCAAAAATTAGTGACTAGGAGTTGTGAAGTAATGAGGGGGGTTCTGAAACAAATGTGGTGATAAAATGATGATGTGCTTGGCCTTTGCCACAAGGGCACCCGGGAGATCCATGTTGATATTGCCACTGAAAGGACTTGATCGATCCTAAATTAGGCTTGTCTTGCCTAGGCCCACAGGCTGTTGCCCTTATTTTTTATGAAGAATGAAGGTTTTTTTGTATAGTCAAGCTTTTCACATGTATGACATGACTGGTACAAGCCCTATGTCCTTAACTGTGGAACTAAGAGAAAATTTCAAATACAATAAAATTTTAATACCGTCACAGTAATCTACTTTTCACATTTTTTTCAGTAATAGACTTAATTGAAATTGCCATTAAAGACATCAATCAGAATTATTAGCAACTGGTGGAGTCTTTATAAACAAATATAAGAAAGAAACCTGAGGGAGTGGTCAGCAACCTCAGTTACCATCGCCCTGACTGCCCTAATGTGCTATAGTCTTGTAGGAGCTGTCTACAACCAAAAAGAACCGGACCAAAATGTGCCTGACATCATTGCAATCTCAGGTGTGCCCTTCCAAGTAAAATGAAGTTGTTCGGTAAAGACGTGATAGGTAAAAACTGAGCTTGAAATAAATGAACTCATTTGGCTGAAAGTGATTAAGAAACACATGGATCTGGAGGGGCTTTTTCAGTGGGGATTGGAAGAGCTTCAGCGGGCACTGCTGGAGTCAAAGGAGGGCACAGCCTAATACTTCCCAATTAATAATGTCTGAAAACAGATCTGAAATCCCAGGTGGTTTCTTAAATTGGTCTTTTGTTTAAATAAGGTAAAAAAATGTATTTTTATGTTAGTCATTTGGGAATTATAGTGGGAAATAACTGTTCCCAAAATGATGTATGCTGGGTTTATGCACATCTATATTGAAAAATATTTTTAAAAAATAATACACAGGGAGATAAATTGTGACTTGATTTCAGGATGCTGATTAATTTGGTGCTCAGTGTACATTTCCCAAAAAAGGTTAATGAATCTGTCGAACTAATGAACTTTTCTTAATTAATACAAGTTTCAGTTTTCTCAGAGCAAGGGCATTGGAGATGAGAGCAATGAGTCTCACACAAATAAGCACATATTCACCACTTTTTTGTCAAAGAAAAATACTTAGAGGATTGAGTTACTTTGCTGCCGTTATATAAGACACTTAAGGACTGAATCTGTACGTATTTATGTAAATCCATGTAGGTATTTCAGGTCTCTCTCCAGAGTATTTTTAAGATAGGGCTGAGGTTTTGTCTCTCTGAGATTCCCTTCTGAGCAGCTATTTCACTATTTCACAAAGGTGAAATTCCTACAAGGAGAAAGTCATCATTCTCTTAGTTAAATTGGCCTATAGATCCTAAGGTGGAAAGGTTCCAGCTCAGCGTGGAGGCTTTTTTTGCCTCACTAATGTCTAAAACTAAATCGCCCTCAGGCCTAGAGCAAATGGCCAGCCTTGTAAAAGAGTGTGTTCACCAAAGTGCTAAACGAGAGGTGGCAGGAGCTGAACGGAGGGGGATTCTCGGAGGAGCGCGGCACGTACCGCTCCGTATTTGCCTGAGGTGAAGTACAAAGTGGTTCCTCTCCGTCGAGGCGAGCAGGTAACTGAAATAGCAGCTCAGTAGCTGGGAATGTAAAAGTCGCTGCCTGCCCCTGGCCGCTCATCTTCAGAGCAGCTGTCAGCGGTGCGGCTGGTGTGCTCGTGCCGACGTGAAGGCGTGCAGAACCCTCCAAGGGCTTGGGGAAACATATGTTCCAATGCAAACTTCCCTGTTTGCCTGTGAATGTCATGCCGCACCTTTTCATGCCTAGATATCCCCCCAGCCACTTCATAGCTTTACAACATGCTAGGAAATTACTTCCTTCACCTATTTTCTTCTGGTTTTGGCTCAGTTCCACCTTTCAGTGTATACTTCAGACAGTGCTTCATGCATTTGCTTTTCGGAGTCCAGACTTCCTTGTGAAAGCATAAGGTTCAGCTCAGCTTGAGTCCAGTGGCTGGAGGATAGCTGGTGGTATCAGAGGGCAGATCCTTCAGCTCCCTTCTGTATCGCATGGTCGAAGTGAAGCAAACTTCTCAAGAGTGCAGGCAGCATATATGGCTTCAAGCTAGGGAAATTTTATTTCCTCTAATTATAGTAAATGCCTTAATAAAGAAAAAAAGGTATTAAATAGATAGTTCCTATTTATAAAAGTAATATTTATGCTGTTATTCTGCTAAGTAGCTATTAAGGATTGTCAGAGATGATTTGCAAAATAGGAAGCTAGAGCTTAATTATGTAGACTCCCTGCTACATCCTCTTTCTGAAGCAACGAAATTTATTGAGCTTATGCAGCAAAGTGAAGTAACTGAGTGTGAGGGAGAGTGAGAGGAAATAGAGCAGTTGTGGAGGGTCATTTGGAAGGATGTTCTGCTTTATAGTTTCTTTTATTTTAGCTCATGGATGCAACAGCTGAACGATTCCTCTCCTTTTATATTAAATTGTCTTCCAATTTCCTGGAATGAGCATTGAAATAAACCTGTGATGCTTTATAGCACTCGTCTACCAGCATGCAATTCTACAGCAGAGTTACCCTTACTGATATGTAGGATTATGATCAATATGGAAAGAAATCATTGTCTCTTTGTACTTGTTTGCTTATCTGGTCAGAATTGGTGGTAGGAAAGTAAGTAATCTGCTGTCAACACAGAGCTAAGAAAGTGCCTGCAAGGTAGAAGAGAGCCATGAAACCACACCTATTTCTATTCCTTGAGTAGGCAGGTTCCTGTGGCTTGGTTGCTACTGAAACAATTTTACCTAATCTTTTAAATCCTTCAGTATGCCTTAACAGAGAAGGTTCCTTCTTGCTTCTAATTTAACGCGTGTGTTTTATAAATGCTGTTATATGTTTTAAAATTTTAGTACTTAATAAAAACAAAGTTGTTAAATTATTGCATAATAAAAATGAATTACGTGTTATTTTCCAATCATAATATTCAGCAATTATTCAACTTATATGAAAAGTATTAGGCAAACAAACATAAGATTCTGTGTTTGTGTTCTCTTTTAAACTAGCTTTGTTATTTACTTTCTAAAGTACTGATGGAACTACTCTAGGAATTAAACTTTTTTATTAAGTAACAAGTCAAAATAAAGCTTCTATGTTCTTCTCCTCTTACTATTACATACGGTTTTCAAAGACACTTTTAAAATGTTTATATAAATTTAAAATAACTTAGAAGCAAAATTCAAATTGTGCGTATGTTGTAAAAAGGAATGAATAAGACTGGCCTCTTCTTACTGAAAAAATCCCTTATCCTCAAACTTGTGTATTTAAAATCACAAACATTATTTCAACAAGGCAATGTTGTATTAGTTAACAGTGTACTAGCAACTAGTGTAGAAAATGGAACTGACTGCTTTGCTTTGCATTTATTGGCATTGTTGTTCTTCTTTTTCCAATTCCAGGAATTGTATTATTGATGAGGTTATATGACTCAAATTAACCTCAAAAGCAACACAAAATGGAGGGGAAAACCATTGTATTTGTGCATTTTTAATAATTTACACTTTAGACAGATAAAGGCCTTAATGTATGTTGCTTTAATGTACAACCAGACCGTGTAATCACAATTCCTTCTGAAGTACTAACAGCATAGATCCATCTACTTTGCTGTTCAGTTAGCAGTATGGATGGAACAGCTGCTAGAGGAGCAGTATAGACATGCACACAGTAATCAAATGCTTCCTTTGAGCAGGAAGCTGTAAAATAAAGCATCTTTAGAATAAGAGTGCTTTGAAAAGAGGAGTGTGTGTTTATAGTGCGCACAATGAACATAAGTAAACTCAACGCCAGGAAGCAGGTTAATGCCCCAGCTCCTTTCCTCCTGCTTTCAGGATACTTAGGGTGGATGCCAACCAGTAAAAAGATGAAATGTTTCTACTTCATTGAAGGCCTAAGTATCTTAAGAGATTGAGAAACACTCAGCTCCTGTGAGGGCTGAAAGGGGTCTTCTTGCAAGCCCCTGTTTTTCTTCCCAGCATTTATAGGAAATCGGGCATATGACGATTAACCTTGTGTTACATTGATTGAGCTGTTTGTACAAAGCAACTCTGTTAATATACAGCTCCATCTGTAGAGAATACAGAATATTCAGGCACTATAATGGAACAATCAAGAAAAGCCGCTCACATTCTTCCTGGGAGAGTACTATGAGATCACAGTACAGAAGTAAGCAAACGAAAACGTTACCCAAGTATCAAATGACAATATTCCTGTCGTGCTTTTGTAAGACTTAGTTTAAAACTCTGTTCTCTCTAATGTTCAGCAAGCTTATTTGTGTTTTGAAACTAAAATTTGGCTTGCTACACTCGTTTTTAACTTGTGTAAATATTTGCTTGTATTTTCGTATTTAACTCCATTGTATTTCTTTTTTTCTGCTGTCACAGATGTAGGCAATTTTCTATCCCTTCCCCCCAGCATGTTTTTTGGCAGCTAATGAATGCGGTCCTTTGGATCTCATCTGATCTTTGGCAGAATATCTGGGATTGATGTCCTAGGATGTGTGTAGCTAGCTCAGTAGTGATGTTACAGGAAAACTAAAACCTCCAAGCTACAAAGCGCTATTCAGAAATTTTTTTCTCAGATCCAGAGGCAGGCTGAAAACCGCTGTAGTCCTGTGACTCATGAAATGAATATTCAGTAGCGCACACAGGTAGCCAGGGGAATGAGAGGGTGATCCTCCAAGGAAAACATAATGTCAGTAAGTCTGAGTGCTTGGACTCCTTGTAAAGGGATTGTTATATATTCTTGAACAAGTTCCTTAATTGTTTCTCCGTTGTCCTCAGAAAGAAGTGTAATGATGTCATGCATTGTGTTGTTAGTATATGGGTTGATATCTATATTCAATATCAAGATCTCACTGTGAGGGACTGTAAAGTCAGTTTGCATTTCACCTGCTTAAAACTAATTCTTTCTTCTGTGGGAGTAATAGAGCAATCCCATCCAGGATTTATCCAGGATGCTACCAGGTGCCAAGAACTATCAAACAGTGCCTGAGCTGATGAGAGACAAGTGGAGGACTCTGTCACTCTCCTCATCTCTTTGGAATAATTCATTAAATACTTCTACCTGTGTCAGTTGCAGGTAAAACCTACAGTGGTATTACTTGTCTCTATTCTTGTTAATCCCTTGCCTGTCAGCTCTCATCAGGCATTACATTCTGCCTGCCTGAGCAACTTTGAACATGCAAATTCTCTGGCTGATGAAGTGCTGCTAGTCTGTCTCATATAGGTGTATATTATGGATTTAGGTGTAGTGTATTAATCTTATAGTAACATTTCTCTTTGTAATTTGAACACTTTCTATCACAGTTTGCAACAGAAAATAATTGAGATACTTTTTTTTTATTATTTTTTCCCAAGGATTTAGACATTTATATATTGGTTTCTACTGAAACATCAAATAGCCAAAATTCTACTTTCAATGGATGAAACTGTGCTCCAGAGCAACATGTTCAGTGTATAATGCTGTAATACATTTTATATGATGGTAGCTGCATTGACAGTATCAGCCCTAATGTTTTTCTGAAATCTAGCTGCCAGGAGGCTGAGCACCAGCAGTCCTTTCAATGTTCAATCTTTGTGTAGAATAGAAGATGTAAAACTTAAAGTATTGTATATCTCTGTTTACCTGCTGAAAGAGGACACAGAGACTGTAGTTATGTCCTTAAGATTCAGCTAGGACACAACGGCTTTTTACAGTGCATCTTGTTCAAGGTCCTGTTAAAATGTTTTATTTACAGAGTATTTGGGCTGCTGTGCAAGTTTAATTCTGGCTTGGTATATTGTGCTGCAACAGAAAAAAGACCAAATCGTTAGCTTAATTTTATTATGTCATATAAATAATATAATACTGATGAA
The DNA here is from genome assembly GCF_032191515.1 of Phaenicophaeus curvirostris. Taxonomy (NCBI): domain Eukaryota; kingdom Metazoa; phylum Chordata; class Aves; order Cuculiformes; family Cuculidae; genus Phaenicophaeus; species Phaenicophaeus curvirostris. The sequence continues at coordinate 17,437,460 of NC_091404.1, read as the reverse complement.
ACATTGTGCTGTGCAATTGTAATATTTTTCACAAAGATAGGAGGAACTTCTCCACCTTAAGTGAAATGCAGGCGTTATCTGAGCGCTGCCCTTTACTCATGCTGAGCACCATTCTCCTTCCAAATAGCCCTGTTGAACTCAAGGCAAAATCTGACTCAAAAGATGAAAACAACAAATTGCCGAGGGACTTAGATTTTTCTGCAGCAACTGGAATCTGTGCTTCCAAACTGATTAGATGAGTATGCTCCCCTATCTGGAAATAGTTCAAATATTTACAGTCAAGGGAGATTTTATCCAACACCATTTGTTTCAGATGTTTGGCTGTTCATGTTTAAACGTTTTCCACTGTATTTGGAAAAATATAGATCTTGACTAGGAACTAAAATTTTGCTCTTCCATATGACTTGAATCTGCATGGTTTATGGAGGACTTGACGTGTTTCACTCAGCTTCCAGTGCAAAATATCGCTCCTGTAATTTTCATTGAATACATCAACCTGTCAACAGCTGAAGTTTTAGAAACTATTCATCTCGGGAAGTATGGGGTTTCATCCCCAGCAACAACCGACGGTTCACATACGTGTATGAAGAACAGCTTCTTCTGTGTCTCAGAGATTATTCAAGTTGAATCACCATTTATGTGTATGGTTACTCCGTATGTATACATTTATGTACACATGCATCTATATAGTACAGGAGTGATTCACTGTGAAGTAGAGTTTACCACAGAGCTTCAGAGGACTAAGAGTGGTTTTTGGTTTAGTAACATGTTTGCTAGAAAGGTGGTGGAGGAGAGGAGCCAATAATGAGTGTCCTTGCACCTTACCTCTATTCTGTCATAGATTCAATAGTAGAAAAATTGGAAGTGTGATATTGCATCAGCAATTTCAACTTGGAGAGAGGGACTGAGAAAAATGTAATATGAAATGTGGTGGACAGAATAGGCAAGAAACAGAATTCTTTGAGGAATAATACAGAAAAACCCTCTTTCTCTCCCCACAAAAGACACATAAGGCCAAGACCCCGCCCTCCCTCAACAACCAAATGCAAATTATTTATCACTGAAGAAGGCTGTAATATGTTTGCACAGGATAATAATTTCTGAGGCTGCCAGTTTGTTCCCGTGCTTTACCTGCTGGAAGCCCTGAGTTATTGCCAAAAGTAGTTTTGTCCACATAATTGGGCTTTCAATGTAAAATCAGATCTTTTCTGAATTTCTTTCTTTCGTAGGACGGTAAATGTGCAACTAGAGTGTTTTGATAAGCGTGAGTGAGGAGCAGCCTACGTGTACAGTACTGTTAATAGGTTGGAACCAGTGTCAAAGAGAACATATGTATCTCTTCTTCCAGCCACCTCTTTTGGCTGCTCTTCAGGCACCGATGCCAAATAAACAAACCTTGTCAGTCCTTTCAGGCCATTCATTAACTGATTTCTTATTATTCTAGGGGTACCAAAGTTTTTTTCTATTAGTTTGATTTCCAGATTCATAAACTTATTTCCTGTGTGTTAAGCAAATTTAATTGGGTTCTCTGTGTGTGTATGGTTATTTAAAAGTAGAAGACTCACTTTTTTTTGTTAGTTTTTGTAGTATGGGATTTCTTACAATTCTGAGAGGTTCCAGTAACCACTACCCAGTCTGGACCCTGCCTATGCTGCTTCTTGAAGAGTAACCTAGATCTAGTATTTAAATGCTGGTTTAAGATGATGTCACTGCTTTTATCTTTTTTTTTTTTTTTTTCAAATATTGAAAAGGCTTAGGAAGGAGTTGGATGATCAGAACTAGCACAAGAGATTGGCAGCAGTGTGTAACTTGAGCTACAGCAGGTAAAGCTGGATCTGCAGTAGCCAGCAGTAGGGTTGACAAGGCTTCTCTAGGTCTGCAACCTCAACTTGCTGTGTGACCCTGTGTTTCTGTGATGAACATTAGAGCTCTTAGATGCAATACTGGAATACCAATTGAGTTAGCAGCAGGAAAACATGCCTCCTGTTCATACCCTCTCATACTTTATCCATCTCAGAGCGGTAATAGCATGATGGGATTAAAATATAGATGTGTTTTGGAAACATTAAAATTACAAATTGTGTAGGTTTATTACTTTTGTTCTTCCTTTTCAGAAGAGCTGTTTGAAATTATAAACCTCTGTTTTTTCATGCAATTGTGTCTGTCAGTATTCCAGAGGGAAGGCTGTCTCCAGGAAAAATTATCTGAGTATGAATACTGCTGAATGATTAATTTATAAGTTTTTTATTTTGTTAGGAGTTTTTTCTGTTGTGCTTTCCTTTATAATACCTATTTTTTTCTATGCTGTAATAGGCTCATATTCTTAAAACCTTTGAGAAGGTGTGATATTACTTTGATCTCATAGGCTGGACAGCATGGCAAATGAAGCATAGCGGACTTCCTTAAGTAGCCTTAGGAGTCATCTGGAAATAGGGCATGTATATCCCTATTTATTCCTTGGTGTTACCAAAAGATAGCTTTTTCTGGGTGCATTCATGTGAAAATAGCACAGAGAAAGAAAACTCCTGGTTAAGGCAATTAAATTATCAGGGAATCTGGATATTTGTATTATTTGGTGTGCCTGTAGGTGTCTGGCATGTGAGTGTGTGTGTGTTGAACACTGAGATGGCCACTTAAATTCTTGAGAGAGGTTGAGGAACAGTAAGCAATAAATGGGATTATTGACCCACTTTAATAAATGGCCTTTTGAAAGAAATCATTTATGTGCATATAGTATTTCTTCTATGCTACATAGAAATCTCTGATGTGGGATTGACAGATTTGTTCAAAGAAAATATTTATTGTACCCTGAACTACGTAACATGTCTTGATTATTGATGTTTCTTGGGTTTGCTGGCAGAAAACCATATTATTGGTTTTTTTCTTCTCTCTTTTTTTTTTTTGTAAGAATGCCTTATGCCTAGTAAAGAACTAGGAGTTCTGCAGCTTCATTGCAGTGCTTCACACAATACTGACTGTATGTGTTATATGTCTTTTATGAACTACTGAATAGCTGGATATTGATATTCTTCTCTTTACTCCCAAGATTGTATATCATTTTTTTCTTGCACTTCTTTTTCAGGGGGAAGAAAAATATGCTTAAACTTGTGTCTTAAATGCAGTTCAACTTAGTCTTTTATTGTTATAATTTACGTGGAGCTGAGATAGCTTAATAAACAACTTTTTTTGGGTTAGCTAGATGATGCTGAGGAGCATAACACACTTTGCTGCTGCATTTACCTTAATTAACAGGGCTGTTGTATGCTTTCTGTGAGGTCCTTGATACCAGCTTTATAAAAACCTCCTGATTCTTTAACCTTTTTGATCAGAAGAGTGTTATTGGAGGAAAACAACTACTTAAAATAAAATACAGTCAAAATGGATTTAAAAAACCTTTAGAATATGAATTTAAACATCATTATAGAGCTAGAAATATGGGGAGAAATATGGGGGTCTCAGCATGCGAACTGTTCTGCGGGTATAAGCTTGAGAAGAATAAGATGGTTTATTGAGATTTGCTTGTATTTCCAAAAGAAACAAATGCATCTCTTGTCTTTGTCATTGTCTGTTGAGAAAATGCTAGCATGAGTAATATTTGATGCAATATATTCATATTTGTTTGTATCTGTATGACATTTTGGTAAACATAAAAGCAAATGGGAAAATAAGGTGCACCAGGGGGATATTATGGCTGAGAGGGAGGTTTATCACTGAGCTGTCATTGACAACTGAAAGAATTCATAGACTCAAGTGTCACACGATAATGCATTGCTAAAAGCAACTTATTTAAGTATATAATTCTGAATTTAATCTATGTGCTACCTTCAAGGTTACTAGCTAGAGGACACTTGGGATCAAAAAAGGCAGAGTATGAAAGAATCTGTTAGAGTCTAAACCAAGTTCTTAACTTATTAGATGTTGAAATGAGTTGATCACCAGAATCAAAATCAATGACTATGTATTTAGCACTGAGTCTGTTGTATTATTTTGGATGTCCAGAAAATGGTCCTGTTCTTGAGGACAGGGCATCACTTATACCCTCAACATCTTAGAGAAATTTTTTTCTACTCCCGTACAAGTACCTTGCTGACTAAAGACAAACTTACCTAGTGTTTTAATTCTGCAAATTGCAAACTCTATTGAAATGGCTGCTTAGGAAAAGTGCTTAGGAAAAGGTGAATATGTACTCTTAATTAACTTCATTTTTTTCACACACCTTGGATACCCACTTTATGAAGTCATTTAACGTAGTAAACTTGGGATTTGAGTCTACATGTCTGTAAACATCCATAACTAAAAATCTATATAGATTGAAAGAATAATTGCACTATAGCCAACTGATTGGCTTCTGATATAAAGGTGCCTGCACCATTACTTCACTGGTTCTCCTCAACGCATTTGATTGTACTCTGATCAGCCGAGGGAGGCTCAAAGACAAAAAGCACTAAATTTCTGAAAAATTACAGGATAAGTAATCTTCCCATGTCTTCACAGTGAGATGGGATTGCTTTCGGTCCATGGTACAAACTGTTTTTTAGACATGAAATAGGATTATCCCGTAGCTAGATATGTTTTGAAGTAACTCTTTGGAACCTATTTGTATCTGATGCCCTTTCAGTGGCATAAATTCTTTCAGCTTTTCTGCCAGGCATTGTATTTAGTTAAGGATCTTTTTCCAAGTATGTATTTAAAATGCTTAAACTACAGCTAATCTCAGTCTAGTGTAATTTTAAATTTTTTATTTCGGTGTTTCAGAGCTTCCTTCTTTTATCCCATTCCATAATAAACAGGAATACACGCACACACAGTTGATGAAGATGAGGTTCAGATAACAGAAACAGACAAGTGTTGATAGACATATAGGAATTAAATATAATGTTGTACCATCTTTCACTGAATTTCTGGTATCAATGAATAAAACGTGGCAACCTAAGTGAGACTAGCCTTGAAAGTATGTAAGGCTGAACAAAGGGGTCAGCCAGACAGCCCAGTGAGTTACTGGATTTTAAGTGTTGTGTGGACCAGGTAAGTCTGCAATTGAAGTAACAGCTAGTGTTAAAGCAAACCCAAAATTTTGACTGAATCAAAATAGAAATTAAAACATCATTTGGTGGTGCAACAAATTTTGAAAGGCAAATCCTATGCCTATTCTTACTTCAGTGTTGCTATTGTATGTAGGAGAGAATGGCACACAGACACACACACACTTGCTGAAAGAAATACAATAGAAATTTCAAAATGAATAAATGTCTGTGAGAAAAATCATATTCACTTCATCATCTAGCATTTATATTAGCACTGCTACTTTACTGGAGACAAATTGAGGAGATGACTTATTAGGAAAAAATTGCTTGCACATACTGTAATTGCAATAGGTTAAGAACCCATAAGTGCTATCCCAAATAATGGAAAGAAAATGTAATTATCTAACCTCATGAACACTTGTCTATATCTGGTATTTGGATATCTGCTGGAGTTATAGGTTCCAATCATTTTTTCATTGTTATTTTGTGTCAGACTTTTTGGTAGACTGCTGCAATTTTGAGAAGAGTCTAAGACATATACGTTCTGTATGGAAACGTCTAAGAGCAGTGAAACAGGAATCACAGTAACAAATTTTATATTATCAACTTTGGCATGTGGCAATTTGCTCTTGTCCAAAGTCAAGTGTACCATTTGCAATCTATTTTAACAAAAACATCAGGAAAAATTGTTCAACAACCTGCTTGGCTTCCCCATATGGAGCTGAATTTCATATGGAAGCATGTCAACTGTTCTGTAATTGTGAAATTTAAGTGTACGTGAAATCACCTTTTCTGATTTTAATGTGGTTTACTGTATCTCAAAACATCTATTCAGTGAGAAACTTGGAATTTAAATCAAAAAATCCTTATTCTTACTTTTATACCTCAGTCACAAAACCAAGCCTAGGCTTCTGGGGTTTGTTTTTATTCATAGTAAAGTCATGCTAAAGTTAGTTCAACAAAGGAGATTTCAGATCTCGCAATTCAGTGCATAGACCAGTAGCATTAGGTTTTGTTTTCTATCTTCTATGGAGCTGTTTTCTAGAGTTTTTTTTTTAACAATGGTGCCACTTACAAAATATTAATTCTACCCGCTGCAGCGACATTAACAACAACTACTGGATTATGAACTCCTTTAAAAGCAGTAGAACGTAGCAGTGTTAATGAAGTCCTTTAAAATGATGGCAATGATTAGACTGATAATGAGTAAACCTCTTCTGTGTTCATTAGTTGCAGAAGAGTATTTTTATTATGGAACTGATTTCTGTAGGAGTAGCTCATAGTATGATTGAAGTCTGAAGGATCATTTGTATTAAAAACAACAAAATTATGTATAAAGCAGGTGTGTGAATCACCATTCAAGGTTTTATTGCTTTTTGACTTCCAATCAAAACTGTATTGTTACTGGTGAATGATTGTGACTGAGTTTTTCTGTTGTGGCACCCTTAGCAATGTGGCATTGTGTTTTTGTGCTTCTTGTTGAGTGAGAATAGTATATTTCAAAACAGGAAAAAAACCGACCATTGATGCTCTTCCAGTAAATGAAATAGGAATGTATTAATGATGAAAAGAAAATCAAAGGCACTGCTTATGGGAGCTGTGTTCTGTGGGACTGAAAGCATAAATAGTTTAAAAAATTGGTATGTGAAAATCCATACTCTGAATAGGAGGACAGTGTCACACTCAGTCAGTGAAAAATGTCAGTTTTACTCCCTGTTTGACAAGTAAACTTAGTGCTTTTAAAAAAGACCTTTCTGTATTTGTGACCACTATTCTCATTTCCATTTCATTTTTCTTCTTCTAACAAGAGATTATGCACCCCCATGTTTATATTCATTGAATCGATGAAGTGGATGGAGAGTTCTTACCATACCAGAAAAGGTTTAAAGCCCCAGAGCTGTCTTGGATAGAGTTTTACAAAACTTTGGGATATTAGAAGTATCTCAAAGTCAGGGGGAGTGGCTGATGGTCAATCTCAGGTGATGAGGGAGCCTGTTCCCAGGCACACAGGACCCTAAAAACACTGAGGCAGTGCCCAAGTGCTCTGGTTTGCTGTGCTGTAGCAGTGGGTGTTCTTTCTTCAATGTGCCTGGCTGAGATGAGTGTTTCTTAGTGCCCTTCTTCAGGCAATAAGGGAGTTTGTTTCCCAATTGCAGCAGTTTCAGGCAGGTGGAGAGCGACCTTCTAGTACCTGAAAGGGGCCTACAAGAAAACTGGAGAGGGACTATTCATAAAAGCTTGTGGTGATAGGATGAGGGGGAACAGGTATAAACTGGAGAGGGGCAGATTTAAAGTAGACATTAGGAAGAATTTCTTCACCATGAGAGTGGTGAGACCCTGGCACAGGTTGCCCAGGGAAGTTGTGGCTGCCCCACTCCTGGAGGTGTTCAAGGCCAGGTTGGATGGGGCACTGGGTAACCTGATCCAGTGGGATGTCTCTGTTCGTGGCAGGGGGGTTGGAACTGCATGATCTTTAAGGTCCCTTCCAACCCTAACTATTCTATGATTCTATGATCTTGTTATTATCACTCAAGGAAGACTACTAAGAGTCACACACAAACCACTTATTTTGCTGCTTCCTTTTGAAATCAAGTCAGTACAATGCTTATAAAGCATAAAGGCTGCTTATCATTTAAAATGCTTGTGCTTTGCTGCTGCTGCATGAAAAGGGGCTGCTCCCCACCAGGGAACGCATGCCTGCATTACCCACACAACTGAGGACCTGAAGCCAGAAGGTACAGAATAATAATCAAGGAAGAAGAACTTTAACGTTGTGGTACATGTGGGTAGAGACCCTGCGGAGCAGTCAGTGTGAACTGAGTCTTCCTAGACGTGCTGGAATCCTCTGGAAAGAGCTGAAGTGGCAAATCAGCCAATTTCCCTCACCTCTAGCTGAGATAAATTTGTCTGGATGACTTGTAACTCTCTCTGCTTATGAATGAGAGCTTTTGAGTTAAATGTATCACTCGTGATAAGGAAAAGAAGATTAGGAGACAATGACATCTGCTGGCTTTGGAAAGAGAAGACATCAAACTAGCATATCCTGACTAGGCAAGGACTTTGCTTTTTAGCAGTCCTTCATTTTGACTTTTCCATGAAGCTGTGAGCCTATAAGAGAATACAAAAAAGGTTATGTGATGAGTCCTGCTGTTAGGAACACCTGGCACCTAGGGAAGGAGAGTGGCTGCCAGCTTCTGCTGTGGTCCAAATTCAGCCTGTGCAGGAGGGTGTTTCAAAGAGAAGGAGGGTCCTGATCAGCAAGTCAATGACAGGTACTACTTCTCTGTGGGCAGCATTGCAAAATGTCCTGAAAAATACTTCTGGTACGCTTACTTCTTGATCTGGGCAACAACAATCGTAGCTAACTGTTCTTTAAAGATGATATTGTCCTAGAAAACCAGCATATAAGAAGACAATGACAGGATTCCTTGTTTTATTCCTTCCTTGGGGTGATGGAATGCATCCTCTTTCAGATGTTTCTGCTGGAATTCTTAGCACTGTGCTACATGAAGTATATAGCATCTTTCACCTTGTGATGTCAGAAATCTTTAAAAAATAAATAAGTGGTACCTATACTTCTTTCCAAAGTGAAGAACTTTTATGCAGCATTTCCAGTCTCATTTGTTTGGGGATCATAAGATTGATTGAAAATCGTAACATTTGCATTGAATATTTTAGGAAGATTTTTCTGCATTTGCTTCGCAGCTTTGATTAAGATCCATATAGTAAATCCTTCTGCAATCTCTTAAATCTCTGAGTATCGTGTAATCACATTTCTCTGGAAGCAAAGATCTAAGTAAAATATTAAATATAAGATGTTTTGAATTGAAAATTGAGATTTTTAACATTTGGCATCCTTTGTAGTACAGCAGGCACCTGGAGGAAATAGAGGCACTGCTTATTTCAAAGATTACTTTGGGGGCCCTAAAGCCTAATGGAAACACCAAAAATAAATCCTAGGCTTCCAGCTGGTCCATGACTGCAGTGGGTCTTAATGCTTCTCTTGAGTTTAAAGGAGAGAGATGTTGAAATGGTTTTGCTGCAGCAAAATAATGCCTAAATGTCTGTGTGGCTTTTGATTTGATCACTCAGACTTAGTACAAAGGGAAAAGTTGATTACAATAAAGGCAGGAGACTCAAAGTACTTATTATTTAGTCTGTGTTGTCCATTTTCTGCTCATCTTTATTATAGCCTGTTTCTTGCCTTCTACCACTTACCCTCAAGCTCCAGAGTTTGACTTACTAGCTGATAACTACTTGAAGTCAGCCTGCTGGCTTTTTGTTAGCTATTTTGTTCTTTTGTTTTTTTTGTAACCAAGCTTTAAATGTTTTTTGTCAACCTGCTTTTCCTGCACTAAACTGTGTGCTAAAAGGGGATGTAATAGCATAGATTTGAAGTCAAATGGATATATTAGGATTACAGTTTCACTTCCCAAGCAATTGCACTGTGTCATTGTGGTGCTTTTGTATGTGAAATATAATTTACTTATTTCAGAGTGGGGGAGTGTAAAAGTATTTCTGTGATTCTTTGTCAGTCAGCTGCCATTTGCCTTTCTCTGCAGTGGGTTTTGCTGTTGTTTTTGTTCTTTCTGGGCTTTCTTTTGTTGTTCTTATTTATTTTTTTTGTTTTAAATCAAGCCTGGTCATCTAGTTGGTGCCCTGAACCTGGATTTGTACCAGAGGCGTGTTGAAGTATCGTGAAAGGGAATTAAAAAGATAAAACTTCTCTGGGCCGAAACAGTTTCAAAGCTCCTCTGTATACAAGAAAAACAGTCTTCGCATTCATGGCACACCTCATAACAATGCATTATATATTGTAACCATGTCAGCTTGTAATACCAGTACATGGCTTCAGTGCCTTGCTTGTGTTTGTAATTACATTTAAATAATTTAACTCCATTACATACAATGTCTAGTGGAAATGCATGATTCTTGAGGAAGGCATTCCCTTTCAGATTGATCTAATGACATCAGAAAATGCTGTTGTTGTTAAAGCTTGTTAATGATTGATATGCAAAAATAAAATAGTTATGAGTGTAGTGGAAGACATTAATAAATATGTTCATTTTTGAGAATATTTTTGCAATGAGCTATTTGATAACTCATTATTTGATTTGGCTTCTGTGTCACCATATCGTTAATAGCCTGGTTAGTTATATTTTGCAGATCACAGGTAGCTTTTATCAAAATCAGACTAGAAGTGTTCCCACGGATGAGTGATTCAAATAGAATCATAGAATAACCAGGTTGGAAGAGACCCACCGGATCATTGAGTCCAACCATAACATAGACCATAAATAGACGAGTATAGTACCATAATTATTGTAGAATAATGCAATATCCAGCTAAACTCCTGAATGGCAGCAAGATTTCTTGTGATAGGACTGCAGTGGGACTGTGTTCACCTGAAGCTGGAAAAGATGGTTGAATATACAGAGTAAACTTCTCTGTGTGTGTTTACTGGTAGTTTTTGTTGGATGTGTAAAGGGGAGTGTAGCTTCATATCTGCTGAAGTTGTTTTTCAAAGTTTTGTCTCCGGTTTGCAATGCTCCATGCATGTGATGTTCTCTGGCACCACAGCAGCAGCTTTCTGCACACACACACTCACACCCCCTGCCTTCCCACCAGCAGTGACAGGCTCGGATTTGTGTAACTCTGGGAAAAAACTGAAAGTGTCTGGGTTGTTTTTTCTGGTCCATTTCTCGTAAAATAGATTTCCCTCTTCTTAAGAGGCTTCTGTGGAGCAGTGATCAAAATCAGACATATATGGAGCTAAGCAGGAAAGATCCGAGTGAAATGTCAGGACTCTGTTTTATTTTCCAAATGTGTTTTTTCTAATTTTTACTAATTTTGCCACTAGTGGGGAAATTGATGGAATTGATGGATTAAAAAATTGATGGTTGAAAAACTCTGAAACTTTATTCTAAACATATGCCTTTAAATATTTCTATATAAACCACCTTGAAGTTTTGTTGTTTTTAAGCCGAATGGCAACTGTTGAAATTACTGGCTTTGTACTTTCCTACTGAACTAAATGCTTTAATATAATCAGTAACAGAAATGCATTTTGATTTGGAGAAAAAAAAGATAAGGTTGAGTGTTTTTGCAAAAAGAGGACAAAGAGCCATCTCTCCCTGTTGTCAAACACGTTTCTTTTTATTTGCTTGAAAGCACAGGTATTTTCGTTGTATGTTAGCTGTATTACTTAATATGGACCTATCGTTACAGCTAAAAACTATATGTAAGTTACGTATTGTTATAGTTGCTATGACAAACAATTACCATTATTTAATGGTAACTTACAAAGCCATTGAGCAGCAAGGTGGATGTAGTTGCTAAAATGCAAAATGCTATTTCTCTGGGTGATATATTTAATACCAGAATCTGTTGATGTTAGGAAACTGTGCCATTACCTTCTTATAAATTAGTCCTAGACTGCTTCAGACTTCAGGTTCGGCTCACCTCAGTAGGGTATTACCTTTTCATATCAAAGGGATTTAGGTATTTGTTACAAATCACATTCTGAATTACAGCCAAGAAGTTATTACTGATATAAGTGCCTGATGCTGGCCTCTTCAAAAAGGTGAATTTTCTGTCATGTATGTTGGAATTGTTCATGAAAATCAACAAACATGGCCCTTTGCAGAAATTTTCTAGTTAAAAGGAAAGCATTGTAGTTTACTCAGGGGAGGAACAGATGCAACCACATGGGTAAGTGTAAGCAGAAACACTGCAAGCTCTATATATTCCAATGGAAAAGATGGAAATAAATCTTAAGTGTATATTATACTGTCAAACCTGGTAGTAATTTTAAGATTAATTTGCCTCCCCATTCTTGGTATGTGTCACGTTTCCCCTGAGTTGAGTCAACCCCTGTTTATTTTTTGCCTTTTCTATCCCTCCATCAAAATTTGAAAGGCGTCTTATATAGAGAGAAGTCTGGAGCCGAGTGTTATTTAAACAACTAATTGATCCAGGGCTTCCTATACAAATAAATGGCAAATAATTGCAGATTTTGCACAGCTCTGACACAAGTATGGCAATTGAAATAAAAAGTCATTTATTTGTGATTGTGTTGTGCAGTGATGTTCCTCCTTGGAAACGGACTTATTTACAGGACCTTGCTGTGTTGATGCTTAGTCCCTGTTGGTTTTATCAGGTTCTGTTTGGTGCATGCCTTATCGTTTTTGTAACAGACTGCTGTTAGCAGTGGATGAACTCCTCTTAGCCAATAAAGATGATCCAACAGAGACTATAGAAACACCAGCTTCAAATCCACGCTCTCATTGTCAATGGCCTGGCTTTTCCAGGTTGACTTCTGTTTTCAAGGAGCTGGTCAGAAATGGCATATCTAGTTTTTCTCTTCCAAAAGTGGTTCTGGCTCATTTCTCAGTTGGATACTTTGTTCATATCTCAAATATCAGAAGGGAAAAAGAATAAAAACTATGTTAAGAAATGCGGCATTTAACACAACGTAACCTCATCAGTTAAACGGCTTAGATTTGGCAAGGATTAGATGTGTAAATAAAATTAATAATTACATAAGATATTGTTTACTAAGATTCTTAATCCTCCTGCTTCAGGGTGTAAACTAATTAGTAGGCAGTGCTGGAAAATTGCATCATTTCATGACACGAGTTCATGAAAAACTGTGCATGAACAAAATGAAAGCTGCCATGTGATATTAATAGACCAGCACAGACATTCTTGGCTCTTGGTGGGAGGTTGTACGTGCAGAATTCTCGGAGGAATAATGCTAAGCAATTGGAACTGAAGTGGGGTTAGCAACAGACCTTCAATGAGAAGGAAAACTGGAAATATCCAATTCAGCTTTCTTTAAGAATGAGTGAGAAGTAGGTGTCTATCTTAAACAGACCTTTATCAGCCGAGACAGCATCGTGAGTGTTGTAAGCACAGGTGATGCCTTCATCTTTCTGAAATGTGAAAATCTTTCATAGCTTTTTGGTCAGCAGAACAATGGCTCCATCCAACATTGTGGTTAAATCAAACCTCGCTCTGTCTGTGCAGGGCTGTTGTCCTGCGGCCTGGGGGTGTTCCAGGATGCTTTGTGCTCCAGCGGGTAGGGAGGGTCAGGAACAGGCAGCAGGTAGCAGAGGTCGGGTGCCTCTAATGACTCACTGTCTCTCTGCAAGCCTATAAAAGGAAAACTAAGCCACCGTTTTATGCAGTAGCACAGTGCTTCTACTTTGAGCAGGATGTATTTCTTACAGGCTGACTTTTCCACATGGAACCATGTGTTGATCCCTCTCCTTGCTCATTCATAGCCTGAAGTTTCAGAAGTCTGGGCTCATGACCCCAGTGCACTTATCTTCTCCGTCCTGTTCATAGAAACTTGTAATGGAGAGAAGCTCTGTTCTTTCATCAGGCTGCACTGGGAGCCCACTGGAGATGCTCTGTAGTTATCTCTATTCCCAGAGCTTCGTTAGCAGATCATGGGTGCAAAGGGAGCAAAGTGAAAGATATGCCAGTGTTAAACTAATTAAAAATCTTATCTTCATAAATTCATTTTTGTGGCTGAATTCACAAAACTGGCAGGTGTCTCTGTATTTGTATGTGAGTTTGTGAAGGTGTATGTGTGTGCATTCAAAGTTAGCGTGTCTGTGTATTAATCCTGAAGACAAAACCAGGCATTGTAGAAACAGAAAACTATCAAGTTATTTGTTTCTGTGCACAGAATAACATTGTGGTTAAAGGTAATAAAAATGTGGTAGAAATTGGCTTCTCCTTTCTTTACGGTCAAGAAGGAACTGCAGAGTTTGCAGGGAGTTCACATCATGTATTTTCTTAAAACTCCTTTGGAGAACCAAAACATTTTTCTTTCCACATGCAAATCAAGTGACCTAAATGCTATTTCTCTGCTTCTGTTTTCCTGATCCTGCAATACCAAGGAAACTCCATAGACACACTGAAAGTTAATGACCGCTGCATCTTTCTGGCTACAGAACTGATTGGGATCACTGATGCAAACAGAAGCAGGCTTCAGGATTTTATGCCAGATCAGGACCCTGAGTGTGATAGCAGGAGAATGATCTCATTCCTGCCTTTGTCAAGTGTTCTGAGACATCAAATAGAACAGTGGCGTAGTGTGCAGTATGACGATCTATTACATAGTTAGTAGATAGCTTCATACCTAACTAGTAGTTGTGATGATTATAAAGGTTGGAAGTACACTGTGAAGTAGCGTAAAACTAGAGTAGCTTCCTATGATGCAGGATATGAAATGAATGTTGTTAGGCTTTGAAGCGATTGCAGGAGTGATACTGACATGAGTAGAAAGACGGTAGGATGCATCTCCATTTTACAGAATGATTCTAGCTCTTTTTTGTTCTAGTCTGTCTCAGTAATGTATTTTCCAAAGTGTAAGATCATTAAAAATTACGCTAAGTGAATAATTTTTCTAGTTCTGTGCATTGAGGTCATGGATTGATTACATTTTCACTCACATCTGAAACTTGCTCTCCATTATTTTAATTTATTTTTGTAATTGTCTTGTTGTTTTGTTAAATAATCAGCATAATCAGGCTTTGCAAGACTTTCCAAATAAATAAGAAACATAGAATGGCATATTTGATATATGATTTTTGAAATTTCCTGACCCAGGCTTTCAAGAAATCTTAATTTTGTAAACAGGCAGTGGATGATCAGAGACTTGAATACAGAACTGCATATTCATCTGTTTATATAATTTGCTGTTAATTGGGATTACATGCCTTTGTTAATAGGCTGTTAAACCTTCAACTCATGAAATGTTGGCTTGGATTCCGTTGCTCTTCCCTCTTTTTGTCACTAGTTCTGACTGAGTCTTTAATTTGGCAAATTGCTTGTAGCCAGTCAGTGACTTTTTATTTTGGTAAGAGTTTTCTGGCTGGTTGAAATTTTTTGGCATGGCTGAGAAGAGTGCAAGAAGTGGTGAAAAGAAAGTGGAAGAAAACTGATGTAATGGCAATTTACTCTGATTCATGAACCCTCAAGCACAGGCTGCAGTTAAATCCCATCACATCTGCAGTCAGCAAATAAAATCCTAATAAGAAATTAAAAGTGTTGCAAGGATTCCAAACTTGGTTTTCCCATGGAACCATAAACCGATGCTTCTCCAAAATCCAGAAGAAGATACCAAGATGAGAAATTAGTGGAATTATATTAATCTAAGTTAGCACTAAAATACATGCTTGAATTTGCTTAACTAGATACTCTAGATTCAGCTGTTCATGTGCTATAAGTCTTTTCTTAGTGCTTTATTTAGAAGTTGGTATTTTTTCCATCTAGCATTACATAGTGATCAAGCAGAATATGGAATATAACTTATACAATTGCAGCAGATTTTACAGTCTGTACTTCTTACTGAAGGGAACTGGGGTGAAGTAGCTATTTCCTTCATGTGTTACCAGTATGAGTTAGCTTATGTTTGCTAATTAGTACAATAATCTTCTAGTAATTCATTCTTTTCTGCATGGCTTTTCATTCTTCAAGTGTTTTTTATGGGTACATCATCTTTGTATTTTTGTGTGGTTTTCCAAATGTAATGAAGACTTCAAACTCAAAGAGAGAGAAGCATGAATAACATCTAAAAGAGGAATTAAAAACAGTCTTGCAGTAATGCTAAATACATTCTTCCCAGAAGAACAGGAGAGAGATCTTACTGCAATCTGCATAGAGGAAGCAAGATGAAAAGCATGTTAATATTCTTCAGGACTTGCACGGGGCTTTGTATTGGCAGAAGGCTGTGCTAATGTTCCTTAATGGTTGCCTGTGGACTGCTGACTGCCTGTGTCCCCTTTGATTTATCCCATACACTGAAGTTCAGTAAAGGTAACGCAGCAGTCGGAAAGAAGTGTTACAAAGTGTGACAAACCCAGTTTCCTCTGAAGAGTTCAGCTGCCATGATGCATATTTTACATCTTTCTCTGATGTAACAAGAGGTGTGAGTTCCTTTCTGATGTTAGATTTTGGAGCTGGCTGTACAGATTTAGACTTGCCTGGAGCCAGAAAGTGTCCATCAATATAAAATGTTTTATTTTGGGTGAAGGGGCAATGAATCTTTTGCAACTGGGAAGAAGGGGGGTGGGTTTCCTGGTACACTCCACTGCAGTTTGGGAACTTACAAAGAATTTAATGAAAACCCTGCTAATTTTGCAGTGTACATGGAGGTTGATAAATATTCTGACTTAACTAAATGCTGTAATGAAGTCAATCAAAAGTTGCAGGAAATATTTTGGGAATTCAGAATAAAATAGAAAATGATCTGAAAGTGTCTGTGGAGGTAAAACAAATCCATTAAAATCATGCCTCCGCAGGAAGTTTAGCTAAACTAAGACATACTCAGGAAAGGAAATGATGATATAAAGTAAAAAAGTTGTGAAGGATGAAATAGAAGTGCTTCAGGGATGGGGGAAAAAAAAAGAGGAAGAAAAACAAATCTTTCCATTTAGATAGGCAATTTGGTGTAAAGAGAGACAACATCATTTGAAGTTCCCTTCCCTCCCTCCCTTAATCCTGCTGTGCATTAAAGCAAGACTCAAAGCTTCAGGACTGAGACTGTATCTTTTGTTACAAATCTCTTCTGATTCCAGTGTCAGCAAGTTCTTCTTTGCCAACCTTTGGGCATTATTTCATGCAGTAAAGAAACTGATTAATGTAAAAAAAAAAAAGAAATTAAAAACCTTGCTCTGGACCTTTGCCCATGAAAAGACTGTTTAGATTTCAGAGTTGAATAGAGTAAAGCTATGAAATGCCCCGTTTTGAGTAAATTAGCCAAGCAAGTGACATTGTTGATCTCAGGTATATGTAGCCTGATCTGTGTCTTGAAGTGTACGCACATTCTTTATTTCTCTAAAGCTGTTATAAACTAAGGGACAGATGCACATAAGCTGTGGAATTTAGAGGTAAAAAAAGAAATACAAAATTGCCTTTTTAGGATTTTTTTTTTCTCCTTTTCAAGAGGTAAATAAATACAGTTTTTCAACTGCTCCCACAAGGATGTCATTTAGGGAGAAGAAACTAAGCAAAATATTATACCTCCTTGCAATGGCACATGACTAGCTGAAATTTCTTCAGTAGTGAAATTTGTTTGTAATAATAGAGAAAGGCTGCTTTGACAAATTCCTATGGTATAATGTTATAGTGATCTGGCAGTGCTAAACTATGTACCTGGAAAACATTTACGCCCATAAAGCATGAAGCGAAATTATTATAATAAATTGTATTGTTTTTCCTCACATTTCAGAATGGGATGCGAAATCCATAATACAGCAAAAATCAAGTGAGGAGAAAGGGATGTCATGTTAATTCATCTAACTAAATTCTAATTTTCAGGCCTTTTGTTTGGCTGGGGAATAGTACTGGCAGGATAGTGGCTGCTGGCAGAGAAGTTCATTTCTTTCCCAGAAGAAAAGAAATCAAAACAGCTTTGCACCGATCAGCTGGCACAGGCTGCTGGATCAATAGCTGGCAATTTGCAGGGCTGCGCTGTAGATAAGGCTGTCACATTTTGGCAGTCTCATCACTACCAGTCAGCCACATAATAGCTGATAGGACCCTTTCAGATAAAGACAAGTAGAAGATAGAAAACTGAAGAGAAAGGGGAGTGAAAGGGGGACAGAGAAGGAAGGGAAGATGGCAAATCAGTGGTTTCAACCTCACTTTGTAGTTGTGCTCCTTTGGTCTTTGATTCATTTAAATGTATTTTAATATTGCTGTTAATTCTTGCAGCTTTCATCTGATAGTGGTGTTCATCAGTGTAATTCTTGTATTTTGTGCGTTATCCTTCTGCAAATGAACAGGTGTTTGCTGAAAACCAGAGTGCACCCTAAACCCCCAAAAGCAAAGGTTCAAGGTAGTCAATATCTGCTATAAGATAACAAAAATCTATCTGCTTTACATCTTAAATTATTGTCTCTCTCTTTCTTTAGTGTAAATATGACCTTGAGTGTGGTTATCTTGAAAAAAGAAAGTGGACTTTTGCTCATATACCCTCCTGGGCCATTGTTTATTGCTGCTTAGCTCTAGATGGTCATGGGGTTTCTTTCAGCAAAGGTTGTATCTGGGGGCAGGCGAGCTAGGAAGAAGTGAAAGAGCAGGAAAAAAAATAATTAAGCAGCATCTGAGTTATTTTCAGATGCTTCTGGGTTTAGGAAAATTCTGAAAAATAGTAGCTTGCTCTGAATTCTGCTGCTTTCTATTTTTCTAATGGTTCTCTGCAGGTCATAAGGAAATCTGTTAGTGACTGGATGACAGTACAATGAAAAGAGGTGTGGAAATCATTACATTAGTACTGGTAAAGCTGCTAAATATGCTTAGGGAGATTTAGACATTTCCAAAAGCCTGAGAACACACAGAGTAAAGGATTCTTTATTAGAAAGTGCCCTGGTCATTCTTAATCATCTTGAATCTTGAGATTGTATTAGGTATTCCTGACTGTAGGGAATGTTCTCTAATTCCAACGTCTAGTGTTCTTCAGCCTTCCAAAAGCAATGAAACCCAGTGTAGGGAATAAGTAAATTTTTTATTTTTGTCCTTTTTTTTAAGATTTCCAGATATTATTCATCAGGAGGAAAAATGCTTATTTTATCTGTAAAGGAAATTCAAAAGTAATATATTTTTTTTTCCTGAAAAAGCCAATTTTCTAATTTTTTTTTATCAGAGCAATTCATTTTGGAAATCTCTCTGCAAATTATTTTTGCTCTTTAGCCCTACTCTCTCTTCAGTGTGAATAGAGGAAAACAACTCTTTTTGATCTGTTGCAGAGAAGCTGATGAAACTGCATATATCTGCAGTTAGGTAAAAGAACTCTCCCTAAAGTCCAAAAGGATTTGGGATGTAGTCAGCCAAGTCTTTCAGACTATTTTCCAACTTGATTTGGTCAATTCTTATGGTGCATTGCACCACTTTGTTGTGACTCGATGTCAGAAATACTAAAAAGAAAGTAAGGGGGGGTGGGAAAAAACCCCTTTCCTTATTGGCATTCTGGGGAATTAAAGACCAGCAATGAGAAAGCCACAGTGGTAGCTGACATAGATTGTTTATTTAATTCTTCCAATTTGTTCACCTTAATGAAACACCAAAAGATTTGAGTGAGCGGTAATTAACAAGAGAAAGCCTGTCTAATGAAACTAGTACAGGATGATATTTGTTTCAAGGATCAATAAAAGACTGTGAGTGAGGATCATACTGGCATCATTCAGGAAAACAAATCACCTTGTGGCAATCAATTGTCATGCTGTACATGCGTGAATCGGTGTGAAGCATTTTAAATATTGCATCAGTAGAAAGACAGGGAAGGAAAGGCTTGGTAAATTTGGAGGTATCTGGTACTTAATTTGTTGGTCTGTCAGGTACTATAATTATAGTTGTAGCATTCTTCTTCTGTGCCTTCAATAGTCATTACTAAGCAATTCTGGTGACATAATCTAATTAAAGAATGCTTCTCTTGGAGCGTACTGAGTCCCTTGCATAGTGTTTCTTTGTATTCTAGCTATCACCACTTGCATGTTTTCAGGGAAACAACGTAGACTGCATTCCCAGAGAGAAACAAAAAGCAGCTGATAAAAAAAGCTACTTCTCTGACAATCCTTTTGGCCCTCCAGAGACAGCAGTTGGATTCCCTGTTGCCACTAGTTGACTTAGCAATTAATAATGGAGCAATTAGCAGTGAGTTTCCTGATCTCAGTGCACGAGGCATGATTTTATTTATGCTGTAAAGTTACAGATGACAACAACAGTAAAAAGGAAACAGTGGTGGAAAAGTTATATCTCAAAATACAGGATCAATTTGATTATGGGAGGAATGAGGTTAGTTCTAATGCAAGTAAATATGGGCTCCAAAGATTATTGAAAGCCATATCAAAGCTAATGTGAAATTGTTTTGCTTCTAAAGAACATAGATTTGGAATTATGTTCCTGAAAGAACAGAATTTAGGATGTTTTTAACTGCATGGAAAGATACAGGTTATAGATAAATGTTTAGGAACTGAATTACACTGCTAGCTATAATTTAGAATGGGATTGATGAAAATACAGAAGACCTCCTTTGAACAGTGGTTAAGGGTAATTAAGAGAGCTGTAATAAAGTTAGAGATGATTTAAGAAAATAATAAAAAAAAGGTATATACACATTTCTTTGAAAAACCAAGTACTGCACTTATGCTCAATGTCTGGGTTGAACAAAAAAGCAGTCCCAGAACCAAGGCATTGCTGAAAATAAAAATAACCAACTTAATATAGATGCGTAGACTTGAGGTGCAGAGAATAGGGTGGAGGGTGCAGGAAAATTATAAATGAGATTAATTTAGGTGGCTGGAGGAGGTTCAGAAGTTTTACTTTTTTGATCCTTATAGATGCAAAGATGAATAACAATTTCACTGGAGTTTCTGGTATATTTCCAGGAATTTTCTTCTAAAGCATTTTTTTTCTTTTTATTCTCTTCTGTAAAATGATTAGAAAATTAATGTCACAACTCTGTATAATATATACTTCTGTAGGTATTCAGACAAACTCATATGGCTAATGGGAATACATTTTTACCACAAAATCAGAAATTTAATCCGTCATGTAAATCTTCCTGGTCTCTCTTGAGTCCAGCTACAAGGATCGGATTCACCAGTTGCGTTTGTAACTGACGGGCAGGTATAGCTGAGCTGTAGTTCTGAAACTTCTCAAACCTTATGAAGTGAGAAATAGCTCTGACTGGCTTTATTCCTGGGATGGCGTGGTCTCCCAATTGAGAAAGTGCCTTGAGAAAGTGGAGTTTGCATGGAATGTTCAACCACCAGCAGCCACAAACAAGAGGGAATGCAGCAAGGAGACGGTAGTTACAGTTTCTGTCAAAGTATCGAAGACAAGATGATCCACAAGTGGCGCAACGTAGCAAGATTTATAGGTTAGAAGCTGCAACAGATTAATGAGAGGAAATTGTCTTTATCCATTACAAATAATTATTTTATGTATCAGGATATTGCCCCATTGAATTATTGGAAGATACATGGGCAGCTGGAGATTGCTTCAGTGTCTGCTTAGAAACACTATTTCTTATTATTTCACCCACGTGTATATAAATTGATGATGTGTGTCTAGAAATATACGTGTGTGTATATATATATATGATAACATGGATTATTTCTGTCATCACAGCAAGGGAATGGGTTGTGGGAGAGTATGAAAGAAAAGTGTGTTCAGTTTGCAGCCTTTCCTTTGTGTGTCAGGGGAGGTAAAATAGGATAAGGGAAACTGATACGCCATTCATTAAAATCCTTGAACAGATTTCTACTATAACAATGAGAGAGCATCTTTCCACTACCATCAGTTTGGGAGAAACAAAATATTGCACAGAATAAGAACTGTTTCCTTGTAGTTTAAGTTCTCCTTCAAATGAGAATTGTTTTCAGAGCTGGCATGAGGTGTGTGATAAAGTATTGCAGTGTCCCCATTGTCTGAAAACAATCTCACGTTTGCTTGACAGTTGTGGGTATGCCTGGATTTTTTCCTAAAGAAATCAGGTGCATAGGTAGCTATGAAGCGTTTTGTTTTCCAGTGCAGAAAGAACAAATTTTTATCTTCCATTCCCTATAATAGCTCTCTTTTTCCTGTGCATCTGTCTTTTAATCCTAACAGTCTGTCCTTATTGTTGAGGACTTGTTATGCTTGACATTTCAGCCACCTCTTGTCCACAGTATTATCATTTATGTTAGTGAAACATGTTATTCACAACATTAGTAGTGTCTAAATATTTATTACATTTTTGAAAGCAGCGTGAGGAAAAAATGACTTGTTTTTATGTTGTATCAATATTCATTGCACTTGCAATTGCTGTTGCAGCTGTAAAGGGAAAAGAAATGGGGATCCTATTAAAGAGATAAAATATTAAGTATCTGAATTGTGAAAATGATTTAGCATGTAATCTAGTTCAATCTGTGCAGATGCTGCTGGAAAAGCTTAGGGCTATTTCATTGGAAAATTTTTGCAAGTAGTTACTGTTACTTGTATATATTTATTTAGAACAAGTTGGGTTCCTTCTATTTGAAGGATGCAGGCAATTAAAAACGTGTTCTTTCTTTTCTTCTTGGTAAATACAAAAGAACAAATGTCAGCACAAATCATTCTATGATACGAATGGGAGGATGTGCCAGTGTGACTGTTTCCTGTTCTCCCTTATATTTTAAAATTGTTACAGTTGTACGGATTGGTTATACGACAGGTAGAGCAACATCTACTCATGTAGGATAGGAAAATATGACTGGAAAGTCTCCAGGTGTTTGGTTTGATTTAGATGCATTTGCAATTGTGTAAGAGGGAGAATAAATGTGAAGGAAAGCTATAGACTTGTGATGTATTGCACTATGAGGACTGCATTAGAGCCTCTGTCTAGTAATGTAAATAAAGACTTTTATATTTTCATTTATTGACCGCAATGCTAAGAAAGCTTTACATTGTCCAGTAGAAGTGGCTGAAAAATAATGTATAGAAAATCTATAGGAGACACAGAGACATTTGACAAAGTAGAGAACAATTAGCTGTATCACCAGAGGCAAAAGCATTGTTCTATACGTGCTGCTTTGATTCTCAAAGAACCTATTGATATTTCCCCTTGCGTTGAGCTGCTAACAATACTGCAGTAGGAAAGGCAAAACCTGTTCTCACTGGGGGGAGTGGTACTTCATAGTCCATTTATATTTTCTTGAATTCCAGTATTCCCTGGGAAAAGGAGGTCCAAGTCCTTTGCCACTGAGATTATAGGATCCTTTTCTTTAACTTCAGTACGACAAGGTTGAGCTCTGGGTTGTGTGGAAATACAGGAGTACTGACCTGAGTGTGCCTGGGATGAGGACACAATGAGGACTAGACAATAAACTCAACTTAGAATCCACAACTCAGTCCCATTTTTAACAAAGATAAAAGAAAATGATACAGTGAAAAAATTACACATTCCACTAAGTCTATATTCATATTTCTTTTATAGGCTTTTGTATCACTGAATGTATAGGGGTTATGATATAGTATGTAATGTCTTCAATATTTTAGTAGAGATGAGCAATTAATGCTTCACAAAGCATTAAAATTCACTAGTCTCTTCATTAGCTTGTGAAAATTAGCTCTTTTCAGCAGAGCATATATATGTTGTCCTGCTTTCTCTCTAGGATAAGTATATATAATATATACAGTGGTGAATGTACGCCTGAAGGCTTTTAACCAGAAAAATATGAATGCTTGAGTAGGCTGGAAGCACTGGCTTGAGTTCTGCCACTGTCATGATTCTTGAAGTCATGAATCCTTCCTTGTGGCTCACGTGTCACTTTTAAAATGAAAATGGATGTGAACAGAAAAAAAAACAATGGAAGAGATCACAGCTCTCATTAGTCAATCTAAAACCATCTTTGTGAAGTGTTGCCTTGCAATCAAAATCTGTTTTTACTCAAATAACAAAGAAAAAAACACAATGATCTTGATCTAAAAATTCCCCAGGAATGTCTGCAGAGATGTTTGTAGTCATCTCTTATTTATACTAATTTGATGAAAGAAGGAAGCAGGATCTGGATATAGAGTTTGTCATTTACTCTTTGATCAGCACCTATACAGGTAATGTTACTTAGAGAGGAGAAATGTACTCCATGATCATCAAGTCACACTGGTTTGTATGACTGCTGTGTGTCCTGACCACTGATCAGCAGTGGAAAATGGTGATGCGAGGGGGAAGCAGTGTATTAAGGTTTAACTGGAAACCTCACTATGTGCAGAAAATGCAAATCATACAAATGAAGTATTTGTAAGATGTCATGAGAGAACTAGTGCCTTGAATTCAGAGGAAAAGAATTGAAGGGACCAAATATGGAACTGATCCAGTGGCACAGAGGAATGATGAATGTTTCTGCAGAAGCACTGAACAAAGGTGCACTTTTATTTCTCTACAAATACAAAATAACTATTGATTTCAGTCCTACTGCCCTGGATTCACATAACTGGAACAGAGAAGACTCCTGTTTACCAGTATGTAAATCTGTTCAGTGGCTGTTTACCCCACCAGGGTATTGCTATCTGTGTACCAACCATCAGTGCTAGTAGTTAGTTATCTCTTAAATTCCATAACTTGTTTTTGCACCTCTCTAATCCTGACACAGCAAGTTGAAATGCCTTGGAGGTAAGCTATATACCTGTTGTCTTTTTAAATTAGTAATTTTTACCAAATGCCTGTACGTGTTCTTTAATTACCTGCTTTTAATGCCCTAAGTTTGCTTTTCTGTTTTTATGATTTTTCCCCTTTTATATGACATACAATCCAGTATCCTTTAAGAAATACTTATTCTGCTGACATGAGCCTCTGCTATGAAGTTAGCTTTTGCTATACTTGCAGGTTATTCTGTAATTATTCTGTAGCTAGAAATTATTCAGAGGATTTGTCTTTCCTCACTCTAGGAACCGTGCGGGCTGTCATAGCTGCTGCCTGGCCCAGATTCCCTCTGGCTGCCCAGGTGCTGGGAACTGGGCAGCTGCAGTTTTTCAAAAGGTGGAGAAGTTCAGCATGCAAACCTGCGAGTCGTTTGTGAATAATTTAATATGTTTATAAATGATTTCATACAAGGCAAACGATGCTTTTTAAATCCTATGGTTTAACATTTCAGTGGCATCTAAGCACCACAATAACATTAAGCACTTTCCTTGAAGTGATTACAAAGTATTAGTTTAGCCCAGTGCGCTGGTTTGCTAATAGTCGAGATGCTTGCTTACCGCAGCAAATAATGTGGGCAGATCATGTCGTTGCCCTGCAAATAGATTCAGTGACAGTAACTGCCCTGCCAATCTTAAGCTAATAGTTTGTTTCCCCCGGCACTGGTGAGTGGGCGATGTGGGACCCGGGAGACAAAGAGAAACCAGTGAAACCAGACCCGGGGGCCCGGACTTCACCAAAACGTTCCCGAAGTGCGTTCAGGCTGCAGCTGTTAAAAGCAGCATGAGTTTCATAATTTCAGTGTTCCTGCTGCTTCTCTGCTTTAGTCCGCTTTTCTATATTCTATTTTAGCTGGAGTCTCCCGAATTTCACAACTCCCCCGTGGTGTATAGGATTTTTTATAGCTGTTAAGATTGTGAGTTGTTGCCTTGGAAACACAGTTGTGCATGCAGCTGTTGTAACTATACTTGTTACTTTTGCTTTATCACAAAAGGTTTCAAAGCTTTTCTGTGTTTGTCTGACATTTCTTGATTCTGTAACTCTTTATAACAATCCGTTTGACAAATTACCGGAGGAGGAAATAAAACCTCAACCTCGCAATGTGCACCATGCCCCTGAGTCCCGACTGAATCACCTGCTTCCTTGCCCTCGGAAGCCTCCGAACCCCATTCAAGCCCCTGCCTTCCTGTTTTGTAAAAAATGAAAATGTAACAATTTTTGAAATAAACATTCAGCATTCTCCATCAGGGCTTCTATCCACAGATGCCGGGGACAGCCTGAAGCTGCAGCTCCTCCAGGTTTCTGCATGGGACCAGACAGCTGTAGGAAGAGAGCTGTAGGACAGAACCAGCAGGAGCAGTAGGTGGTAGCAGATGATTCTTGAATGCTTCAGCCGCGTACAGCACCTTTCCCACGAAAGCTGCTTTGGTACCAGAGAAGGATTAATATTTGTACTTGCTACTTTTGTTGTAAGAGGGCTTAATCCTTCCCTTTGGGCCTCCTGCTCCAGATCAGGTCCTCGAACTAAAAGGTATTAGATCACTTTCAGTACTGAGAAAGAAGGGTTTTAGACTGGAAAGAAGCCATGCAGGATCCCCTTACAGGGCAGGTTCTCCTTACTTGCCAGGCGCGAACGAATCCCAAAGCTTAGGGGTGGCTGAGATCTGTATACAGTAGCGTAGTTCTGAAAGTTGTATATGTTCAGGGTTTTTTTTATCCAGGGCTTCTAATTGCCAGCATATTTCCAATCCATATACCTGTCAACTACACCAGTTTAGCTGGCATTGCGCTGCCTTTATATTGTCTTTTGGTTTTATAGCAATATAAAAAATGGTTCGGTTTTCCTATATCTCTCCCTCACTGGCACTCAGACTGCTGAGCTTTCCCATTTCCCCTGTGTGCAACATAAGCCATAATAGTTTGAGAGGAGGACAGGTGGGCACTTTTTCTGCTAAGCTCTCTGAAAGAGGGAGTGCTGCATGAATGCAGAGAAAAGCTGCTAACTGCTATTAGATATTACAATGGGGTTGGCTCCTTGCATCTACTCCCTTTCCCTGGGCTTCAGTCCATCGTATTGCCTTGTACTGTGTGTTGTTTGTAGTTAAGATTTTGTAGATAGCCTTTAATGTGAAGATTTGAGTCAAGTTGGCAACTGAAATCAGTCTGGGCTGTTTTAGGTGACCAATGTGAAGTCTGACTGGATTTGCTGTGGAGACGGGTAACCGTACCATGCTAAGAGATGCTTACTGTAGTATAATGTAGAACAACTTTCTTTTCCAATTTTATTTCCCCTTCGTAAGTTATAGTCTACACTTCTTTAAAAAGATTTTACTAAGAAAGCCACTAAAAAGCAGATCAAACCAGAAATGTCTGAACAAGTAATATGCAGATAAAATATACAGTGCTGAAGCAAACAAGGAATGGATGATTGTGCTTGCTTGTAAACAACTATATTATAAACTCAGTGAAAATTAGAACAATTCTTTTCAAATTGTCACTTGTCTGATAAAAACACGTTAACTGTCAAATTGTAATCCAGTTGCAAAAATTACTCAGTAACTGTGGAAGAACGTGGCAAAGAAATAAAAGTTTAATGGACAGTTCTGGAGTTTCTTGAGCTCTGGTTGAAAAGTGCAGAGAACATCCTGACGCTGATCACAGTCAAATGCACTTTTTTACCCCATTCTCTGTGATAGGTCAGTCTCTGGAATATGAGATGTTTCTGCAGAGAAGCATGAGCTATATCTTCAATTTCTTTCATTGTCTTCATTAAGCTGACAGAGATGATACAGGATCTG
Organism: Phaenicophaeus curvirostris; assembly: GCF_032191515.1. Classification (NCBI taxonomy): domain Eukaryota; kingdom Metazoa; phylum Chordata; class Aves; order Cuculiformes; family Cuculidae; genus Phaenicophaeus; species Phaenicophaeus curvirostris. The sequence continues at coordinate 17,410,464 of NC_091404.1, read as the reverse complement.
CTATTTTGTTCCAGTTTCCACTGTATGGGGAGAGGATTTCCAGGGCTTATCATCTTTTTGTCTGGACAATTGCAACAAAGTTAATTCAGTGAAGTTCAGAATTAGTGCAATAATTTAAAGTAGATGATAGCATCAGTTTCTGAGCATCTCTGTAGTACTTTCAGAGTATAATTAAATATTAAAATAAGTACAGTCCAGATTGTTAGAATGTTGACAGCTAAGGTAATCTATATTTTGACTGTTTTTATGACAGTATCTGAACTACTTGTTTCTTCTGTTTGCGTGGAGTATAGGAAAAGAACTGGTTTTGACTCTACAAAGGTCATATACTACCAGATGTAATATTCTGGAAGCTAGATATTAATGTTCTGTGAGCATCTATAGGTTAAGCATTTGTAAACTTATTAAGAATTTATTGAGGTTGTGTCCTTGGTTGCTGATTGGAGTGAGCTGTGAAGAGCATTGCACCATATGTTCCATTGTATTCTGAGATTTTCCTCCTCTTTCAGACCTTACTGGGAGGACACTTTGACATAATAACCTTTACAACAGAAGTTTCCAAAACCTGAACTCTGGGAACTTAATGTATTTTGAACTTGCTTTTTTTTTTTCTTGACTTGGGAGGACCTTTTGGATAGGAAAGATTTTCAGTTGCAAAATATGATGTGTATGATAATCCAAACGTACCATCATGTATTAGCAAGAGCGCAGGAAATAGTCTGCCTTTGTGAGGCTATGTCTGGAAGGCTGTGCCTGGGCTTGGGCTCCAGTGAAGCAGAGGCCATCAATATGGTCTGTATGTCTTGTGAATAGGGCTGAGAGAATTATTTTTGTTCAGTGTGGAGAAGAGGAGGTGGAGTGAAGATCTTATTACAGTCTGCAGATGTCTTAGAAGAGTGTAGTCAAACACCAGAAGCAATTTCACGGAGGTGCTCTGGAATTTCATCCTTGAAGTCATTTAGAACCCAGCTGGACATGGCTCAGGGCAAACTCTTCTAGGTAGGTGAACTTTGAGCAGGAGGTTGGACTAGGTGAACCCCAGAGATTGCTTTCAAACAGAATTGCTCTCTTCTTCTCTGATATTTTTTTCATGCTATCAAACTTGTCAAAAAGGTATTCATCGTCCACAAAATCAGTTAAGGGAAAAAAAAATACACAATTTTTATCTGAGCATTCCTTTTACTATTTGTTCAAGCACAGAAACTAGTACAAATAAACAGATGTTTGCCACTGTGGAAAAAAGTAACAGATAAGATGGGAGAAAAAAAGCCAAAACCCCCCTGATGGAGCCTACTCAGGTCTCAGAACTCTCTCAGAGAATCTTAAGAAATAAACTGTCTCAAATTATCCTCTTGGGAATGGAGTGGCAGTGGAAATGAACACTGCATTTGCTACAAATGCTAGAATTTTAATCTATGCGCTTTGTATTTCCTCAACTGTCTTCCCTATTGTATTTCAGCTGTCGGACTCCAAAGTCAAAAAGCTAACAGCTTTGCAGATGAAGTTCTACTTTCCCATTTGAGGCTGCAATTGCTTCTGACAGCCTCTGTTTGCCTATCTCAAACTCACACAGATGAATTTCCATCTTGGCACTGAGGATTTGCATCAGGCTACTACATGTACAAGGACACAATGAGTGAATACCTGTCAATATCCTGAAGATACTCTGTGTCTTGAGACCCTTTAGGGACTTTAGAAACTGGCTTGTGCAGATAAGGAGACACCTGAGCGAACCACCTTTGGCAGCTATTGCAAAGGCCTTATGAATTGAAACAAGATTTAGGAGGGTTACTTACCACTTTGTTCCTGGTTCTACTATGTGAAAGAAAACCTCTGTAGCAGGAAAGAGTGTTAGATACCACCTCTCATGAAAATAACTGTAGAAAAATAGGGGTTACTAAAGTATTTTTTTCTGTCATTGTTCATACCATGGAGTTTATTACACTTTTTCGAAAGGCATGAAACAACAAACAGGATTATATGTTAATACCTTAAAATTTGTATTGTAAAGTTAGAGATGTGCGTCATAAAATGAAGAGTGGCATTGGTTGCTTGTAACTATCAAGCTTGTAGCTATCTAGCTCCCTATTTTAGTGAAGTGTCTTGTTATTAGGTATTGTCTTTTAGCACATTCATGCCATTACTGCTTGGCACATCAGCAGCCTTCTGATGGCTGGAGAAATCAAAAGGGAAAGGAATGGAGACAGTGCAGCGTAAAATTGGAACGGTGTTGCATGTTAGCTACCACGCCTACAGAGAGAATCACTAGTTACTGGCCAAAGCAAGGCTCTGATGCAAAGACAGGCTTGCTATAAAATACGCAGCACTCACAAATGAGTTACAAGGGCAGCTGAAGTAGCTGAATAGTAAAAAGTACACGTATGATGTTAGTCAGATTAAGCATAAAGACCCGAAAGAAAAATAAGGATGTGTTAGTAAGTGTGTGTGTCATCAGTGAACCATGATTGAAAAACCGTAGGAAGCCAAACGACAGTGTTTAGCAACTCTCACTGTAGTTGGGCTTCTTGTCACGAGCGTGGACAGCTGATGGTGACCCACTCTTCAGTACATCATTTTACATGCAAGAAAAGAACTAGAGAGGGTAATGGTTTCCCATTGTTTCTCGTTAAGACAATCTGTTTTCTGGAGCTCATGTGTTTTGTATTCTTGAAGTGAGGTTTGCCATTGCCATTACCACTTTGCAGCTGGAAAGAGTCAAAAAGCATCACTGGTTTTAAAGCTCAGTGAAGCTTTACTTTTTCAATAGATACTTTCTTTAATAATGTGCCAACAAGCTGATTGGTACATTGAAGGTATGTATGTGTATGTATCTAGATGTATATCTACACATACTGCATATAAATATACATTAAAAAAAAAACTATCAAAGAATTCACTCACAGCAGTAGCTATGCCACAGGTGAAAAGGTGAATTTTTAGGGCCATTGAGCACTGTAAATGTGTTCATTGTGTCAGTACTTCAGAAATACCCATTCTAAATGACTTTGTGTTGATCCACTGTGAAAATTCATTGTGCTCAATTGCCCTCAAAATTTCTCATTTCTCATCTGTGATGTTGCAGTCTGCTGGCTGCACAGTGGACTGCTCTACAAAGCGTGTAGGCACCTTGCTCCAGAGTGTCTTGAAATGCTTTGTATTGCCCACAAGGTTTCTGTGTGTTACTTAATATCTGAATAGATCTGTGTCTAGGGCTTGTGTCTCGAGACTTTCAAGGATGGGAATAGATTTTGTGGAGCCATTTTCTAACTTGAGGCATCCACACAATGAAACAGCCTTACATATGTCATGTATCATATGTATCTAACATAGAAATGAGGAAAATGGAACTTTGCTTTAATTTTTAATCATACCTTTGATTCAGAGGAATCAAAACCACTCTCACATCACTTCAACTCTATTCAATTTAGGAAGAAAACATTACTGATTCATAAATAACTTTCTTTTGGCATGCATGGCAAGAAGTGGAGTCATAACATGACTAGGGTTTTTGACATCTCATTGGAAACAAGTATTCTTTTTCCAATTTTAAAAATGAGCACTTATATCAGACTTTCAATAATTTTTTCTGTCCTTTAATTTACTGTATTGCCTGATTTCTTATAAAAGCCTATGCATATCAGCCTTTAAAGTGTGGGAGAAACAGACGCCTGTTTCGGAACAAAGGAATAGGCAACATTTAATGACCTCTCCAGAATATCTCTAGAGTTGTCTTGCTTGGTCCTTACTGTATTACAATACATTGATTATTGCCTGTGCATGCTCTCAAGCATTAGAACAGCAATATCATTATAAAAACCTGCTGGGATTGGCAGAAGCACAGGCCAAGAAAGGTGCATCTAGGAAATGAGAACTTAGCATTCAAATTAGATGTGACAGGAAGTGTGTTGAGGAGTGCAGGGTTGCAAATTTAAAAGAAATGTTGGTTTTGTTCACCTTGCAATTTTATGCTGGTAAATTTACAAGACGAAATCTTGCCTGTAATTTAGACAAGTTGAAGACTTTGTCTTAAAAACTGGGGCACGAGATACTTAATCATGTACTTTGATTTTTATTCCAGTCAGTAGGAACTTTAATTATTTCTTTGTGCTAACATCTTGCTGGAGCAATGGGTCATTTCTAAGTTGCTGTAGCAGGGGAATTCCTCCCTATGTACCATACAAGCCACTGCTCCAGGAATGATTCAGTCTTACGCTACTAAACCAAAGATTCAGCTGGAAATTGCCAAGGTCAGACGCTGCCTTACTTGGTCTGTTAAATGCATGAACTCCCTAGTAACTACTTAATTCATACTTGACTACAAGTTCACAACTGTGTATTATTCACTGTCCATGGGTTTTTAATCTTTAACAGTAAAAATGGGGAAAAAATAGAAAGAGATTAAAATTTGTTTGTTTTGGGAGTTTTGTTGCTGTTGTTACTAAGAGTCTGTTTGCCTTCCACCTCCACTCTGCTCTGATATTTGTTTTTCGAATAGATTATTTGTAATCAGCTGAAAGCTGTCTTCTAGGGACATGACCATCAGTTTAATTTTTTTAAGAAAAATAGTATTTTCAAGCACTTTGCATTTCTAGTCTGGAATGTTAAGTATACAACAAATTATAGTCTTGGCAAACATACAAAGCACTTTCATATCTCTGTGTGTCTCTACATTCATCTCTGGCATCTAATAATAATACTCTGGGTGGCAAGGAAGCGCTAATTCATATAAACAATGGTATGAACAGTCATAATTCATCTGCTCTTCAGGTTTATGAAAAGACCTAGTATTCTAAACCAGAAAATATTGTCTGATTTGATTTTATATATTAGTTTTGTTCTTTTGAAGTTCTTGGGAGCAAAAGGGAAGATTTTTCTCATTTTAGTGCCACCTTTTTTCTTGTATTTAAATGCATAAAATGAATAGAGTCATTCTTAGAAAGCAAATAAGATATCAGAGAAATATTCTTATGACGAGGTTTGTGAAAGCTGGGTTTTGTCTGAATTAGTTGCTGACTTCAGGCATCTGTTTCTCGGAAAGAAAAAAGGTTACTGCGTCACAATATCTCAGAGAGTCTCTCAAGAAAAGATAAAGGCCACCTTGAATCTATTGTTTAGACACAACCATTCAGTACTCCTCATTTTTATTCTTTTTATTCTTAGGTCTCAAAGTAATTTTAAAATGAAGAAAGATAATAGGAATGGTTGTATGAGAGTGGTATCTCTGGCAAATATGACCAATTCCAATGAGCTCTTCCTTTTATAAAGACATAATTTTCTTTTACTGAATTTTACTGCAGGTCTTCAGCATTTCGCTGCTGGTTTTATGGTATTCCAAAAAAACTTATACTTTCACAGCAAAAGATTGTATCTATGTAGTTTGTGAATTTGCACTTTTATGTAGTTACAATTGCATCTTTTATTTCAATAAATTGCATTTACATTGCAGTTACATTCTGTTTCATAATTAAATCACTTTCAATCTAAGTAAGTACAGGAAATCTATGCTTCGATGTGCAAGTCTGCTGACAAAGTGAAGGGTAACCCAATTCTCATCCGTGCAACTTTTTAATTAGTTGTTACACATCTGAGGATTAGGTTTGTTGGGATGTCTTGCAGAAAATAACATTAATATTCAATTTGGTTAAGGACTTGCAATAAACAAACAGAATTAATAAAGCTATTAAACAAATGTCTCTGATGACCAGCCTCCATATGTGCTGCAACTATTCTAAACCATTTCCAAATACAGACAGTTGAGAAGGGCTTATCTTTCAGTGTTTTTGCTGAATCTTGAAGAGTATCTGGGTATTTTCCATTATGAGCTAATATACATTTGAATTTGCTGAACATATTTTCTAGGGTCTGCAAAAGCCAGGTGGAAAATAATGCTTTGTTACAAGCTCTGTTATCAGCCCTCTCAAATACATTATTTCATTTTCTATTTGTCTAGGTTTCAGAATATTCTGTATCTGAACAAGGTAGCTTTTTTTTTGCCAAGTTTGAAATTATCGTTTTAGAGATGAAAGGTTTGTTAAATTATGCCCTTATCTGGAATGTTTTTCAAAGAATTGATACATGAGGAGTAGTTTTGTGAAATATTCTGGATGAAGTTCTACAGCTCTGAGTTAAATTACTGATATTAAAAAACAGTCCATCTAAAGTAAACCTGAAATTGTTTTAGGCTTATATTATAAAGTGAAAAATCTTGAATTTCAGTGAAAAAGAATTGGTATAGAAACAAATTATTTTTTTTCTTCTATTCCTTGGGAAATAAGCTCTGCTATTTAAGTCCTGGCAAGATGGCCTTGATTTTGTGTGGAGACTTTTGGCTGGTTTTATGGTGGCATAAATTCACTTTATGTTACAGCTTGCTAATACATACAGTGCTATAAATCAAAAGCATTCTTTCACAGCTTCTGAGAACTATTGAGGTGGCAGTGATGATGTAACTTCTCCCAAAACACCATTTACATAGAATTAAGATTCCTGTAGGAACAGGTTGCATTTATGTCAAAGAGCCATTCAGTTCTTACCCCATAAAAGCTAATTATAATTGTATATATCATGTATTTGCAAGTGTGTATGTGAAATTTATTTCACTTTCTGTTTTTTTCCCCAGAAATTGCAAAAACATTTTAGAATGCACTAGGAGAACCCAACTGAAGTGCTAAACTCTTTGGGTGTTGATTTGTAAGGAGCTGTGCACTAAACTCTGACAACACACTTGTTTACCTGCCTTGCAGCGGGTGATGTCCCTGCAGGGGGGTGGCTGCAGTGGGAGGCAGGCAATCCTGAAACATCTCTCTTCAAACCTGACTGGGTGAAGAAGACAGAAACTGCTTCCTTTAACCTGCTGGCCTGGGAGCTGCATTAACAGAGATGGCATTCTGCAGTCTTGCAGTGGGATTGCAGAGGAGCATCCCCCAGGAGAGGGTTTGGGCAGGAAGCTAGGAGAGTTGCTTCCCATTTACTCTATTTATGCTTTTTTAAAATTATTGAGCTTTACAGGTACAAAGTTTATGGAAAGTCAATGTGTTTATTATACCTAAGTATTGTGGGTTGACCCTGTTAGGCAGCTAAGCTAGACCTAATATAGTTTATTTACAAGGATTTTGCAGTGTGAAACAAACCTGAGAAGAGTGACATGGAGAGTGCTCCATTTTACTGGACTGTCATTATTCTTTTTCACAATCATTCCAGTGCCCAGTTGCTGATCAAAAAACGAGTTTTGCGTTTGGCCTGTGGTTTCTTCCCTGACTCAGTCAGTAGTAGATACCATCCTGCCATCACTTTATAGGCCATGACAAAAGTCACATAAGGGATATAATTTCTTGTTGGAACAAAGTTGTAATTATTTATAGTAAAATGTTCTCTCCCCATGTCTTGCTGTCCTGTATGGTTGAATGGTCAGGATGTTGATATGAATGGTTAATCCACTGAAATAGCAGCAGTTTCTACTGTCTGAGGCATTGCTGGGTGTCAGCAGGTGGGATCCAGTGGGTGCGTCCCCACCATCCGCAAGAAGCTTATTAAGCTCGATGTTTGTTGTTGTTAATTTAATGTGGCATTGCATACAGGACTGGCCCAAAGTTCCAGAATAGTAATTAGGAAGAAGCAGTGAATCATAGAATCATAGAATCACCAGGTTGGAAGAGACCCACCGGATCATCGAGTCCAACCATTCCTATCAAACACTAACCCATGCCCCTTAGCACCTCGTCTACCCGTGCCTTAAACACCTCCAGGGAAGGTGAATCAAACACCTCCCTGGGTAACCTGTTCCAGTGCCCAATGACCTTTTCTGTGAAGAATTTTTTCCTAATGTCCAGCCTAAATACTTTCCTTTTTTGGTAAAGGTTTTCTTCCAGCCTCGAATGTCAAGTTATCTGAGGATTGAATGGAAAGGAGCTCCATAGGAGCAGATTTGTAGTTAACTTTCTATTTAGCACAAACATGGGCAAGGTGAAAAACTCTTTCTGAAAAGGATTCTTGTGCTATGAAGGTTGTTACTGCTTGGCAATAACACTATGACAACTTCTTAACCACTCCAGTGGAACTTCTTCTATCAGATATTATATATTAAGGTACCCAGGAGGAACCTATTCACACATTGATCTATTGAGTTCTCAGGAGTAAATAAATAAATAATAAATTGTACCGACATGATAAATTTGGAGGAAGCCTTTAATCTATTATTAATTGATTATTCACATGAACACAATGTTTGTAAAGATCAAAACCTAATTTTGACAACATATGCAAACTTTTCCTTTTGAATTTAATCATATATTCTCAATCTGTTGTTCATTAAGGTGAACATCTGTGAATTCATTAATTTTTCTCCAAGCTTGCTGCACCATGAACTTCATTTCTTTAACAAATTTTCTGAAGAATAATCCCATTACAAGCTTAGTTTATAATACATACAATGACAGCTTTGTTACCTTGCTTATCTTTTTTTTTTGTCTGAGAATATTCTTTGCAGCAAAATCTATTCCAGGATGGTATAGGGCAGTCAGACCAGGGAAAATGTATAAATCCGGTTGAGGAAACTGGCTGCAGAGTTTGAGATCTCGTTATCTGACCTCATAGAAAATATGACACAAAAAATACGGTTTCCCCAAATATGGTGATTCTTAGCTGTACATTGTCACTTACAAGTTACAGAAAATATAAATTTAATCCAGCTTGGCATTTGCCTCATTTTCCAAACTGGAGTTTTAAAATAATGCAGTTGTAGAATCTCTCTTTTGTTAATTTTACATTACTAATTAAGTTAAATTATAACAATCATTTGGTCCTAAAGATTTTCAAAGCATACTGGGAAGCAGAAGGAAGAAATAGGTTAATGATTCCACCTGCAAACGTTTGTTTTTAACTTTTACATGGAAATATGTAAGCAGCAAGACTGTACTCAGTGATAATACCTTTAGAGTCTTTCCAGACAACATAGATACTCCTCCCTTTTACATAATATAATTGTAATTGAAATCTGCCTGTCTAACCCTTTCAGGGATGGATGGATGGATGGATGGATAGATAGATAGATAGATAGATAGATAAATAGATCCCTCTTCTTTCTTTTGACATTTTTTCATCAAGTTAATGGTAAGTGAAGTACTGATGTTTCAGATAAGATGAGTTACATGCTGTATTAGTCTGACCAGTCCACATTAGGAGAACACTGAGCAGAATTTGCGGCTTCAGAAGGTTGTCTCTGTATTCCTGTGTTTAATGGAATAATTTAGGCATAAAGACAGAAAGAAGTCTATACTAAAATGAGTACAAGCGGTTATAAGAAGAAAACCTGTAGCTAATTTTCAATCCTGTAATTGAATTTGCAGGATAGCACATAAGTAAAGATAGGCTTTTTTCTTTTTTCTTTTTTTTTTTTTAAGTCAGATCCTTTCCACTGCATAATAATGTTTTACTGCCTTGTAATGCTTTCCCATGTATTTTCCCACACACCATGCAATTACGTTGCAGTGCTGCATGCCTGAAAACTTCACCTGGGAAGCAGCCTACACATTGTTGCATCAGGGAAGCTTCAGAAATACAAGCAGGTTGATGACAGGCAAATAATTGACAGTCTGCTTGATATACGTTGTTCATTTGTAATTTACTGTAGGATGCTCAGGCATCAGTGCATGGTCTCTGCTGTGTTGTATCCTGAAATGAGGTGCAAACCTCTTTCCTTAAAGAGTTTTTGATGATCTTTGTTTTGCTCCCACTAAAAGTCAGAGCAATTCTTAAGAGGTTCAATTCCAGGCACTAGCTTTGAAGAGTTTCACTGAAAAGAAATTCCAATAGAACAGTATTAAATTAAGAAATACAAAACATTCTTTTTTATCTTTTTCTGACTGTATTGAATTACTTGCATTTAGTAATTAAGCAGAAGATTATGCAAGTTGTGAATTAAAATGGTTTTAAAACATTGCAATAGTGTCAGCCTAAACATTCATGTCCTTGAGCTCAATGCTACCTCACAAATGTGTGTTACATTACCTGCATTTGAGATGCAATCTTGGAAAGTGCTGAGTTCTTTTGAAAAGTCAATGGAAACCAAGTCCACCAAGTTTAAAGCAGAGGACATTGAGCTCATTGTAAGATTGAATCTTCACTGTAACTCATATTTTTAACATTTTAGATAAAATATTGATCTATTTTGAACAGGTAGTATCTGTAATAATACCACATTTCTACATCAATTAAAAGGCACATATTATAGCTGTATTTTAATCAAGACTTACTGAGAAATGAAAGAATTCTGCTTTTCTTAATACTGCCATTTGCAAAAAGAAAAGCTGACTGAAAAATCAAATGAATTATCTGTTCTTTATACATCTTTTACATGTCCACTTTCTTCCCAAAATTTAAATTATCTCCATCCTAATGAAGACAACAGTATTTCAAAATCATGGGAAAAGGTAGCTGGATCTTTCCTGAGCATTCACACAGAGAATTCAAGTATAAGTCATTAAACTTTGCTCTATAAATAGGAACTTGGCAAAATGCAGGTTGACATTAAGAGATGGTAAGTGGGCAGCTAAGTTTGATATCTTCCAGTCCCATGTACTTACAGGACTTTTATTAGAGGAAGTAGATTTCACTCTAAAATAAGACATAGAAGAAACAAACTTTCATATGCAGAACTTCAGAATGGTCTTGAACTTACTGTTTTTTTCCTCGCTTTTCCATCTGAAAGCTATGCTGAGATGTACAACCACTCTGTACGCCACTGTTCCAGTCAGCAGCAAATACCTGCCTCCCGAAAATTCACTGTTGTATTATTTCTGAAATGATCAGTGCTAGTATGGCTGTGTACAATGCTGTTAAATTTTGAAGGGTTTCGGGACCACTGTTGAGTAGCATTTACTAATTTTTGGTAAAACAGGAGTATGTTTTAAAGTGAAAAAAATCAGTATCTTACTTATTAAATTATCTTATCCGAAACATGACCTCACATACTTGTTCAAGAAAAATAGTTTATTGCATGTTTATGAGGGATTGCAATGGACAGATAAATTAATTTTGAAATCCTAAATACATAATTAAAAAGGGTATTTACAGTTCATTTAATGTATTGTCATTTACATTCTGTACTTCTGTGGAGGGTATGCTCGAGAGCAGATGTAATTAGGAAAGCAAAGCTGATTTGCTATTTACCACACGTTAAGAATCGAAAAAAAAGATACTGCATTGGCAATGAATCTATTGGTCCTGTGACAGATTTGAGATTAAGTTCTTACACTTCCATGACATTTTGAAGTAGACCATTTTTGTTGAGGAAAAGAGAGAGGAAAAGGAAAGGTCATGTCTCTCTTATCAGGCAGTCATAGTCTCCTGTAAAATAGAAATGTCTGTTTAATGTCAGTGAACAGCCCAGATGGAGATTCATGTTGGAGCAAAACATCTATACTTTATCTTATACCTCAGAGTTGATACTACTTAAACCTTGTGATAGCAGAATCCTAAGTCATTTTCAGATGGGATTCCTCTACCATTACACCACAATTCTCCATACATGTACTGCCTACCATTTTCCTCTCCTCCTCCAAAATCAGCCTCTCTTAATTCCTGATAGCATAATCTCTTATATCAGGTATCTAGCATCACGAAAGACTTCAGCAAGCTCAGACTCATATTATTGCATTAAAATATTTTGTGATTTTTGCTCAGAGTGGATTTTGCAAGTCCTTTTTCCTTCTTGGCTGAACGTACAACCAGAAAAGCCAAGCAAATCCTTGACCAAAGTGCTTAAAGGTAGTGGTGTTACAGTGGTATTTTAAGGCATAAAGGAAGGGATGGTAAATAAAAGCATATTAACTCTACGAAGTTTGACTTCATAATTCCTTTGAGCTCTGTATAAGCAACAACTTAATTCCTGTGCTGTCATTTGTTTTATTCCCTCTCTCTCCTCCTTCTTATGAATCTATTTCTAGCATGTATGTATTTACTTAAATGATTTATTTCAAAGAATAATTGCTTTAAAGCTTTCCTTTACTGATAAAACAAGATTCTGTTCTTCTTTTTAACCTTTACAGGCTATATAAAAAAGGAAAAAAAAAATACTGTTGGCAGTCATGATAGTTTAATTGTAGTAATAAGAGTGATAGCTTCTACTTTATTACTCTGTGGAGTTATGTTTCTGGACTATTACTTTTCCCCACCTTAAAATAAAAAGGATTTTAGTGCAGTCTACCTTGAGGTTAAATGTGTGTATATGCATTTGAATGTTTTGTACATATGGTGGCTTGGCATAAAACTGGGTAAAACTCGGCCACCACAAATTAATATGCTTGAAGGAAGTTTTAATATTACCAGAAGCTAAAATCATTTTATCAGATGAGTATATTTGTGTGTGTGTGTCTTTCTGTGTGCACGTGTGGTGGTTTTTAATTACCTACATACCTTTTTTCTCTGTGCCCTTCTACATAAGGAATATCCTTCAAAGAAAGATACACTCTTTAATAACTAACACTTTCACATTATTTCTGGTAATAATTGGTGAATATTATTTAATAAGTAATGATTGAAATAACTCTTTCACAGAAATTACCTATTCATGCAGTTTGATTTAATGCAATATTTAATATAAAATATGACATTAATTGCTTATAAATAGTTTCTTATACTCTAGATGTAATTTTAAAAATTCCTGTACTATCAGAAATAATCACCTGGCATTATACTTCAATCAGTCAGTGCCTTTGTTAATATTAAGTATGTTGGCAAAGCAGTATCCATTGGGAAAAAGGAAATTTTGGGTTTTAGTCAAACAGGGGACTTCATTATAGGTCTTCTGGAGTCTTATACCATAAAGCAAGTGGAGTCAATGTTTTAGCAGCTAAGATTCTAGGAAAAATAAGCATAAGTAATTACAATCATAGAATGGTTTGAGTTGGAAGGGATCTTAAATATCATCCAGTTCCAACCCCCCAGCCATGTTATGTGTTACTCTCTTCAGTTTTACTTCCCCTTCTCCTTCCTACTGCTTGTTTTCCTGTATTCCCTTCCCCTTTATAATTTTCTCCTATTTTTAATACTTTTCTCCAGTACTTTCCTGTCACAGCTTATTCCACCTTCTGCCTATGGTAATTATTTATGGTTTTCTTTCTTTTTCTGGATCAATTGTCCTCTTAGACCCATCCCTCTACCTTCTGCACTTGGCTTTCATTTTTCATCCTCAAAACATTTTTTTTCCTGATTTTTCATACCTTCTTATAACCCCTTGGAGGCTTTTTTTGATAGAAACAGAGGACATATATCAGTTCCTAGTCCTCAGTAGCCATAAAGTGAAACGGTCATGTCTGTTGAGCACAGGTTATACAGGCAAAGTCAATTATGTATAGACAGGTACCTTTACAGTGTTTTGTCCTAGATTTAAGGACTTACTTTTGATGGGCAGGGCTTTGTCTACCTTCTTCTCTCTGTTACTTTGGAATTTTGCTTTCTTTCAATACCTTCTCATCAGGAGTAATGAGTTGTTCAAATATGGTGTGATTTACTGTCATTTGTATTATTTTACATTCCTTTCCAGATCAAAACATGTAAATGTCTCTGGGTCTCTTGAAAAGCTTTAATCTTATAAAGTAGGTTTCATTGAAGAGTTGATGGGTTTTACCATTCTTGATAAATTTGATAATTACATTAATAATTATTCTTTCATGTTTGCTCTTTACAATCAACAAAGCATCTGGTTCTGAAGCTCAAGAAGAAATCAAAATATTAGTAGAGTCAAAGCTATAACAGCAATTGAAAGCAAATACAGTTTATGTTGTAAGGAAAAAAGTGAATTTTAAGGGGATCTGGACCACTCTATGCTCTTTCATTACTGCACCGTGACAGTTACACAAGGTGTTTCAGCTATAGCAGAGGAGAAACCTGTGACTGAAGCCCCATTGGATTCCTCATTATCCTTAGTAACTGTGTCATCTAACTTTCTTTCATAAACTAATCAATTTCTGCCTAAATCCCTTGAGCAACTACTTAAACTGTGAGCTTAGTGTGTCTGTGTTTTCAATTTACAAAATTTAGCACTTCACCTCTGGGTTTATAACGTGGATGTGCTGAATCCGAACACTTCAAAGGAAATTTAACAGTTGGAGTTCCTAGTAAATCCTTAGCTCACCCATCTATATAATTTGTATTAACATGTCCATTAAAGGTTTGCTTACAGCACATAGATTTCTTTCAGAAATGCTTCAGAAAATTGAAATAAGAGGAAAGCAAACAATAACAACATTCTGTAATTATACATCTACTAAAAGCTCAGAGTTTTAAACAGGAAATAAAAGATTTATTTCTTACTTTCATCATAATAAACAAGTGTTTTTCAACTCCTAAATAATTTTGCATCACAGTTTCTCAAGCTATGAAATATTGGAAATAGTGGCCTCTGTCCTTGTCCTCTTCCTTTTAGTGAATTCTGTTTAGGAATTTTGTGCTCTTTTCATTATATCAGGTCGGCTGTATTGCTTCTCATTTTTTAGTGTTCTAAAAATGTAGTTCATGAGAAAATTTAGTTCTGGAACTATAGCTAAATGTAATCTAACTTCCCTAACAGTTTACCTGTGGCAGGCAAGCAGCGGGTGGATAGTAAAAGCTGTCATTGAACGAGATTATAGCTATCTCATGAGCAAGATTTTTCTTTAAATGTAAAAAGAAAGGGGAAGGGTTGGATTGGTTAATATTACTGGGGATGTTTCTGTTTGGTTTGATTTCAAATTCAGATAGAGTGCAAAGGCTTACTGCCCCTCTCCTGGGATGGATGAACTTGCACAACTGTTAGTATAAAGTGTTGTTTGAAAATTGAGAGCTTTGGACTCATTTGTATCATTGGTCCTCTGAGTTACGGGCTTTGAATTCCACAATTTTTCATTGTTTGGGGTTTTTTTCCCTCCTAAAGCTCATGACACCATGGAAATGTCCCCATTTTGTTTTAATTCAGATATAAATCTTTTTATATGCTTCAGGTTAGCCACCAGAGTTAATATCCAATCACAGTTTTCCATCCTTTATTTAAAGGGGTGGAGGGATGAAAAAGGCACATCACCTTGCTCTGTGCTGGAAAGCAGAAAGTATTAGAAGAGCTGTAGTTTCTTAGTGCTTTGGCAGAAATATTGAAGTGTTAAGACATTTCCAATGGAAATGGGGAATGTGTGCTACATTTTGACTGACAAAACTACTTACTTTTAGTATCAGTAATCATCCAGAGCCAAGCTGAGTCACAGATCAAGGATCTGGCCACCCTGAGACTGTGCCTGTTTATCCCATCAGCTTCAGTGTCGCTCCAGACAAAGAAACTGCATGCGACTGTCTCTTGCTTAATGCAGTTATAGGGAGATAATCTCATAGACACTTCCACTGGGAACCTCAAAATGCATGTAGGCGTGTGAATGTTCTGATAGGCTTTATGTTCCATCCTTTTACCATGTTATTAAACATGTTTCCTTCTTCCCTACAACAGCCTTGATTATTTTCTGTTTTGTCATAAAATATTTTCTTAGTTACAGGCATAGGAAATTGGCAGTCATCTCTGCATTTCTGCCTTTGTTTGTTAGGAGCTTTGAACCCATACAGAACATTGCACAATTCAGAGGGGGAAAGTAAGCCTGGCAGGTGATTTCAAGCTTTTAACCAACATACAAAGCAAAATATTTATTTGTGGTGATCACGGTTCTGTTGTTCTCCTGACTATAGGAAACGATACCTAATCAAATACTTCTGCTATTTAGAGCCTAAAATTAACTTGATTTCTAAAAGACTGGCTTTAACCTTTATCTTAAAAAAAATCTTTCTCCTGTTTTCCTCAGATTTTTAATGGCAGGAGAAAGAAAGACACTTTTGCATTTTTCTGACTTCAGCTTGGAAGGTTTTATTACCAATCTGTCTGGCTCAATTTAACAGGAGTTTGTGTCAACCCTATGCTCGATATTAACAATATTTATGAAAAAGTTCATTTTTCACAGGAATCTAGCATTACTCTTGAGCCATCTGCTCTACTTCCCTGAATTCAGCAACTAGAGAGGATTTACTAGAAAAAGTAGCCCCTGTAGCATGGGAAGTGGGGTAGCGTAAGATGGATCTAGAATGCATCGTAGTCTGTCTTAGCTGTGTAACATCCTCAGTGATTTTGAGTAAAACTAATTTATTCCTGAAGCAGCTGTACATATATGTTATAGGGTATTTAAATGGCCTTTTGGTCTACAAGGCACTTGGCTAGAGGGAGCAGGAACTGAATCTAGGGAAGAGGTAAAATCTGTGATTTACTCAGTGGATGTTGAATCTCATCATTCCTAACCATAAGGAAATAGATGTGACGTGCATGTTGTATTTCAATCTGCTTCTGGTTCTTACAGGGGACAGGAACCTACTTGTGCTGTCAGTCAGGTCAGTGAGCATAGATGTAATGTGGCAAATAAAAAGGTTTTGAATTTGTAATTGTTTTGGCCGTATGAATGAGGTGAGAGTCGCTTTGAAAACTAGGAAAATTATACTGGAAAAGGTAGTAAGAAAATTACAAAATCATTCAGTGAAAAATTAGAAAGTACTAGAAACACAGTTTTAGTTAAACTATCAGTCCTAGACTGTATATTCACATGAAATAAACACTTGTTTGAGTCTCACACTTTGAAAGTCTTGTTAAGATGAACATTTAGGTTTAGCAGCCTTGTATTCCCGTGAACCTCTTTAGCATCCTATTATGAATCTAGTTCAGCATCTGCCTACGTCCATTAAATAACAGATATTGTTTTCAGTGGGATCTGGGATTGATATTTTTATGAGCCCACCACTTTCATATTATGAAACATAGTATTCCAACTTGAGATGAGTTGTTAAAGATGAATAAGAGTATGATCTGGGCTGGCCATTACTGGAAAAATCACCAAATACTTCCTTTCAGTGAATTCTTAGCACTGTTAACTACTTTTTTTTTTTTTTTAAGGCAATAACATAACTTCTGGTCTTTTAAAATTCATCTGATAATTACAAATTATTAGACTACTTCTACTTTCTAGGCAGTACTGATCATGGTCAACATTTTAGCCAAATACATGGAAGGATTGCTTATCTTGCCTTTGTTTGATTTTTTGCACAACTGAAAGCAAGCATCAGGAATGGACCCTTTTTGTATAAGAAGAAAATTAGGTGGCTATGCAAGTAATAACCAGGTAACACTAGCAACTGGTTTTTGTGCTTTCAGGTCATGTCATGTAATCATGTTTTTACAAACAGCCTTCGATTGTTGTGTACTCCCCTTGTCGCCATGGGTGTGCAAGATTTATTTTGCTCTGAATGCTTATCTCATGGGGCTGCCTGACGTGTGGGAGCCTCTGATAGTGGTTCAGACATGCCCAGAAAAAGTGGCTTTTTTAGTAGTGACCAATACAAATGATTGAAGCAGCTCTGTGTGTGCTGGGTGGTAATCTGTGCTTTCACCGCAAATCCAACAGGCCTTGAGCATATCCAGGTTGCTGAGCATCTCCTGACTGTGCCTTGGAGGTTTGGAAGTTTGATGGTTTGGGAAGGGTAGACCCACAGTGCTTCTATCTTATATGATAAAGTCCTGTGATGTGGAAATCCCAGGGAATAAATTTTGTACCTTTCCATTATGTTTTCCCAGGAGAATATATCAAGATTGAATAAATGTTTTTAAAAATAGATTTTTTCAAACTCCTGAGAACTTTCAAATAGAAGAGGTAGAAGTTTTCTCCTTTTGTTGTGGAAATATGTTTAAAACTTATTGGATAAATTGACGTTTTTTTCAGTTGGAAAACTGAACAAATGTCTTAGTTTAATTGATATACACCTTTATTTTATCTTTATTTTGTTTATACAAAGTGCTTTTAAATATTTGATTTATGGAAATTTTCAGCTGGTTTGGAAAAAATAAAAATGTTTTTAAATGCAGTTTTCTGATTCTTCAGTAACTCTACTGATCTTTGAAACTTTTTCTGTGGTTTGTACAGGATGACTACAGAAAAAGTGCCATTTCTTGACTTGTTTGTTCAGGTTAGGTCATAAAGGCCTCTATCAGTTTGGGTCCTTCCATTGTTTTGGGCTTTGAAATCTGTTTATGTTGAATTCAGTCAAATCTGATATATAAACTTTTTTTGCTTCTTGAGGTCAGGTGGAATAACAATGTGGGTTTGGCTTCTGTTGTCTTTAAGATTTGATTTTTCTTTTTTAGGGAGAGCAATGGAAAGTAATGTCTGACTAACGTCAGAGTTAATGTTGTAAAGATCACTATCCTAAATCTGGTTTCTAAAAGTTTAAAGCATGCTGTAGTAGTGTCTCCTACCTTACTTAATTGGTGTATGCAACAGAGTAGTTTCCTCATTTAGCATTTGAAAAATTTTCTTTGAATGTGGATAGTCCAAAAATTTTGAGCTGAAAGTATATATGAAATACTTATGTTCCTGAAAATATGTGTGCAGGGAGATAAAGTGAAGAAAATCAGGATGCTAGAACAATCAACAGTGGTTAATTTTGTATGATTACTGGCAGGAAACCAAGCCTGTCCCATAGACATTCCAGCCTCATAAATAAAGCACAGACATCACAAATAATTTGCTGCTCTTTTCACTATCTCTCCCACTTTGTGTTCATGGTTTTCAGCAGCTGTATGTGCTATTAATCTGCATTTAGGTATGTGGCTGAATGTCTGCTATGTACTTGTTAACAGATGCAGCATTCAATTTGCCAGTTGAGGTTTGAGGCCATTTAAAATGTCATCCTGTGTGTTAGCATTGTCTGTGACACGTTTCTTCAATTTTGATTGAAAAGCTTACTAGTGAGGGAAGCGTGAACCACCATGTTTGTTGTTTTTTCCTTATTAGCACTCCTAAGCATATTCCACATTTGCCAGCAGACAAGCAGTTAGCATACAGTGAAACTCTCTCTGATTGCCTGCTAATCTGTACGGATCTTTCTGGTCGCCTTCATTACTGCATCAGCAAATTACAGGCTGCTTGTTTGCTCCGTGCTTGACTAGGTCTGGGGCACTGCCAATACATTCCAGCAAAAGGAATTGCATTGTTCTGCATTAAAGCCTCTGTCAGATGGAGTTTTGCAGGGAAGAGATTGTGGCACGCTTGTAATCAACGCTAGTTGTAACATAAACAATTAGTGATAGTGCTCAGTGGTGTGTGCTGCATGGTAGTATATATGAGGTCCTATTTATTGCTTTCAAGAAGAAATTAAAGCAGATTGTGCTGTATGATTATGGTGATAGGATTCTTTGGCTCGAGAAGTACCTGTGGGTTTCTGCTCGAGATCTCTGGTGTAATAATCTCAGCCACCCAATGTCTGTGCAAATCCAACCCATCACTATAATTCTCTGCTCAGTTCTCAGGCAGCCTAAGTCTCAAACTCTCACAGTAAGCTGGATGTGAAAGAAACCAAAGCACTGCTGGTTTTGCTGCCCTTTTTTCAAGAATCCTAGCAAAGCATTATGCAAAGTTCTGCCGTCTTATATGGCTTCCGATATAGATTGTACATCTGCACATTATGCTCTGGGCACGAGCAGAGTCTGTCTGTGCTCTGAGTCAATAGCAGTTTCCAAAGAGCACAGAGCCTGTATGTGGGTTCTCCGTGGTGTAAATATATCCTGAGATATTTTTCCACGTCAGTGCTCATAGCAAACAGTCACCCTTTGATCCATGGGGGAAATAGTCCCTGAGAGATAATCTGAATAGCAAAGCAAAGCAAAAATCAAACTGCTCTTCTGTGCATCTTTGATGGACTAGAACTTAATTTACTTTATGTATAGAACTGCTTTAACTTTACCTGGAGGCAAGGTGCAATGTAGATTGCCTTTTTTTTCTTCTAAAAGAAATCCCATTATCAGTATTAAAGTGTTTCATGCCTATAAAAACACAGGCTTTAGATTAACTGTTAATCCTTTCTTACTTTTTTTACTCAGTTTGAAGCATGGTTTACATGGTTACAACTGGTTTAGTTTGGATTCACAGAAATTAGCAATTTATTGCAAACTCAGTTCATCAAGCTATACATTCAAATGCTTTACTAATACAAATATGGCTTATCCTGTTCTGCAAGTAGGTGTTCATATTCTCATGTCTTTACACGGCAGAGACACAATGTGCATGTTGAAGAAGAGCACAACTTAGTTTAAAAGCTCGTCTTGTTACATAGTTTACACATCCCAAATAGTTGGCAATGATATATCTGTGATTTATCAGTGGGAACTCTGACTTCCAAGTAAATGAAAGCCAGGGTGTATACAAGCAGTACAAGCAGATACATTGAATTTGATGTGCAAATTAAATTGCAAGATTTAAGTTCCTAAGTAAGTTTTGACCTAATTTTTCTAAATGTCAGTCACTTGCTATTCCCATCTGCCTCATCAGAACAGGTTTTGGTTTTCTAAAACTGTAAGTGGGAATGTAGCTTAAACACCTCGTTCTGAAAAAGAAGCAAGATAAACAGTTTAAGTCCTGGAATTAAGCTTGGATCTCTGATGTTCTGATTTGTAAAATATTGAATGCACTTTGAATAAAACAAATTTGTAACTGTGGCATAGTGAGATTAATAGCGAGGGTTTAACTCTGAAACAAAGCTTACTTCCACCTAAAATAAACTATGTTCAAATCAAACTTTTCAAGTAGGTTTATATAAATTTTTGCTTCTGTGATACTGGATAGAATTAGAGGATGCCCAACAACAGCTGCCCATTAAATTTTCACTCTGCTGAATGCTTACTCATATCTGTGCTAGGATTCTTTTCTTTTCCTGAAATGCTGTTGTCTAATAAGCAGAAGCCTCATTCTACCATTCCAGATTCTAATTAGAGCATTTGCTTAATGCAGAATGCTATTCTTTCTTAACTGTAAATCCACATAGGTTTTGTTAAATTCTGTTGTCTGTGGGTGAGAGCTTAGGGTAGCTGGTGGTCTCACAAGGAGCTAGTGGTCTTAAAAGTGGTCTCTTGGAGCTAGTGGTCTCAAAAGGAGTTCATACTTTACACAGCGGGGGCTCAGTAAAGCGAGTGCATTAATATTTTCATCAATTCCAGCTAACTTACAGTATTTCACTGGTCAGATTTAATTTGTTTGATGAAACATCACTGAAAGATGTTATCTACAGTGTAAGCTTAGAAATTGATTGTAACGCATAATTCAAGGGCACCATTTCATGCCTAGGGCAAGAAATGCTGTTTTTCTCCTAATTTCATTTGCTCTTTTATAATAGCTTACCTTTGTCAAACTAGATCCACCAGATTTGTTTGTAGATTTGCAGAGAAAAAGCCACAATAACAAAACACCCTACAGTATCTACTTTTCACTCAGGCCACACTGTAAATTTGCATTTGTTTATATTTGGCTGAAGTATGTTGGAAGGCAGGAATATCTCGGGCAAATCAGATTTCAATTAATATTTGCATTCAAAGCTACTGTGGTTAAGCTGGTTATCTCATTCTTCAATCATTAAAAGAAAAAAGACCTCACCCTTGGAGTTTTAACAATGTTAAATTCATGTTAAACAGGCTCCACTGATACTTTATATAAATAACCATATACACTCCTAAACACTGCAGTCACATCTTTAGCTAATATCCATTTAGCATGCATCTTAAAGCTGAATCATCATCTCTCAGACTGAAATTCTTAGATCAATTGGCTTAAAATCTTCCCCTTTCTACCAATTCCATCTTGTGCCAGCCTAGAGACATCCCTCCGCTTTGAGAGCAATGTATATTTTATTAAGCACGTCCCAAGATGTTCTGTATTTCAGCTGTTTTGTTTGCTCCATGATAGGTTTTCTCCCCTGTAACAAGAGGGAATGTACTGTGATGAGTCAGCTGAATGCTTAAGGTACAAGGGAAATTTAGTGCTGCGCGCCTTTACTGTTATCACTAAACTCCCCATGGTCTAGAGACATAAATACATCGCCGTCTGCACAGCTGTCATTCTGACAGTCTAGGAAACACTGACATTCAAAGTATTAGAACTACCCATCAATAGTTTTCCACAATGACTGTGAAAATTTCAGATTTTAAACAATTCAAGCATCGTTGCCTTTAATTATGTGTAATTTCTTTTTTTTCTTTTTTTTTTAAAGAGAGATTGACTATTTACTTTTTCCATAACTGCTATTAACTCAGATTTCTATGTTTTCATTAGGTTGTAAGCAATATAAAAATAATCTCCTTTAGTGCGTACTTATCTGGAACTGGACACAGGAATAATTGGATGGAGTTGGGTATTGTCTTTTCTTATGCTCTAAGATTCAAGTAATTAACAAAGTCAAAATTTATCAGGACAGAGCACCAACCAGAACAGCCAATCTTCTTATGAAATCTGGTCTATATTCATGGTGATAACACATCTGTCTTATTGCTTACAATAGGGGTTTATGTCTACTTAACTTGTTGCTTTATTTTACTAGGAACAAGTTTCCCTTTGTGGAGCCAATGCTGATGCTGCTTCTCCTGCTGCCTTGGCTTCACAACATACTTGAGGCTTTTATGCATGCGAACTTATTGTTAAAATCATTCTGCTAGTGACTGGTGTATCACATTGCCAAACTATTAGGTGTGATTGTATGTGCAATAAATCATTAATTAATGAGGAAATAGTAGTGAATTTAGTACAAAAAACTCTTTTATTCCTGCTCAGGTACCAGTGTGGCTTGTCAAAAGCTTGCAGTCTATGCTTTAGAAAGCCAAGTTCCACCCGTCAGCAGTCATAGCAGAATCAGTCCCAGAGTGAGAGTATGTGTTTGCTTAAGTGTTAACTTGAAATGCTACTTCTGCAAAACATGAGGCAGGACTCACCTTTTTGGCTTGGTGCCTGTGATCTTTTCTCCATCTTCCTTCAACACAACATTGACATTTTTAGACACATTTTTACTTTTGTTCTTTTTTTCTAAATTGCAGTATTAGAGTTGGTTATTGGAATTTAGGATGTATTCTGTGGCCTCTTTGTGCAATGGCTTGCGGTGCAGTTGCTCTGTCTGTACTGCCCCTGTATAATCTGATTGCCTATCCCTGTAAGGGACTTGAATCACTGAAGAAATGAATGCTTCCAGTGCTTTGATTGTGCTTTTTAATTCAGCCACTCTGTAGATCCAGTATTGTTTTTCAATGTGCATTTCTCATTCAAGCAAAATTATGTGACTATTCATGTGAGGGTGTGCACTGAACATATTGGATGCCCCTCATTCTGGGCATTGTCTGCTCAGGATTAAACACTTCCCCTTGACTGGAATTACCATTATAGGTGCTGTTGTCATAGTTCAAATTAATTTCCTGTTTAACGCAGATACTAACAAGCTGCAGTGACAAGCATAAGTGCAGTTAGAGTCTGCTTAGCTGAAAACTGAATAATAAAGTGATGATGGTCACCTTTCTTATAGGGGAGGCTCTATGATGATTTGCCCTTTCCTTTATAGCACAGGTGTATTTCCTTGAATGACATTTGGCATGGATACCATTCTGTCTTCCACTGCTCGGTTGTACCCATACATATGTCTGTGCTGAGTGTCTGCATCCTTGAAGAAAACGACTTATTTATATCAAAATTTGACCTGTCCATATTTCAAATATTTTGGTGGAAGATGTAGCTGACTCACCTCAATTCACAAAAAAAAAAATGAGGAGCTCTGGAAGAACTGAAGGAACTTTTGGCCAGAGTTACGTGACCACCACTCTGTCTAACGAGAACAATCACAAGGACGTAATTTTCTTTCTTAGATGAACAGCCACCCCAATATTGATCAGAGGAGGAAAGATGCTCCTCTTCATTATCGCATCAGAATTTGGAATCGAGAAACGGTATTATTCTTAAGAAAGATTTTGATATATGCCTATTGCTAAGTTAAGGAGCTGGGTTTGTAGAAGTCTGCAGAGGCTTTCTGTCTTGGTTCAGCCTCTTCCATTTTAATCATCCGGTATTTCTGTGCTTCAGGTTGAATGAGGATAATACTAATTTCTTTTCATGAAGGAATATTCAGAGGATTCATTCTTAAAAGTTAATGAAGTTTTTGGAAATTAATCCTGAAAGCAAATTGCTTCCCAGAGAGTATTAAGTTTAGGCTATTAGAAAAACCCACAGTAACATATAATAAAGAAAATAATAGTAATATATTTCTACATCTCAGGTATTACATTTTTAATAAAAATTAACTATCACCTACCTTTTTCAAAATAGAGGCATTCCAGATATTCAGGTAATTATTCTGAGGCTGAATTGAATCTATCAAGTTGGTTTTTTTTCCCCTGTCTTATATTGTATACTAAGTAGCTGCAGCGAAGTACTCTTTTCCTATTCCAGAGTACTTTAACAGGTGTTAGCTGCCATCATTGAAGAAAAGGATTTAAAATACTGTTGTAGAAATGAAGGAAGATCCTTGACTTAATGAGCAAAACCTAGGACTATTTTGTGTGTTTTTCTGTCTCTGTGACAAGAGGTGGCTCAGGTCATTGACCTTTTGGATCAGGCCCACGGAAACAGAGCATATCTGTGTTTTAGTTTTTGCCTAAGAAATCACATAACGTTTTCTCTTCCCAAAGTATGTCTCCTTTGAGGTCAGTGTGTTTCGCTAGTGTTACATCACTGCTTTTATGTCTGCTTTCTTTGTCACCACGAGAGCTAAGTGAGCGTTGCTGTGGGGCAGAACCTGCTGGATCACGTCCGCTTACTTCTGCACGTCTGGCCATTTCCCAAAAGGCAATTTATTGCTTTGCCACCACCCTTACACAACCAATAAATAATGTGAAGTCAGTCAGACAACAAACAGCTGAAAAGGAAAGCAAACCGCACTGAGCACCTGCAAAGGCGGATGGTCATGCTTTTGCATACATTGAGGAAAAGAACATTCCAGATTACACCTAGCAGGACTAGGCTTAATGAACAAATCAACTTGACAAATTTTCAGCTCATCTGCAAGCTTTCATCATTATGAATTTCCTATTGTGAATTACCTGCTAAGTATTTCCTGCAGACAAATGTTAGCTCGTGAATTGCTCAGATGCTCAGTTTTTCTCATTACTAGTGCTGTCTGCTTGCCCACTTAGGTAAACGCTTCAAGTTTCTTGCCCCCCAGGCAAAATACAGCTGCAAACAGGTAAAGACCCCGTACTAGAATGAAGTTTGTGTCCAGAATGTTTACTTCTCTTTGCATAAAGAAATAAAAGTCCATGCCCAAAATGCTTGTATTCAGATTTACCACTGAGTAAATGAATTAAGGAAGCGATGGCAGAGTGATTCCCTTATCAGATTGATCCTGACTTGATGTAACATTTGCAGTCATGCTTATATAATGTTACAGAAGATATGCAGACATTTCATTCACATTACTGAATTTCCCCCCAGGGATATGAGTAGTATGAGGGTGCTGGTCTTAGCCTGATAGGGTGTTATGCCTTTCAGTTGTGTTTCTGTCCTGCTTTTTACAGGGAAAATTCGCAGGAACTCAATTTCTAGTCCCTCACCTGCTCTTTTGGAGGTCATTTGTTAAAAGTAAAGAAAGAATGGACACGTGCAGACAGCTGATGATTCTTGATAAGGTGGCCACAATGCCAGAAAAGCAGTGTGTCTGATGATGCTCCATTGTTTGTGTTGCTATTAAAAGAAATAATAGTTCATAATGGATATCTAATAATATTTTTGGTTTCCAGCTTTCTATTGACCCTTTCATTATATTTTATGACAGGTTCAGTAATGTGTATTAAATTTTCCTTTTTATTTTAGTTCAAAAATAATCTTTTCATGTTGTTTCTGAATGGTTGTTGTAAGACATTGAGGTTTTGGAAAGATAACTCTTCTGTCTTAGGTATCAATATACACTGAAAGTTCAGAGTTGTGTCATCCACAAATCCATCACATTGCATCTCAATCCATTTTTCTGTAGTGGAAGGAAGGCATGACCCAACGAGGGCATGCTGAGCTGTAGCAGCATGTATGGTCTTGGGGTACTGACTGGGAAAGGAGTAGATTTGTGTTCTTTCCATTTCCTATACCCCTGGTGTCACCTTTGTACCCTCCTGCTGTTTTCCTACAAACACTGATATTGTTCAAAAAGCAAATTAAGTTTTCAAGATTTTCAATTTTTTTGGTATTGGAGTTCAGCACTATATAAGGTGAAATAACGAAAGCCCTAGACAGCAGTGTCTATTTACGTATTGCAGAAACAAAGGAAATGAACTCAATTGCTCTAATGTGGTCTAACCTATAGCTCAAAGGCTTGGAATGATTCCTCCTTGATTACTGCGCAATGTTTTGGTGATGTAACTCCTTCACTTCTGGAGTTTCATCTCGCTGGTTATACTATTTCTTTTGCTGCAGTGTTTCAGGGCAGCTTGAAAGGATTTTGATTAAGGGCTTAACTAACTTTTTATCACATCTAATTCTGTTTTTTGAGGTAAGTGCTAGATTTCAAGACATTGGTTTTGGAGCAGCCTCTAACAAATGGAGAGGTAATTAGAACTTCAGTGAACTGTTTACTACGAGTTTTGACTCTCAGCCGTCAAAAGTGGCCGTCATAAAGAGTTTGAAAATGGAGGTTTCCCAGTTTTCTGAGACATCTGTTAAGAATTCAGGCCTCATCATCATGAGTACATGCTGCTTTTCATCTTCCCTTACTTGCATTTTTGCTTCTCAATATTTGGGGGGGTATTCTGAACAGTAAACCACAAAAATTTTGCGGGAGAATGGGCTCTGAGGGAGCCATTGCATTTCTGAGAGAGCTTCTAAGAGCACACCTTTTAAAAAGAGAGATGAAAAACTAACCAGGGTCATAGGTCCTGATGTGCTAATTAAATATAATTAGGCTTATACAAGCATCAACACAATTACTCTTGCTTTTTTTTAATTGTATTTACATGCTTATATAGTATTCATTGTAGTAAGATGTTAGCAAATAAGGTTTTCTTGTTATTAAGTGCTTATTTTTTCTATTTATAATTCCATTTTATCGTCTCAAATTATGTAATATTTTAGTTAATTTGCAGAGCCTGCTTAAGCCAGGCTTTTTAGGAAGAAGGAACAACACTAATTAGCTTTGTAAGGAACGAGATCAATATTGTTCTTTTCCACTTTCTCAATTCAATTTCTCCTTTCTATTTTCTGAAAATGGAATTGATGTAGGTTACGGTCAGAGGTTTAATGTGACAGTTTTCATAGTTGCTCAAGTGCATAAGCATCTCTCCCAATTGCTTCCACAAACATAGTCTTGTACTCAGCCACTGTTACTAGTTTGTTGCATCCAAATTACAGAGGAGGTTGCTTGAATTCTCCAGCGCTTTGCAGTTAAAGTCCTATTGCAGGCCAAATAATGCACAGTTTCTGTGCAAACCCAAGAATTTTTGGTAGTTTAATTGAAGTCTTAGTGCTTTAAAGAATTATTATTAGTCCAGTTACAGTGATATGTACACTTAGAATTCAAATTATATATGGTTAATTTTAATATATGCAGACTTTCTGGTAAATGCCCCTTTCTTGGGTTTTATGTTACTTTTCCACTCCCTTTCTGCTCAATAGCTTCATTCTGGAGGGAGGTGAGAATCCTGCAGTCTAAATATTAATGTAATGGTGCTTCCTCCTCCTGTGATTATCAGCACCCATCTTTTCTTCCTCTTCCTTGACTGCTAACCAAATCACATATAGAAAAGCTTTCCTGATGAATTTCGCTCAATCTATGGACAATCTCTCATATGTACTTCACTACCAAAACATGTCATTTGATCACTGTACGCCTATATAATATAATTCATCCTCTCAGAAGCTTAAAAGACTCTCCTTCTGTGTCAAAAGGCTGAAAATCCCAGAAGGTCATTAAGTGGGTTTGTCCCTCAAGCCTTAAGAAGTAAATGGAATGCTTATTTGGTAAAGATTCAAGCACAATTTATATAAACATAGTATCCCATTTCATAGGCTACATACAGTCTCAAGTTGCTCTGTATTGACTTTCATGTTTGTGAATGGTATTTGGGGGTTTTTTTGGTTGTTTTTTTTTCTGAAAAAAAAACAACTAACAAAAGTGGAAGAGAGAAGGAAGAAGATGATAATTTTTTATAAAGAATGATTTGAGTTGGAAGGGACCTTAAAGGTCATCTAATTCCAATATACCTCTGAAACATTTTCTTTTTTTCATGTTGCAGGCTTTTGTGTATTTGTCCAAGCTCTTAAGAATTTTAAATGATAGATAGCACTGGGTCAGTGATTCTGAAAAAGTAAGAAAGTAAGATTTGAGGGAATAATGAGAATGTACATGTGAACAGGATAGGGGACAAAAGCAGGCTGTTATTGCATTGCTGTGCCTGTACACTGACAATAATGCCTGGAATTGCAATAATGGACCCAAATGAACAATAAGCCTTTTTTTGAGCAAGTTAAACTGTCACCCTGTCCCTAAAATATTCCTCTGTCTGCCTTATTGAGTTAGCTGTAGCTCTCAAGAATCATCAGGTGCTATTTTTATGTTCTTACTGTGCAAGTAGAGATGTCACACCAGCTGGCTTTTCCCCCTGTTTGTGCTTTGCCAAAGGTCAGTATGTGAAGATTTCTGCTTAACTTTGGAGTCTAACGTCTGATGCTGTCCTAAGGTAAATTATCCATTTAAGCGCTGTCTGGAATGAGTTGTCGTTTGTCACAGTGGTCCGATTTGAGTTGTAGTATGTATAATAAATAATGAATGCAAAACAAAGGTTGCAGTTCAGTCATAAATTATTATTTGCAGAATTACTACTGATCTCCCATGCACTTACCACTGGCAGACCAGCTCTTGAACGATTTAGGAGGTTGCTTAATGAAGATTCATTTATTAAGATGTATGGCCAATGCACATGGTCATTGCATTGATATTTGGATTGGATCAGAGTGAGTAACTTTTATGTAACTAAGAAATGAAAAGAAACAGCAGCTACCTACTTGGAGCAACTTTGTAGTCATTATTTTCTTGATTTTTCTACTCTGTATTATGAGGGAGCTCATTCTTTCAGCCTTCTTTAAAAGCTTTCCTTTCTTCTTTAAAGGAAAAGTATTTTGTCATATGATATTTTTTAAAGTAGGATTTTGTATAATAGTGTCATATGCTATTCCACAGTTCACTATTACATTTTTGTTACCTATTGTAAGGCCTTCCATAATCCCATCCACACAGGCGTACAGTCTGCTTCAAGCTTTCTGGGTTTGACAGACAAATTACACAGGTGTAAACACACAGAGAAACAGAATGTCTAAAATATATTTTATTCACAGACATGGACCATTATGTCAATATATGTCACCTCATCAAGGAAGATGAATGTCTCTTTGAACTTAAGCAATTCATAGGTATAACTTAAGGTTGTATTGTGCTCTACCCATTTCTATTTTCTCGGTTGATTTCTTGCCCCAAATCATCTTACTGGTAAGAGATGAGTATGTACACATTGTTTAGGAATGACATATCTTTTTTTTTTTTTTTCCTGCTACAGTCATTCTAGGAATGCAGTTACCTTCTTTCACACCCTTCTCCTCCTGGGAGAGATAGGAGAATATTACTGGTTTTGATGGAGCACCTTACAAATATCTCCAGGTGTAACACTGGTCTTGTAAGCTAAAGAACTTGTGGTCTCCTGTGTGACCCACAAAGGGCTTAGTACTCTCCATGTGCACTTCTGGAACTCAGCTTCGTGGGTTCTGTTTTATGGTAACACTGCTTCTACATTGTAGAATTTTTATTATTTGTGGGAGAATCAATCTTCCTTAGAAAATACCCAAGGGTGAGGGAGTGTGCTTGAGGGGCAAATGGTGCTATATATGCCAGATTGCAGCCACAGTTCCAGCACTGAAAGGTTTTGTGTGATCTGTCTGTAGGGATTTACTGAGTTTTTATAGGACTAAAATGCTACTGACAATGTAGTGACTAAAAGCAGTGGGTCTGTGTTTAGCTGTCAAGGGCTGGAACTTCACTTCAGAGGGATGGGCACGAGTATTGACCTGAAGAGTAGTAACAAGCCTTGGATTTACTCAGATGTCAGAATAGTACTGTACAAATATAGTAATGTGGATTAAATGCAGGGAAAGAATGGGTTTGTCTCTGTTGTTTTAGAGGGAGTGTGTGTTAAATCATTTAAATGGAATGCTGTAATGCCAAGGTAATGTATGTTTAGAATTTCAGATTTTCAGGATTTCTTCTGTTCCCGAGTTTTGCTTTGGTTTCATGCAGAAGCTCAGTATTGTTCAGTAGCTCTGGATATATCTTCCTAGGATCAGAAAATTGGATTTTGCCTGAATTTTCGTTCTGGTGAATTTAAATTAAAAATCAAGCAAATCAACCAACCCACAAACAAAACAAAGGAACAAACAGCCACCCAAACCCAGATGTCCAATGCTTTATTTTCATGGATGGGAAAACAACCATTGATTGTTTTACTCAAGTTTTAAACTAGCTGGGATAATGCAAATCATTACTCTTAAAATATAAGTTGCAATAATTGAACCTTCTGCCTTTGGAAGAGGTATCTCGGTGGGAACCTTTGTGAGACGTTAACATGCACTGAGGAGGCATTGACTGCTTCAGTTTTCCATTTCTGAAGCTAAGGTCCTGGTCCTCGCTCACCTCTGTAAATCGATCAGGTTTTCAACTCTTTCTGCAAACTTGCACACTTACAGCAGTGGTGGAAGTTAAGGTAGCACATTGTAGAGTCTTTGCTGGATTTCCAAACTGCAAAACAGACTTTTTAGAGAGAAAATCTACCTTATGCTCTCTTGTCAAGCAACAAGTACCACAAGTATTTTAGTTGGAACCTTCTAATTCAGTGGCATCCCCTTATTTGAAGAAAGCTGAAGCAGGGAGGCAAGTGCAGGTCATCCCTGGCTGGGTGGCGTGGCATTCTGACCATGGGAGGATGGTCTGGAGGTGATGATCAGCTATCATTAACAGCAGAATTTGACCTTTTTATTTTTATTTTGCTAATTTTAATGAGCTGAGCATTTTGCAGTTTAGCAAAATAACTCGCAAATGGCCTTTCACCTGGTAAGAGATCCTTTTAAAAAAGAAAAAGAAAAATCTATTTTCATGTTTGAATTAAGGTATAAGATTGCTGCCAACTGTGATTGAAAATATGTCTAAAATCAATGTGGTTTTCAATATTTTTCAGTCACTGAAACTATCAGAAAACTGAATTAATTACTTTTTCTCAGAGGAATTATCAAGAGTATCCTCAAAATAGTTTAGAAGTCAAACTCCATTCAATAATATAATGATTTTGAATGAACAAAACAGCAAAAATCTGAGGGCATGATGTCTTCAGGTGTCTGGAAATTAGCTGGATCCATTTTGGTTCCTGTTTTGGACATAACTATAGTATCACTAAATATTTGCGGGAATTATCATAGAACAAGCAACTTGTAAAAAATTAAAAAAATAGCATTTATTTTCTTCATGTTAACTCTCTTGGAGGGGGATTATTTTTGTTTTTTTAAAGGCTTTAAAGTGGCTGAAGAACTGGTTAATCCATGTGCTGCTTGTGGCGAGATGAAAAAGAACACGGCATAAACGGAAAAATGCTGGTGTGAGAGTTAATGCGGTTTTCAAGAGCCTATTGAGTAAATCATACCCAGCAGCGTGACTCCACAGCAGCAGCGTACATGCCCTGGGGGGTGAATTACTTCTTTGCAGACTTACTCTTATCCGGGAGGCAGCAAGGACTCTTGGCTGGCCTTGTTGCTATGGGAAGGTGAAGTGCAAGGTTTTAGTAGGAGGTTTTCCACATGTTAGTGTTTAAAATGAAGCAAAATGTTTGGGTACCTATGCAATAATTCAACCTATACATATAGTCTGCTAAAGTAAACTTGCTCTTACCAATTTCAGTGTTGCTATTTCTTAATACTTCTGTTGCTTTTTTGAGCGTATTTGTAGGCTGGAGCTGTAGCAATGTGCTTGTTTGAGATGTAAGCTCAGACAGAAGGAAAGCTTTACAGATGGATGTGTTAGTGTGATATTCTACCTTTTGGCTGGTTTTGATTTGCATTGATTTGCCTGTGGTTTTGTTTGATTAACCTTGGGCTGGTATTAGAAATGTGGCCTTTTCCCATTTGATCCCCCATTAGGCTTTTACCTAGATGTTCAATTTATCCACACCACTTGCTTCTCCTCTGCCCTCCCGCTGAATGCAGCTCCCTTCTTGCCTGCCCTGGGAACTTGGAAAATTAAATGAAAAAAAATTGGAGTGGGCCTGGAGCTGAACAGAGCTCTGGTGTTCTCTTTGAGCTTCTGAACCGAATAACAATAAAACATTTCAGCATTCGCTTAATATGAGGAAGGTCATGAAACTTCTGTGCTAGTATTCCTGAAGAAGGTCTCTATTGCTGCTCTGTAGCAGGGCTTTGGTTAAAGAGATTTTTTGGGAAAAATATTATGGTAATTTTCTATAGAATACTAGCTCTTCTGGTATTTTGACACAAATTGTGCCAATATTGAATTGCAAGATTGATGCAGGAGAATGACTGAGTACTTCTCAACTAATGTTTCCTTTGTGAAAGGAAACTTAAAGATTTAAATAATGTACGTTTTTCCTCTGAGGATCTCTGTTTTTTCAGTGGTAGCTTGTTGGGACTCAAGATGTAGCCCTGTATCTTCAATTTGGTCACTATTACCATGTCTTCGATTACGAATCTGGATTTTGTTGGGATGTTTATCATTTACTTCACCTGAGAGTTGTTAGGAGAGAGGTAGGGCTGGGGGAGGAGTACTTCAGGGAGCTTTGGATCAAGTCTATCACATGTAGGTAATGTGTCTGTCGGGGGCATGGTGATACTACCTTGAAGCATTTTAAAAGTCCAAGCAGACTGTAAGATGTACTTAAATGCTAAAAGGAACACCTATGCTCCTAATTTAAATTCTGCATTATATTGCGGAGCTGGTAAGTTGTCGGATGTGACAGATTTCAGGCTCTGTGCTCAGAGCTCCTCCCAAAGCTCAGACTATTCTTGTGGAACGAGTGGCAAATGCTGTCAGGAGCACTGCTGTCGCTGCAATTTCAGAACAAGACAAAGACGTAGTTAAAAGTGAAAGGAGATAATAGTAATGACTCAGTCTTAAGCCTTATGAACCTGTTGAGCTTTTAAGCAGGAACTTTGCTTGTTGAGGCAATCCTTTCTCAGCCATGTGTTTCTCAGCTCTAATTTGAAGATTTCCATTAATGAACTGGTCTGTTACTCAGACGTGGAATATCTGGCAGAATGCATCTTCTGCAGTCACCAGTTTTTCAGTCTTGTTAGAGCAGATAAGATCATTATTGTTCTCTTACTTGCTCATGGAGGTTTAGGGTTAGATGATGTTGCTAATGGCATTTTTTTAATCCATACAGCTCCCTTGAAACAGACTACATTAGCTCTTACTTCAGTGAATACCTGGTAGTATGGGCCAAACTATTCAGAAATCAGTTATTATTGAGTCACTTTCTTTTGGATTTGTGGTATGTTGTCTGGCTTTGATATGGTTTTAAGTGATGCTATATATGCTTGTATTTGTGTGCATTAGTCTTGTAAAAAGCACATGCATAATTCCCTATTTTGAGTGTGCTGTTGGAATATAAATACCTTTTTTTTTTTTTGGTATATTCAGAGAGAGAAGAGCTTTTTCTCTGGGGAGGCACGCTAGATGGAGAGCATAAAATATAATTACAACTTGTCTAACAATGTTTCTTCTGACCAGGACTCCTGATTTCATTTTTGGATTCTGCCACTGACTTAGCCTAACCTTCAGTAACAAAACCCAAGAGGCATAGCCATTTATGCTTTGGTTTGTTGATTTGTAAACTGTTTTAATAACTGCCTTTTCCATTCTGTAATTCTGAAACAGAATTAATCTTTCTAAAGCCTATCGGAGTAAAGAATTATATATATGTGCAAAGTACTCTTATCCTATAGGCTGTTCTTCAAATTTCTAACATCTATTGTCAGTATGTGGTAGTTACTGTTTATTTATATTGCTGGGAGAAGAAGTTTTACTGAAATGCAAAACCCATGGGATGCAAAAATTTTTAGTGTCTACCTACAAAGTGTAAGAGTGCATCACTGATAAGGAAGTTTGCAGAGTTATGCTGATAGGGCAGCGTGCTTGTGAAATGACAGGGAAATTATTGATTGTAGCTGGAGAGTCATCTTCTTGTAGTTGTTGTTTGTCTTCTCTTTCTTCTATGAGTCCCTGGGGAGTCAGTTGGGAATTAGACTGTAGTCTGTACCAAGAGTGGATTTATACTGTGAGAAAAAAAAGGGGGTATATTTTTTGAGACAGGGATGTAAACAATTACAGAAAGTGGATTTGTTGGCTGGGGTTACAGAAAGCCAGCACAAGGGCATATCATGCAAGAGGAAATTGTTTCCTCCCAACTAGGGAAATTACTTCTACAGCTACCTGATCTCTCTCATCAGAAACTCCTGGCACTGGTCATTATTTCTGTTATGAACATATCATAATCCTGAGTCTCAAAGGCAATTCTAGAGAGGTAGGTGAAAGCGACAAAGTGCTGCTCTGAATCCCTTTTGTTTCAGTGCTCGCGATGGCATGTAGTATCTTGCCACCTTCCTACATAAGCACTGTCTGGAATCTGTGCTGATTTTGATTGCGTTCATTTGAGATGTGACAGTACGTTTCTCCGTAAATATATCCCTGTCTGTGCTTCAGCTACCTACAGCAACACAGTCCAAGTCTTCTGAACTTCTGGGAAGAGTCAGCTGGTGTGCATCAAACTGCTGCTTCACTTCTGGTTTCCCAGTAAACTACTTTGAAACCAAAGCAGTGCTGCCAGCCTTTTTTCAAACAATAAGCCTGCCTCCACAGTTTAATATTATTCCACTGATTCTCAGAGAAGCATTGGTTTCTTGGAGAGGGGCTAGTTGTTTTTTGTAAGAAATTATTTTTTGGTTTTCAGTGCATGAGAATGAGATCAAAGTCACTTTAGTTTGTGTGCAAAGGTCTGAATCCAGTGTTCTGGAACTGAAGCTTCATCTCCTTGTGCCTTTGATTTCCCCCTTGCAAATAGCATGTTTATGTGTTTTCTTTGTTATGTTCCTGAAAATGTTTAAAAGTCTTACATGTTACAGGTAGTATTTCTAGTGCTGAATTGACTGCAGCCACTTCTAAAGCCCTTCCATCCCTTCTCAACAATCCTCCTGCATTCACCAAACTTCTGCATAAAGGGATTTTTAAACAGTATGTGTAATTAGCTATAATAGTAGCTACAGATATTTTTGATTCTTCAACACTATATAAAACAGCCCAAAGACTGTAGAATTCAATCCATTAAAGGCGGTTGCTGAAGTTCATGACATGCCTTGATTTCTAGCCGCTAAGGAAAATACATTTCAAAATCTGTTGAAATGGAAGCTGTTTAACAATAAGCATTTACCTTCCTCTAATTCTTCACCAAGAACCAATATGATTTTAAATAAAGTAGGATTCTTTTTAAAATGATGATTAGTCCCTGGTGTAAAGAAGGGTCCTGAAAGTGTTTCATTAGGCAACAACAATAAGCACGAAATGAGCAAAGCTGATTCCGTAGATATCTGATGATCATATAGTGATATAATTGAAGTAGAGAAGCCTGTTGCGTCTAATAGTTTAAGTGCCTTGCACACCCACTGCATGCACAGAGTACAATAAAATGTTCTATCAGACATTGTCTTCATCATACCCAATATATGATCCATATTCCTGCAATAATAGCAGGGATAATTAATTCTGGCTTAAGTATTTAGAAAATTATTAAGTGCTGCAATTACAGGCTTTCCAAATGGCAGCATTTAGAAGCAAGAAGCTATTTTCTGCACTCCCCCTCCCATATCTGAGCGTGCTGAAAAACTTCAATTCAGCAGCATAAGGAAAAAGCCCCTGCAGGAGTGCATCTTAATGTAGTATTAATTGGGTAAAGGAAGAACATAGCTCAGGAACACAGAGGGTGCATTTGGAACAGGACAAATAATCTGAAATACAAGTTTGATGAATTCCCTTCGTCTCTGTGCTGTGGTTGCTGCAGCACTTTTGTTTATATTGATCTAACGGCATGGAATTTTTCTTTCATCTGTCATTTACATTCATTTTACCTCATGCAATTGCCTCTGCCAGCTTACATGCTAGTTTTCTGGTGAATCTATTAATAAGATTTCCAGTACATCAAAAGAATTTCTTTTGTGCAAAGGTAGAATATAATACGCCTAAGGTGTAGGAGGGTTCCTAGCTTCAATTTTACCAACTAAAAGTTATTAATGAGTTCTGTGAAGTGAAAAAGTACTGAAAAGGACAATGCTAATTGCATGCTATAGATTTTCTTCCATTGCTTACTCATTTAGTTGGTGACTTGCAGAATAGAATATTTACACAGTAGCTTTCTTCTGATTGCAATATGCTTCCTGAATTGACAAAAATAGGACCAAAGGTCAAATTAATTAAAAACAGTAGGACAAAGAACATAATTAATACTGCAAGTTTGTATTTACACATTTTGCCTGAAAAATGTGTGAAATGGATTTTGTTTTGTGCAAAGCACAGATGCTGTATGCCAATAAAATTAAAGAAACACTAAGAAATATCTTAGAATAGAATTAACTGCAATTCTTTAGTCAGGGGATTTTATGCATAACAGTGGTTTCAGGGTGAGCAACCAGGGCAGTTACCATGGGTATTTGATAGTGTAATTGATACAGGAATGCAAATCTCTGTACACGTAAATCTGCGGCAGATATCCATGCCCATAACATTTCCCTGCTGCCCACATGACTTACGCCAGCTCTGCTGACATTAGTGTTATTGCCTTCAGCACTCACATTTTTCCTGCTAGCCATAATTTGCCTTTTCCTCAGCAGGAGGAATATGGTGTATTCTGGCGTGACTGCATGTTACAGGGATTTCTGCACCATCGTGCTTTTCTGGATCAACTAGAGCAAGCAGTTGCCTTTCCTGATCATCTCCTTGGTGTCAGAGTTGCAAAATTACTGCAGGTGTATAGGTTTTCAGTGTGGCTTGTATAGAAAATAGTATTTATCTCTGATTAACAGAGCTGTACATGAAATTTGAATAGTCGTGAAGCAAAGATGGTAGCAGAGTTCATCTTTTGCATGTCAGGTGAGGATATAGGACCAGGGAGTCGCAGAAGAGAAGGCTTTGGGGAGACCTTTGTAGCAGCCTTCCAGTACTGAAAGTGGGGAGAGTACAGGGAAGGTGGGGACAGACTTTTAAGCAAGGTCTGTTGTGACAGGATAAAGACTAATGGGTTTAAACTGACAGAGGGTGGATTTGTACTGGGTATAAGGAAGAAATTTTTCACAACAAAGGCAGTGAAATACTGTAGCAGATTGCCCAGGGAAGTAGCGGAGGCTCCATCCCTGGAAACGTTCAAGATCAGGTTGGATGGGGCTCTGAGCAACCTGATATAGTTAGAGATGTCCTGTAAAGGCCCCTTCCAATCCAAATAATTCTATGATTCTAAGTGGCATGCACTGTGTCTTTGGCCTTTACTCCTCAGCCCTTTTTATTTCTCAGGTTTTTGGACAGTGGTACTTGGGCATCTTTCCAAAGATGCAGGGACTCGGATGCAGGATTGTGCTATTTATAAGTATGCAATAGTGTTGTTTTGGGTTTTATGCAGTAAGTGGCTGGGACTAAGTTGCTCTCAAGCAAGACATTAGTGTGCTCAGTGCTGCTGACAGGAGCTCAGTGGTCCATGTGGGCTACGCAGCTGGCAGTCCTGTGAGGAAAAGCTGATCTTCATGGCTTGAAGTGCCCAATCCTCACTTTTGCTGACTTCTCTATTATTTACCCTTCATATGTTTTTTTGCATTAGTATCTTTCATTGACTCCTTGTGTTACTCAGTAAACAACTTCACCTTTCTTGGTTTCTGTGTCCTGTGCTTGGCTGGAGTTCACCTATTTCCTTGCTCACCTGAGTAACTACTTATCAGGGAAGCAACCCAAGGTCACAGAGCTGTGCTTTATAAAGGCAGGTCCCTGGTGACAGACACCTCAGCCTCACAAAGCAGACCTTGACTTACAGCTCCCTTTCACAGCTGCACTCTCGCTGTGATTTCGCGTAGGTCATGGCTGGGTTGGAGTCAGGGCAGTGCAGGGTCTGGCTGCAGGCAGGTCACCTGCTCTTGGCAGCGCAGAGCAGCTCTTAGCTTGCTCTTCTCTCTCACTTTGAGTCCCTCTATTCCCCTTGCCCAGAACTGCATTATTTCTTTATGCAAACTAACATATGCTGCATTACTTCGGTAATTTGTATTGTCTATTTTGCTCTGTGAAGAAAGATGAGTAAGTAATCTTAGTAGTCTCTAAGAATGTCTGCAGTGAATATGAAAATAAGCTAGGAAGATTTAAGGAACAAGAGAAGGCTAATGGCTTTATATTTTGCTTTACTGAAATTACACAAGTGGTGAATACTGAAAGACACATTCTGGTTATATGCAAGGACAATTACAGAGACATAGCTCTGTAGGAACGAAGGATGGTATCAGTGATACAATACAGCACTTCAATTTGTAAATTTTTTCCCATTTACAAATGCGTATTTCAGACATCCATTTAAGAATGTGTTAGTAGCTTGTAGCTCAATTCACTTTAGCAATTTTGAATATTTCATGTATTCTACTGTAAATAACAGTTAAAAACGTTTTCATTATCACCTTGATAGTAAATGAAAGTTTTCTGACTTCAATCAAAAAAGAATGTAATGCTTTTTTTTAAAAGAACTTAGAGAGAAAAATGGATATTTCAAATATTTGAAATAAAAACAAAGTATTGCAAAAGTGTTCATCGTGGCATTTGTCACATAGCATCTATCCTAGTTAAAGTTACAGAAGATGGAAACAAAGCAAAGTGAACCAGTTAAAAATTCCTTTATTTCAGTATATGGAATAACTTCTTATGTTGAGAGTAAAATTTTTATCTGTCAGTTGGAAAGGCAATTTCAGGATACATGTTTTGACCCTGGAAGCTTCCTTGGCTTCTTCTCAGACATGTCTCTTCTGGTGAAAGGTTTTCTTGATCCAGGGAAGACTGTCCTGAACCACTGGAGTCCACTGAAGAGTGTAACACTGATGAACGTCACCATACTTAAATGCTGTTTTATTTCATACAAAGCAAATACAGTATGAACTACATCACGGCTGGTAAATTTTGGCCTAAAGCTGTATTTTACACAGGCTAGTCGGTGTTCTTTGTATTCTCTTGTATCTTGTTTCACCTAAAAGTGGATGAATTATCATTGCTGTGAGAATGTGCTTTAGATAGGTGACTTTAGATGGCAAACACACTGTACATTGAGAATTAAGAATGGGTAATCTAGGTGGTTAGAGGATATGCTGAAGGCTAAAAAGATAAGTGTTCCAAGGAAATGCTGATACAGACAGCAGATAAGAGAATGCTTTCACTGCTCTCTCAGTAAGTCTTAAGTTTCCTGAGAGCCCATTTTGGTTTAGTCCATTCTTTCTTTTCTCCAGAAAGAGCAAGATGCTTTTTTGGACAACTGCATAAAATATATTCATTCTAACCTTCCATTTTTACTGTCATCAGTTCTCATTCTAGCTAATCAAGCACTTGTTATCAAACATTATAGATTTGCTGCTATAACAAATTAAATGCTATTACAACAAAGGTGTGCTGTCATTACATGTGAGATTGTGATGTTCCAAAGAGCTGCTTTTATACTCACTTTAAAAGGCTCTTCACTTTAATTGTTTTTTTTTAAATTCCTGTGTTGACTCTTCTTGGGAAGGTATTGCAGAAAATCTGATTCTGTACTATGTCAGGGTACAGCAAGGGCTGGCTGCTCCCTGGGGGCCAAAAGCAACAGGTGGTTCCCACAGCTTTTGAGTACTACTGTGAATCATATAAAAATTAGTGGAAATTAGGTCTAGAAACCTTTGGATCTAAAATTATGGGCCTTTTTCTTTTTCCAAAAGAAAAAGAGGAGGTCTGTCTGTCTTTCTCACAGCTCTGAGAAAAAAATGTCTTTCTCATTACTCGAGTTAGCACAACCTCTTCAGATTCTAAGCTTATACTACTTGTTCTCTGCTGTAATTTGTGTACCTCTTGATATGTGAATATCAAACATAACATTATTGCATGTCTGTATTACACATGAACTGCTTGATAATCTTCCAACTCAAGTCTCCTGTCCACACCTGCAGGAAAAAAATTCTGTGGGGCCAAGATTTATTTTATGGGGTGAAGCAGGGCTGATGTGATATGCGACTACTTGTGCTAGAGTATTTAAGAATGCTCCTTGAGCACGTCTTACTAAAAGTATGTCTTTTGTGTTTTTCTTCTGACTTCAATACACTTCCAATGCAAAGACCAAAATTAGATACCAGTCCCTTTTTCTGGGAAACACTAATAAGAGTAGGTCCGTTTATTGTTAGAAATGATGGAGGCACGTTTTCAAGCCTCTTCAAGTGAATACTTCTGATGGCTCGTGAAGTTACACACATTTGTATTACTTCAGAAAGATTTGATCTTGAAATGAAAAACTGAATAGAAAAAAAAAAATCGCAAATGGAAATTGAATCGCGTTCTTGAGATTTCTTCCAGGTCTCTATAGCTCTGATAACCTCATCATACTTGAACTTAATGGCTTAACCTTGACTGCTATGATGCAAAAGCAGAGGCTGGAGGTCAGTGAGTGATTCACTAGAACAACATTTATTATTTCATGAATCTATACCTTACTTATGAAGAAAGATGAAAAATATTTATTTGAGCCACAACTGTAATGTACATATTAACAGAATTAGATAAGAGCTAGAGTGCTGTGTGCATTTATGAAAGTATAACTTCTGCTCTATTTCAGTATTCACACAAAGAAAATACTGGCTAAGAAATAGTGTTGCTTTTTAAAGAAATATTCACAGTTGTAATAACTCCTAATCGATATTTCTGCTAAAAAAGATCCACGTTGTTGGACCAGCAATTGGAATTGATGTCAAATATCACCAAAATGTTTCTGTATTACTGTTTATTATTATGTTATTTTAACTGAAATGGCTTTTCCTGTCAGAAATCAAGCATTCAAGATAATACCACTGAATATGATATCTTTGAAAGCGAGGCACATATTAAAAAAAGTCAGAATTGAGACTTTCCTGTTTCTCAACCTTAGCAACAGCACAGCCACAGCACAACTTTCATGTGTAATTTTTCTTTAATCACATGTCAAATTGAAGACACATGAATTAAACTTTAAAAAGCATGCTTTCAGCTATCATTCTGACATCTAGTTAGCATACAATAACTGCCTTTCAAAAGCTAAATAAAATGTTTGACATGCTTTAAATGTTATTTTCAGTTTTATTTGCTTTTTTATTTCATTCTTTGTTGTTATTTAAAGAAGCTCAGAAAATACAATTTAATTGTTAAATGTTGCTGGTAAATGTCATGTGAGAGATACTCTTTGTTGCAATGAGGATTAGAGTCTGGAAACATAGAATCATAGAATAATCAGGTTGGAAGAGACCCACCGGATCATTGAGTCCAACCATTCCTATCAAACACTAAACCATGCCCCTTAGCACCTCGTCCACCCGTGCCTTAAACACCTCCAGGGAAGGTGAATCAACCACCTCCCTGGGCAGCCTCTGCCAGTGCCCAATGACCCTTTCTGTGAAGAAATTTTTCCTAATGTCCAGCCTAAATCTCCCCTGGTGGAGCTTGAGGCCATTCCCTCTTGTCCTGTCCCCTGTCACTTGGGAGAAGAGCCCAGCTCCCTCCTCTCCACAACCTCCTCTCAGGCAGTTGTAGAGAGCAATGAGGTCTCCCCTCAGCCTCCTCTTCTCCAGGCTAAACACCCCCAGCTCTCTCAGCCGCTCCTCGTAAGACATATACCCATTGAGGCTGTTAATCAGAAATGTGAGAAGTTTCAGATTTATAATGTTTTTGTTCAGTGATGCTTTGGCTAATGAGTTTGTTCCATGACCTCTGTGCTGCAAAAGGGAGATTGGAGTGTCAGCTGAGCTTCTAGTTACTTCAAAGAAAAATGGCATCAGTGAAAATTTGCTTCTTAAAGCAGGCGGTCTTAGAAAAAGTTTCTGTTTCTTACCAACATGAAAAAAGATTTAACAAAATTATTCTTTTTCAATAGC
Organism: Phaenicophaeus curvirostris; assembly: GCF_032191515.1. Lineage (NCBI taxonomy): Eukaryota > Metazoa > Chordata > Aves > Cuculiformes > Cuculidae > Phaenicophaeus > Phaenicophaeus curvirostris. Next base: position 17,368,378 of record NC_091404.1, on the reverse strand, counting down.
TGAAATATATAACATTTTTGCATACCAGTTAAGTGCAGTTTTACATGCCTGCAAGAAATAGCCGTAGGAACATGGAGGTATGATTTTTATAAGGCAACCTGAGTAAGTAAGTGTGATAGAGTTACAAGATAATCTTGCAAGATTACTTCTCATCACTTGAGCCAACTCTTTGTATAGCTGGATTCACCCACAAGATCTGACAATTTTAAGTAATTTCCATTTGAATAGGTAAAGGGGCACTGTCCATTCCACTGATTTGCTGTGGAGGTAGCAATTCTTTCACTGAAAAGCTACAAATCTGTCTAGGATAATCATCCACATTGAATTTGCATTTGTCTGGGCAGTCAACCAAGCATTTTGTTGCCATTTTGAAATGCATAGGTTATGCTTTCTGCGTCTAAATAAATCAATAAAATGAGTGGAGATATTTAAAACCATAATAAGTGAAAGCCTATAACTATTTACATAGCTCATGTTACTAAGGAACAGTTAGATTATTAATCACAGTGAAGAAAAGTAAAAGTATTTTTCAAAGCTTTCTCTTATTTAGAAGAAAGCCAGGCAATTTATGTTCCATCAGTAATTAGTGAGGATACCAGTTATTGATGTTAGTGATATTAAATCAGGAGGACTAGCTAAATTTATAACAAAAATGTCAAAAGGATTATTTTGGATTCCAGAAGTTTTAAATGTCTGAAAATGTAATATTTTGTCAATATTTAAAAGGGTAGATATGGTAAATAGGGAAAACAGTAGATCTGTTTGATTTGAAAAACAGAAAATCAGAAGCTGAAGGGGATGAAATCATTAAGACAGTAGCTGATACATTACAGTATCAGCTGTCCATTACAAAGTAATCAAAATAACATAGTAACTTCTTAGTTACTATTTAATGCTCTGAGCTGCAGTAGGTATGTGAAATACAGATGTAAAAAACTATTGATAGGAACTGTTTGGGCTATAATCGCTGCGCTCTACACAACTAAGTTTAGGGAAATGAAAAATAAAAATACTGTCTTTTCTTGTGTCATAGTACAAAGACACGTTTCCAGTTGGGTCTCTTGTTGGATGCTTATAAGTGGTTTGTTTCCATGTGATTGTGAAAATTTTACCATGCTAATAGCTGGATCCGGTGTGTCTCTGTCAAAGCATAAGGAACAAAAGATTGTAGTTTTGGAGGAAAAGGTGATAGTTAAGTATAAAAGATTTCAGCTGGAAATTGTAGTTTGATTAGGGATTTTCTTTAACAGCTGAGAAGTGGTCCAGGTCATAACCAAAGACAGTTCTTGCTGGTTATTTAAGGCATGTATTTCATACCTTCCTAGCATTTGAAAGATGTAAGCAACCAAGAAAATGAATATTAATAGCAAGACTAGATTTTTAAGTTAAAAAATATTCTTGAGTATTTCTTTATTTACTGGCTGCTAATGGTGGAGAAAAATGTTGAAGTAGTCCAATTCTTTTACTTCTGTGCTTACAGCATCTCCTAAATAAGGTCTGTTTTGAATCAGAGTTATCATCTAAATAATAGAATTAATTCAACATAAATGAAATAGTAATATGTTTTCTTTATTATCTCCTTTTAAAAGGATATTAATTTGCTTCAATGAATGAAGATAATAAGGTTAATAGTTTAATGTTCCTCGGTTGATATCTGCTGCTTTTTCTATTACCTTTTTTTCAGTTTTTGATTATAAATTGGCTAACCCCTGGTGTATAATTCCAGAAATCATTCCCTTCGATGTATCCAAAGCTATTTACTTAGACTCATCTTTTATTATTCCCACTGCCACAGTCTAATTATTGTAGTGAAAGATTGAACACAGAATAGTTTGGGGCTTTGATCAGTCTTCATATAAATTTCAATAATGAGAGTAAAAGGTCTGTGGTTTTCTAAGATAATTTGATCCCTCCAGACACACACTGCTATTACAAAATGCAGTTCTTTTTTGGATTCTGTATGAGACCTCTGACGGAATTTGTGTCTGGGTTCATGACATCTCTGGAAGCAAAATTCTTTTTTCATACCAATGAAGAGTAATTTAATATTGTTAAATATGTCAGAGAAATGATATGCTGCTGTACATTTTTCCTTAAATTTTCACTTCATTTTCCCCTATCAGTTTAATTGTCTGTATTACAAGTTCCTACATCAGCATTTTCTGAATCCACTGAGGGTACATAATGGGTTTGCTTGCATTTCTTTTTTTGAGAAAATATGCTGTCAGTCAAATAAATAAAACAAACTGAAATCCTTGTTATTCTATTACTATCAGTGCTAACTCCCTTTGGAGATAAATAGAAAAGCAGCTGGAGTCTAAGGATATTTTGTAATCTTATAAATTGAAATTTAAATGCCTCAAGGAGGAAATTTCCAAAATAATCGTGACAGAAGTCCCAGTTTTTGGCAAAATTTTATTAGGATTACTTGTTCCAGATCATTGTCTGATGCCTGCATGAATTAAGAAAATGGCAACGCTGCCATGTAGAGAAACAGCTGGTTTGGGTTTTTTTCTCGTCTTGATAAATTCTTCTGAAAGTACCCTGTCATCAATATTATCAGGTGTGACACAGACGCTGTCAGATTAAAAATCATGAGCCTTTAGCTGATGACAGCTAAATCATATGTTTTTTATTTTTCCTACTAATAACATCTCAGTTTATGTTACTAAATGTTTACAGGTTTTTACTGAACATAAGGATTAGTTAGTGAGGTTTTTAATTTTATTGGGAATATGGCTTTTGATTTTTCTCACTGGGCTAGGCAAAAGACTTCATGACATTGTGGTCTCCTTTACTGCCATCTGCTAAAGAACAGTTGCTGTATTTTGATGACAAATCATGAAGAGAAATATTCATTTGTATAAACTTAGTGAATCCCATTTGCATGTAATAGTAACCATTGCATTCCCAGCCATTCACTAAAGCTGATACTGGTATGTAATACTAAAACTTGGGCTAATAAGGTTTTAAGAATACTTTATTCTTAAATTCCACTGGTAGCTTGTAGAATGCACGTAGTTTTTACAAACAGTATATGCAAGGAAGGTTGGTTTTTCATAGGTACTTTGAACAGCAGACTCATTTAAGACTAGGGAAGTGGTGTATTGCATTCCCACATATCAGTGTTATACGGCTGTGGGAGCTCAGTGCAGTTTTGTATGTAGGGAGTGAATCAGAAACACTATGGAAATGTTTTCACTGGATCAACTCCACAAAACCTTAGTTATTTGGACTTTCAGATAAGAGTCAACTGATTCTGCTGGTATGAATAGGCCTCTGAGAAGGAATTGACAGTTAAGAAGTAGAATAGGATAAGTCATATGAGTAATTTCTCTGGATCCATCTGTTTTTCTGGACTGTGCAGAGACACCCCCTGTAGCTCTCTACCTGTGTAAGTACTAGAGAAAGAAGAAGACAGCCAGTGGGACAAACAGGACCACTGTCCTGACCAGCCTTCCAGAGAGCCCTGGGAGCACCGTCAGGCAGCTCACTATGGAGTTAAGTGAGAGTCTTATGGTGATATCAGAAATGCATGAGTGGGGCGGTGTTAGATGTGAACCTTTCACCATCTGAAATTTTTCCTGATAGGCACTAAGGTTTCTCCTACAATCACAAGAGGGTTCTATTCTCCCCTTTCTATCCTATGTGACAGGAAGTTTTCGATATTCAGGTTTTCAGACTTCCTCAACTGATTTCTTTCCATTCCAATTTTTTTAAAGATCTGCCTAATGAAGGAGAATCTAAAATCTGCAAATTCGATAAACAGGAAAGCAGAGCTGGAAGGCAAAGTGTACTTGATGATAAACAGACAAAATCATCTGGAAAAAACAGAATGGCAGGAGGAATAAATGAAAAGTACCATGCTTGTGCTCCAGCTCCAGCAATCAATGGCATCAACCAGAAAGGGGACAGCTAGCAAAAGGTCATTAAAAAAGTAGCTGGGCATTATAGTGGCTGGCAAGTAAAACGTGTTATGCTGCCATGGAAAAGGCAAAGCACTAGTGGGGCCTGCAGGAGATGTGAAATGATCCTCTGCTCTACTCCACACTTTAACGATCTCAGCTGAAGCTGCGTAACGAGTTTTGAGCAGTGCGCAGAAAAGCATGTGTGAGCACGAGTGCAGGAGGGAGCAGTAAGAGACATCAGAAAGCACACGACAGATTGAAATAATAAGGTCTGTTTATTCTGAAGTAGACTAAAGTGCCAAATGCCAGAAAGATGAGTGGGAATAACCAAACCATGATGGATGGGACTGCAGAAGTGATTTAATTTCTAACAAGAAAGAGGCAGTTTAGACTGTAGAAGAAAACCTCTCCATTAGTAATGGTGAAGCATTAGGACAGATTTTCTGGGAAAGCCGTGAATTTCTTACTGGTAGCTTTTAAGAGGAGTTTTCACTCACATCTGTCAGGAATTGCATAGGTGAAGTTGATCTTGCCATTTTCTTGGCTGTACCACACCGTACAGCAGCTGTCCGTGGGCATATGTAATAGTGTCACAATGACAAAAAGAGATCTTGAAAAATAGAGGAACTTAACTTTTTAGCAAAAACTTAGTATAAGCAGTGGTGTTCAACACTATTACCTATAAGAATCAAATATCTGGGGATCTCTGGCAACATCTGCTGTATTATAAACAAGGTATATAGGGTTTTCTGTCTAATTGCATCAAAAATCTGATCTCTGGCATTGCTAATCCTGGCAGTTCTGCAGCTGTAAAATTTTGCATTGCCTTTCAAATGGAATTTTGAGTATCATGAAGCATTTAAAATTGTTATTTTTGGGTTTTTTTGAATCTTCATGTTTCCAAGGCACATGGAAATAAGCAGGAGAGCTTCTTATTTCTTTGCTCATATCTTCTTTCAATACTGGGAGAGATTTGCATTTCACTTATTCATCTTCTAAATCACCCAGAATCACTTAATTAATGAAAATGTCTTATGCATGATGCTTCAGGTGCTTCAACCACCTGGCCCTTCCTTCAATACCTGTGCTTTCCTTCCTTACCTCTGTTTCTCAGCTTCTAGTCTTTTACAGTTAAGATACAGATCTGTGATATAACAGCAATCAAAGGGGTTGTAATGAAATGTCTGAAGGAAAGTAGTGGAATATACTTTTAATTCATTAGTTTAATGGATGTGCAAAATCTATTAAAATTGTTTTCAGTACATAAGGCTTGTTATTATTTGTTCTTTCTCTGCCTGAGATGAACCCAATAACATTAGAAGTATGTTACATTTTTAGCCCCAGAAGTGTGGAACAGCTTTTAATGGGAAAGAAAATGTTTTTTGAAAACCGGAAAACTGAGCAGCGAAATAAATTGAGCCTCAAGAAGTGATTGAAATCTCCAAGTCAATATACAAAAGGCATCCAAAGACTTGTGAAGTCTGACAGAATCTCTTTAGTTTGAGGTGTCTTTCATTTTGCATCAGGGCTTACATTTTTAAAAAATAGAAGAAAGCAGTGCTGTCAGGTGAAGCAGGTTTGAAAGCAGGCTGCCTGTTCATGAAAGCCTGAAATTGTGCACAACTCTAGATAATGCGTCTTCAGCAGATAACTGAAATAATACATTTCCTAAATTGCTTGCATTAAGCAATTACTGATACTGTAGTGGAAACCATATAATTTTCTTCCTTCCTTGTAGCCTCAGCGCCGTGTCACGTTTCACCTACCAGATGGCTCCCAGGAAAGCTGCAGTGACAGTGGGCTCGGAGACCATGAACCCACGAGTGGTGCTAGCACATCGCACCCTTTGCCCCTCGGCTTTCCCCAGGAGGAGTACTATGAGCAAGCTTCACCCAACAGCCGGACAGAAGGAGATGGCAACTCAGACCCAGAGTCCAGTAAGTGATGAACTCTGCTCATCTTAGTTGTTAAATCATTTGAATATCAAAAGAGAAATTATTTTTCAGGCAATTACTAAAACTGAATGTTGATTTTAATGCGGCCAAAGAAGCCCATTGCTTCTAAATGTCAAAACAGTTTCTATGTTTCTAAAAATGCTGCCTGACCATTGGAAATGAAACATTCTTGAGCTGTTAAGAGTTTATGGATTACCTGGTAGTTTTATAGATCTTCTGTGCCATGTGCAGATGAGCTTTCTGATGGGGTTAACACTATTGACTTACAGTCATAAATACTGCTCTGAGGGAGTTTATGCTGTTTAATGTGTTTCCCTATCCAGCACTAGTGTGTGTTGTAGTTTATATTAACTAGGAGAACTTCTGGATGATGAGTAGGTTTGTGAAGGCACTGCAGTCTCTGGAAATAAGGGTTTAGGTGGAATCATTTACGTTGGAAAAGACTTTTAAGATCATTGAGTCCAACTATAACTGTAACACTGCCAAGGCCACCACTAAACTATGTCCCTAAGCACCACATGTACAAATCTTTTAAATACCTCCAGGGATGGTGACCCAGTCGCTTCCCTGGGCAGCCTGTTCCTATACTTGTCAACCTTTTTGGTGAAGAATTTTTTTCATAATATCCAATCAAAACTTCTCCTGGCACAACTTGAGGCCATTTACCCTCATCCTATCACTTGTTACTTGGGACAAGAGACCAAAACCCACCTCACTACAATGTCCTTTCAGGTTGTTCTAGGGAATGAGAAGGTTTCTCCTCAGCCTCTTTATCTCCAGGGTAAATAATCCCATTTCTGTCAGCTGCTCCTTATAAGATTTTTGCTCCCTTCACCGTCTTCATTGGTCTTCTCTGGATGCACTCCAGCAGCTCAATGTCTTTCTTGTAGTGAAGGGCCCAGAACTGAACACAATATTTGAGATGTGGCCTCACTAGCACTGAATACAGGGGGTGATCACTTCCCTTGTTCATCTCTCCACACTATTTCTGATACAAGCCAGCATGATGTTGGCCTTGGCCACCTGGGCCAACAATCCCAGGTCCTTTTCCACCAAGCAGCTTTCCAGCTGCTCTTCTCCAAGTCTGTAGCGTTGCGTGGGGTTGCTGTGACCCAAGTGCAGGACCAGACACTGAGCCTTGTTAAACCCCGTGCTGTTGGCCACTTGGTTAGTTTCCGGATTTGTCTTGTAAGAACAACTATGGTATGTAATAGTAATCTCAAAAGTCTGTCATCTTCTGCTATTGTCACTGCCTTCTTATGATATTGAAAAGAGGCAAAACCAAGGTGAGCTCGGGACCACAGTAGAGCTATGGATGCTGGTATTGCTCTCTCTGCCCTGATGTGATAGCCAGTTAGAGACTCCACTGTACTTTAGTCAAACGTTAATTATCCAGGGGCTCTTTATCTAGATTAAATTGAACTGTGCCATTGATAAAGAGACACTTGAATGTGTGTAAGCCTCTAAGGCCTTGTTAGCGGCCTAATAAGTGATTTGAAAATACATCTGTTCTGGGCAAAACTTGGCCCGAAAGGTGTATTTCAGCTGCTTTAGTGTATCATGAAGAATGAATTAGTAAGTCCTACGCACTTGGAATAGCTCTGTGAGAAGGTAGTTACATCTCTTCACTGACAAATACGGCATCCAGCAGAGAGCATTACCTCCAGCTCCTTGCTGGCTCTGACAAATTCAGATGGGCTCTTGAAAATTGCACTGCTGCCTTTGCCTTGTGCTGCCTGAGACTGGACTCCGAGGGGCTTGACTACACAGATGAGGTCCATTCTCTCATTTTTTTTCAGATCATAAGCTATTAACGGTGGATCCTCAGTTTTAGACTTCTAAAATTTTGTAAAGTTACATGGTTCCTGAAATAAGGCAGAATATTATTTTTTCTGAGCTGATAGACAGCTAGCAAGAACCATCAGAGGTTTTGAATGTGTTGAAAACATTATTCATCGTTGGCTTTTGTTTGTGTTTATGTATTTGAGGCTGTAATATACCCTTAAGATTTTTTGAGGCAGTCAAACTGAGTTCTTCACAGAATGAGGCTCTAAAGGGCTACAAATGTACCCCTAAAGAAATAAAATTTCAAGTTATGTATTGTATTTGCTGCTGTTGCTATACATATGTATGACCCAAGCTTCCTTTCTAGCTACCTTCTCCTTTTATTGGTTATAGCTCTGATATTTATGCTTTACTGCAGTTAGCAAGATGTGCATGAAATCACTATTTGGGTCCTTTGATGCAGAGAGCATGGGACAGGACCTGGTGTATGAGGAAATGAAAAATGATGTGTGGATCCTTTCTTACCATTTATAAACAGGTTTGGGTTTTGGACTTAGGAGTGCTTTCTGAATGCAGTTTTTACAATTTCAGAAGAAATACAGATCGTGACTTTTCTAGAATGTTTCCCTAATACCAATGCTGCTTTGATATCTGAATATCATTGGCATATATCACTGTGTGGAGAGTAAGCAGGCATCTGATGTCTTTTCAAGTGTGAAGTTGAAGAAAGTTTAATCATCTGTCTAATTAGATGACAGTTCAGTTTTAAACTTGAATTCACCATTTAATATATGTTATGCGAAGATTTTTTGCCCTTCTAACATGTATGTTATTGAACAGTATTGAAACACAATATAGCACAATACGTACAGTGCTGAAAGTATAGTTTGCAGTTCTTTTTAGTGCTTTATACTTACATTAGTGGCAGCATCTAGTGGCAAGAAAAAAAGCAGCTATAAACTGATGTCTGTTGTGTGCATTCATACACTTAAGTAAAAAAGAAGTGGAAGACCCACAGCATATTTTTGTTGACTGTAGGGCTACGAAGTGGCTTACTGTAGGTAAGAACAACCAAAATATCTTTTGTGCTGATCTATGTAAGTGTTCAGCCTGTTTCATTTTGTTCGCTTGTGCATGTGTAACATATTTTGTCAGTAATGAAATAGTGAAAAATGCTCTGAGTTGATAACTCCCTCTACAAAGAAGCTGCTAGTGGTACGATATAGTCACAGTATTCCTGTTGTTTCATGGACTGAAATGTTGTTAATGTGAACAGAGAAACGAATATTTGTTCGAATAATCTCACTGGATACCAGAATTCATACAATGGAATAAGCATGGCCTCTATTCTGTCTCAAGATCTTTAATATCTGACCTCTCTTAATCTGAAACATTGTCTAAAACATTAAGCCTGATTAATCATTTGATGGTGATTTAGTTCAACTTTGCCTACCAAGGAGACATAGACTTGGGATGAAACAACTTCAATAATGTCTAGAGCCTACTGAGACGTTAAGTGGCTTATGAAAGCTGATGACAGATGTCTCATCACATAGAGATATATTCAAAAGTGTTTTCTCCCTCTTGTTTTTTCCTGAATACAGTTTATAGGTTTTGTTAGTTTCTCCAATAATGGAAATGATTACATTTTGGAAACTTTAAATTTACTAGCATTAACAAAGCATTTGTTACAAAACACTGAAAAGATCAGCATAAGTTAAAATAACAAAAGCTGAGAAATATTGGTCAGAGGAAGCCTTACAAATTCACATCCAATATAGGACTGAGGCAAGGGTGGAAGAATATGTGTAAGAATATGTGAAGTGGTTAGAAAACTATGAACAGCTTATATGTATACACCTTTAAAATTAATTGAGTGTACTAATTAAAATTAGAAGTAGGCTATTTTAAATGATTTGTCTTTTCTTACTTTAGTTGCCTACTCAAAAAAGCATAATGTGCAGTGTGATAGATGTGTCATAAGGGGGAGATGCTAATAAAGTGTCACACTAAGTAAACAGTAATATACAAAAGCATGTAGGTTTGTAGAGAACATTATCCTTAAGTAGCAGCACTAATATACATAGTATTCATATATTTTCTACCTATAAATTGCTCAAGCTAATAATGATGCTCCAATAACTCCCTACGCTAAGAATTTTAACCATACCACTTTTCCCCCCTCTGTATTATGTTGAAATACAGAACACACTACAAAGATAAAAAGTAAGAAATTCTCTTTGTAAACTTCCCCAGGAACCTCTCTCCCAATGGTGCCCACATAGTGGCTCCAAGCAATGATGTTGAGCAAGGGGTTGAAAGGTACATGATACGCTTGGTTATTTAATACATGTGTAACGTATTTATGACAAATTTTCATGTTCCACCTGTTTTTATAGTCTGGCTTTATTCTTTCCTCTAGAGAATAAAATTGTTTTTCTTAATTTTATTTGGAAAACATAAAACACGCCCAGTTCAGCTAAGAAACTGAACGGAGTATGAGGAATGTAATTGCAGCTTTGGGGGGAGAAAAAAAAACCCAGAAAACCTGAGAGTGATCTGCAATTAAACAAGTGTAACCATTCTGTGTAAACAAAATGGAAGTATAAACAAAGTTTTTGAAAATTAAAGGCAAATCACGCTGAGATTCCAGGGGTTAGAACAAGAGAAAACTGACATCTTAAGGAGGGTGGGCGTCTATAATGATGTTTTGTATGAATTAGTGACTAATAAGCAAAGAAAGTTGTTTAGAAAATCAGAACATGTAGTGCTAAGGAAAGGATGGTCAAAATGGGAACTGATGTGTATGGTCACATCATGTCCATTTCGAGCTCGTGTTGTCAGAAGTGCCTATTGCTGCTTGTTTGTATTTCCCAATCGTCCCTTCTCTTGTGGCAGCACACGCATTTGTAGAGCTACTTGGGTGAACAGGACAGAAGAATTCATCCAGGTTCAACTGGATCTGGGGGGGAAAGCTTATTTTTAACCAGATAAGTTCCCCAATTTCATTCTTTACAAGAGGCACTCGCTACTTGTGGACAGCAAACGAGTGAATGAGTAGCTGGGGCAAAGCTTATGCTGGCTTTAAGTGATCACCAGACTTCAAGAGAATTAGTCTTAAGAGGAATTACAACTGTAATCTATGGTATTTAGCCACATAAGAAGAAGGTTTGCAGTAAGGGTGACATCTGTTCATGATTAAAGATATTTCTTCCCCAAAATTAAAAGAACACTTTCACCTTGCCTTAATTTTTGATAAGGATGATGTTGATGAGAGCAAAGACAGGCTGATGAAGAATGATGATAATGGAACTAAAAGTCAGAGCAGGTTCAGTGCATTCATGTGGAGGAGAAGAGATAATCTTCCTCCCAGGATATCAAAACTGATAGTGTTTTCCTTATTTTTCTGTAATTCTGAGAGACAAGGTGTCAAGAAAAAAACACGTGCTCAGCCAGGCTTCACTACTGGAAAATATTAAAAGAAAGTAATTAAGATATATAATGACGATATATGTAAACAGAAAACAATAAATGGTATTGTAGGTTTCCATAAAGTAGAACTAAATAAGCTCTATTATTTCATTTAATGATGTGTATTTTTAATATGGGGGAATACAGGTTTAGTTAGTCTTTATACAACTAAGAACTAATAACTATTATTTTGACATTAAGGTGGAGCATTAGTGGTCAAGAAGGAAGAAACACATTTTAATACAAGAATTGAAAATTTTCCGTTATTATCTTCATTAGTGAGGTTGGCATTAAAGAGCAGAAACGTGCCAATGAAATATTCTGCTATCTCAAAGTCAAGCATCACTGAAAATATAGAGGAGGAGGTGTCTTTGATGCAAGAATTGGATTTTGCTAAGGATTTGGAGTAATAGTGGTGGGATGAAACCTAACAGTTGGGAGTTTTTCTCATAGGAACTGGTGCATGTAACTAGTATATAAATCACCAGCTCCAAATGACCTAAAGAAAAAAACAACCCAGTGTTACAAAGATAAACTATAAATCACCGGTACTTGATGTGATTGTGAAAAAAACTGGGTTACTCCTAGTACAGGAAAAGCAGAAAGAAAAACCCCAAGGCAGTGATGATACCACAACTGGCAGATTATGTATGGTGTTGGCTTCCCACATTAAAGAAAGGTGAACTCACCTGAGAAAGAGATGTAAAGAAATATTATTAATAAAAAGGGAATGGAACGCCTATATGAAGAAAAAGGAATTTATATTGGCTTGTTTAAACTGCAAGGTAAAAGCTGGCTGGGAGTTGGAACTGCTGTCAAGTAACAGCAGAGAAAAGGGGCCAAAATGAAGCTCTGGATTGCTTCACAGGCAAATGAACAGGTGTTGTCTGTCCACCAGCCAAGGTTAGAAATTTGGGGATTTCAAACAAATTAGTGAAAAAGTATAGAAGCAGGGAATGAGAATGCTAACTGGTTTTAAAGAGAAGCTTGATAAATTTTGAGAGGGCAAATAAATCACCATCTGTAATAGCAGCAAATCTGTTCTGTGATCCAAGAGTTCCCTTTTCTATCTCCGTAAGATGAAAGCTGTCAATGAGAACGTTTGCTGTCTTGGTTCTGCATTAGTCCTTGGCTTCAGATTCTAGTGCCAGGCTGGAGAGTGGGCTGGTGCTCGAGCTGCAGCAGCCGGCTGGGGAGCTTTGCCCTGCTGCCACTGTGCTGGCAGCCCAGCCCTGCCCAGGCACTGCGGGATCCTTACCTTAACGACGGCTCACAGAGTCCTGTAAATCTCATTGATGTCATCATGAGGAAGAAAGGGTCAGTGCTGCACACGGACGGCAGACAGCTGAAGATAGGAAGCTCGCTCTCCCTGGGGAAAATGGCTACATTTTTTTGCCGTGCTGACTTCTCTGATAATCAGATACTCTGCAGTTGCTGAAATATACTCTTTAAACATCATCAATAAGACTTCTCGGGCAGCTGGACTTCAGGCCTCATGCTGGGGCACAAGAAAAAATAAAACTCCAAAGTTTTAAGTATCTCGTTCCTTGTCTCAGAACTGAGGCTGGAGTACTTGCCAGCAGATAGGAGTTTTTTAGTGGTGTTTTCATTTTTTGTGTTCTTCTTCTTGTCTTCTTTTTTTTTTTTCTCAAATTAGACCCTGTCATTAGTTAAAAATAATAAATCTTGGGCTAAAATACATCCCCATCTACCGCATCTACCCATTGGGTCCCTTTACATCTGCTGTATTGGGTTTTTCTATCCCCATGGCTGAACACTAATAATTAATTCAGAAAGTGCTGAGGTAATTAATCTTTCTGAGGCAATAGAGTTTGATTGATCTTCTACCTTTAATCAAATTAGCTTGTACGTAGGTGGGAGAGTGTAATGGCTGAGTACGGTACTGTACCACTTTGTGAAATGCCAACCTTTCCAATGACCTCTTGAAAGCGTGCCCATGAATCACGTATATATAAACCACCACAGCAATCATTAAGTGGCTGTTTGATTTAAAAGATGGGGAACTGGCAGAGATCAAAATCAGAATGTGCTCAACGCTCACTTTTTAAAGGGTGTCTCCTTTAGAAGTGCAATATTATGTCTGCATGGCATATGCTTGAGGACATTGGAAGTCACAGGGCTGACGACTGTGTGGACTTTCCGGATGTTTTAGCTGTCTTTTTCTAAAATAAAATAGCTGTCTAGTCATAAGCATATGCAGTGAATAAGCCGACAGAAACTCATATAAAACAAAACATTATGATATTCCTTATTTGTTGATGGCTGGAGAGTGGAGAAGGGTGAAAGGGTCAGATTGGAGAGGTGAATTTACAATGACACAGATGAGTGGCTTTTGCAAGCATGTTTTTTACGTGTACCTAAGAGGATACAGATTGCACATTCAGAAATAATTCAATGATTTTGTAATTTGATCTCTGAGTGCCTGATTTAAGAGTTATCATGGCAGCTGATACAAGGGGGAGAAAACGGGCAAAGCAAATTAAATGAAAAAATGTAAAAGCAAAAAGATTGTACTTCTCAGACCCTATCTGTCAAACGCAGCACTACAAGCACAAACTCCGGTTTTTAAAATCTTGTACTTTCTGTGATAAGGAGTACTCTATATAAATTCTTCTGAAAGTAAATTTTAGATATTTTATTGTTGATATCAAAATATAAAGCTTTGATGTACATTTTCTGCTGTTGTAAGAAAAGATAAAAGCAAGCTCTCCAAGATGCATCTTCCATGCAAAAGCCATGGGGATTGATGAGGAAAATCAATGGGCAAAATCTGTTGGATTTTCTAAACTGCATACTGAGATGAAGTAATACAGGCAATAATAATGTGTTTGTGAATACTGCCTAATGTTATTTTTGACTGAAGTTTATAACAGAAGTTACTCTGTATAAAAAGATTAGAAAGAATAGCTCCACCTTGGAGTTTAGAAACCAGTCATCTCTAGCGAAATAATAAGGAAGGCTTTAAAGTGTTTGTTTTGGGTTTTTTTTAATAATAAATGAGATCTGACATCTATAAACAGTGATTTAGTGGCAGATGTTCTGTGATATATATTTATGTTATCACTTAATCTGACATGGTAATGGATAATCCTATTTTTTTTCCGTTTGAGATTTATGAAGGTTTTAAAATATATCACTATAGCAAGCAGCCTGGTGGGGCAGAGGTGGATAGAGAACAAATTTCTTCCCTCTACTTTTTCAAACTCCTTTTAGATCAGACTAGCTGTCATATTTGTAGTAAACAGAGGCCCCAGAGTTTGGCTGGGTAAATGGAATCTAATTTGGAGCACCCTGTATCCGACAGTGCATTAGGGCTTTGATGGTTACAATAGCTTGAAAAGTCACAAAGGGCATAGATTAAAACGGAAAGTTTATCTGGAGCGTATGAAAGCTGAACTCATTGATAGAGTTCCCTTCTGGTGACAGCTTTGAAGACGAGTATATCCTACGTATCTTAAATCAAGTTATGGATGAGATAGAAGTTTATCATGGGGAAGCAGACCTCTGCGAGCAAAGCAATCCCTTATCTTGTCTGCTGGGTTTGAAAATGACAAGTGTGAAAACCGGGCACAAGTGCCAGGTGGCAGCAAGAGTCTGGGGTGGCAAAGTCACCCTGCGCCACCAAGGCTTCTGTAGGAGGGGAGTGCTGGCCGTCTCTTGACAATAAGCCTTCCTTTGCTTCTAATTTTTATTAGGCCATCCACACAGTAAGATAAAGTTCACATGATGTTTCTGTTTCTATTACTCATCAGCCACAAAGCATTTCATTTTATATAGATAATTTTTTATTATTTTATATAATCTAAGCCATGTAAAAAAATACATTATTATGATTTCATTTGAAGCATCATAATTTATTACTTGATTTCACTGAGATTAATGAAAAATACATCAGGAAATATATTTAATGACTGTCTACAGCTACCAGTCTGACTTAGAAATTAAACAGAATTGTATTTATTGAACAAAGAAGATTCCCAACTGACAGTGCACTTCAAGTAACGGCATTTGCTCAGTCAAATCTGATCAGCTTGGTAAATCTAGTGATTGCTGTCCTTGTTCATCTAGAGTTGTGGGCATCCTTTAATCTGATGTTTTCCTTTTAACTGGGCATTTGGTAGGGAAATGGGTTAACGCATGCATTAGGAACAACTAGAATTTTTGTTCCAAAAAGCTCATATAGATCCATATATTCCTGAATAAAAGGGATATTTTTTTTCCTTTGCTCTTCATATATCGTTCAGTCTTCCGGAAAAGCAGCGTGTTTTTGATAAACTGCTGTTTCCGTATTTTTTGAGGTTGTATAATCTGTGCTGTGATCTTTTTATTTTCTGGCTACTTGTCAAACCTTAACTTTGCTGTGATGGGGTCAAGGGAAGGCTCAGAAACCTTTGCACAAGCTCTGCATCGGAGGAGTGTAGGACTGGTGTCCTTGGTACATGCTGTTGATCCAGCTAGTATAACACCAGCTTTTCTTGAAACCTGCTGGTTAGGGATATTTTATACACATTCCGAAGAATAAAATACATCTGTCTGGGTTGAGCTGGAGAGACCTAGGCAAAATATTTATGATGATACACTTGGATTTATATTACATCTGAGGTTGAGATTCTCACCTTTGTGTTTAATGCCAATAAATAATTTTGCTACTTTCTAGATAGCAGCAGGATTTTGTATGTGTTGTATTTTATTCAGAATGCTGTGTGATCCAGTACTTCTATTAAGGAACCAAGTGACATTCTAATTGCAAATGTTTTCAGAGTTAACTCTGATTCTGTAGATTGCTGATTTCAGCAGTTTCAGAAGCTCCTATCTGCTGTATCCCCTTTATGATTCTCATCCTGCTCTCACACTATCTTGCTTATTTGTACATATCCATTCCAATGTTTCAATTTGAATTAGGTTGTAAACTCCTTGGATTACATAAAGTAATTTTGCCACCTTTGTGGGTCTCGGAATACAATGTCGCTGTTACGCATGTTTTATTCTCCTAGTAGAGTTGCAGTAAAAACATTCACTAATACTTGTATAATAAAAGTGGAGCTGATCTATACAAATAACATATGCTGTACTAGCAATGCCTCTAAGTGCATATCAAGTCTTTTTGTTTTCATTTCATCCTGTAAAAACAGATAGTTAGCTTGTCTTGTCTTAGATTCCAGACATTCAGTCACACTGTTAGTGATGATGTGAACTGGGTAACTCACCGTGTCGTGAAAAGGCAGGCACTGTGCGTGGAGAGGAGAAGTGCTAATGCTGCTGAGCAATACTGTGATGGGCTAGTACTGTGCTATTCTAATTTGCAGTGTCACCCAACTGCCAGATCAACTTTCACAGAGCTTCTTAATGAGCTTCTTAACTTTACTGTGTAAGTTTTCTGGCAGATGCTCACTGTACCACTGCATGTTAGTAGCACTAAGTTGCAGATTGTATTTAACGAATGCTTTTGTGGTCCCCAGATTTGTGTTACTTCTGTCAGTGTAAGGAACACAATTGTATCCTGAATAGCTTGTCTTAGGTGGGATAATGGGGTGGGATAGCGAGATGGAACAGTAGTTAACAGCATGGTCCCTTTTTTTTACTTTATGCTTTGAAAAATACCAGCATTCTGACAAGCCTTACTTCCAAGTAAAACTGTTGCAATGCTTGTCCTTGCAATGCATAAAGCTCTGCCTCAAGCCTTGGTGTGTCAAATTAAAATTCTCTCTAAATAATAATAGGAAGCAATAACTGATCCAGCTAAAACGTTGTTTCCAGGAGAAGGACATAGCTAGCTGATTCTTCATGTTCTACTGTACTTAAATCCCTCTCATCTAAAATAGCTCCGTTTCTTTGAAATATCAGGAAGAACAATGACACTATTTCAATAGCTGCTCTTTTATCCGGTTATCTTGACTGATGTTCTGAAACCACTGTCCCAGAAGATGTGTCCTCTGTAGGATAAAACGTTATAAAGTCTAGCCCTCAACTAATACTTTAAAAGAAAGCAAGCATTTCTCTACCAAGAAAGGCTTTACTCATGTCACATACTAATCATACACCAAAGAACTGTTTAGAAAAAGAAAGACAACCTCTGCCTCCCCTCCTCAGGAGCAGTACATGTAAAGAAAAACAGTGGCAATAAAGGGAAATAGGAATAGTAAGAGAAAGCACTTTGAAAACTATAAAAGCAAAAAGTGTTTTTATCTTATTACAACTGATATTAAAGCTTTGCTTTAAACACATGCTTATTTTTTGCTGGGGGTCAAATATCACTGATTACAGATTCTGCTGGGGTGGAGCTCTCACACATCTGGTTCTAAAATTATCTCCTTAGCTCTCTTTTTTTGTGAAGATCACAAGAATCTCTTTCCATTGACCCATTATCAGTCAGCATTACTCTGACCTACTCCAATATTGGAACGTGTTCACAGCATTGTGAAAAGGATGTGTGCCAGAAAAGATCTGCAGATGAAACAGGTCCTTTACCTTTCATTGCTGTAACTTGTGAATAGAATAGCATTTGGTTATGTCTGTATGTGGGGTCTGAGTTGTTGTATGATTGTTAGGACTTCAGATGCATAAAGTATGGTTTGTATGTTTTGTAAAGAGTATTAACAGATGAATTATCAGCTTGGATATTGAACTATCATAATTACAAGATATTTAGCTTTTGGGAAAAAGATAAGGTACTTTCTTCTCAGTTTCATTTTGTATTTTTGTTTACATCTGCTAAGCTACGGAAGGATTTCGAGAGTGTAGTGCTGTGAATCATTCTAGAGTTGGAAAAGGTCAATACTTTTTTTTTTCCTTTCCCCTGAAATCTTCTGATTTTTTGGTACAGTGGGGATATTTCTGTGGAGAGAGTTTGTGTCTCAATCATTGTATGACTCCTGGCCCTTAATTTGTGTCAGAATACAGCAGATCACCAAATATGTGTCACAGCTTCAGAAATGTTACTCTGTCTGTCATCCTGTAATTGGCACAATAGAAGAAAGCACCAAGGAAAGAGCGGTGGTGTTAGTAGGACTTCCTTTGCTGCTGGTATGAGCTAATATTGTAGCTGGTAGGTCTCTAACATTAACACTTAACAGCTCAGTAAACCTAATGAGTACACTTGGTTTTTGAAACTGCCTGCCTCTGTAACAGGAAAGCTGACTCACTAAACCTTAATGTAGTGGGAGATTTTCTGTCTCTGAGCTCAGGCGAGGCGTGTATACTGAGTCCTTTCAGGAGCATTTCCTAGGAGTGTTTGTTTCCAGCAGAGACCTGCTGTGACAGGCATCTTGCAATCAGAGCTCTTTGCACAGAGCTCCAGCAGTTGAAAGCAATGAGAGGAAAAGTGGGATTTACAGTGAATGTTTAAAATTGCGAAGGAGACCGCTGTCCACATTGTGGTAATTCAATGCACTGACATAAAAATTAAACTCTGATAAACTATGCTAAGATGCATAAGAGAGGCAAGATTTTTAGCAACAGGGAAAAGAAGAAAATGCCTTGACCCTATTCTAGCTCCTGGGTTAGCAGTGAATTATTATAAGGTTAACAAAACTTAAGATATTGATACAGCCACTAAAGATGTCTTAATAAAAAACTCCCTCTTAATTCTTTCTTTCTTTTTTTTTTTAATAAATACTGACTTATAGGATTTGTTTTCCCTTTGAAACTTACTTACAAAGAAACATGGTTCTGCTTTGTGCCTTCATCATTAACCTCTGCGATCAACTTTGTATTTCTAATCTAAGGAGTTCAAGAGAAATTCTAATACAAGTGAGCAGATGTTTTCAATTTTTTATAACACCTTTTCTTGCTGAATAAGGAGAAAAGATGATATACGTAGAGGAACATTAATGTTTCTTGTTAAAACGTGCTTTGCAGGCTGAAGAAACTCATATGCATAATGATAGTCAAAAGTCAGGGAGTAAAAATAGGAATTTGTTAAAAACAGCTGTGCTGCACAACCCTTTGACAGGAATAGAGGAATGCTTCATCCACTAAAAATTTCAGAATTTATTTGAAAGAAACTGTAGCTGCTAATTTTCATCAAGACAGAAGGTTAACGAGTCTGCGAAAGGGGTTTGGTTTGGTCTTGTTTCATGACCGTGAAAAAAGAAATGATTAGCTCTCTGATAGAGCTGTGATTTTCCTCATAGCAGAATTCTCTGTGGCATCAGACTGTGGTTGTAGTGTATTGTTAATGCTGCCAACAACACCGCCATCATCCTCATGTTCCCTGAGAATCTTTCAAAGGACGGCCGACACAAAATAATAATACTGTTTTAATGCTTCTGCTATGAGTTATTTTTAGTTTTTTTTTCAAGGTGATCTTACAGCCATCGCCCCATTTCCCAGTGGAAGCCTGAGGAGTGCAGCCTGGGGGGTGTGTGTGCCCGGCGCGGTGCTCGTACGCGGGGCAGCGCTGCAGACAGCGCGGGTGATTGCCACTGACGTGTGGACACAGATTGCTCTCTGTACGATTCAACTGGAACTGGCATTACCTAAGTAGTTTTCTAGGTTATTTGGTTAGTATAGACTGTGTGTCAGAAAAGATCTCTGCTTTTTAGCCAAATGATTGGCAAGCTGAATTACAGATGGTCCAGTCTATGAATTTAGAAACCAGACCCAGACAGCTGCTTGCAGTAGAAGATAGTTTCTTAGCGGCACCACTGATGAAACTCCAGAATATATAGTACAGTATTATGTGGCATTTATGCTTTAAAAATTGATTGCACTCTAAGCAAATACTGTAACTGTATCTTATTATTTACGGTGACTGAGAAAAACTGAGTCTAACATCCTGCACTAAACAGTCGTTGACTAGTAATGCACAATTTTGAAATAACCACATAAACAGATAAGACAAAGGGTATCACAGAAAGATTTTTCTGGTCCAGAAGCTGGAAGTAAAACTGTGACCCAGCCAGGCAGCCAGCATTTCTAATTCACAGTCACTCTATTCATTCCCCTCTAGCAAAAGTACTCTAATCCATAACCATTTTGCATGCTGAGGTGAGATGTTAAATACAAAGAATTGCTTTTAAATAATACACTTATGACAAAATACAGCACGAACAGAGATCTCAAGGTTAAAGATGTCATTCCTCCTTCAACCTAAGCTGCTGTAAAGGAAGAAAGAGATAAAATAGAAAAAGAAATAAATAAAGAAAGAAAAGCTGTGAATGCATCAAAATACATTACAAAAAGATTTTTAAAAAATTTGATGTCTGTGTCTATTTCTAGCTAAGATATATTTGTCTTCTGTTGTTAAAATAGTTGTGTGGAGACTAGGTCTTTCTCAGGTGTAAGCTCCATATGTACCCCATTCAAATTATCATTGTCTTTATTGCATGTATAAGTACTTGCAGAAGGACATATTTTAATGCAGATGGCAACTTTTTTTTTTCACAGCAGTAGAAGATGGTTCCAGTAAAAAGACACTGTCTTTAATCAGATGTCCATAGTAACAAGAGGAAAACAAACAGGCTTTTTTCTTAACAAAAATCCTTTTGAAGGCAAATTTTTTATTTTACTTGTTAGTGGTATTTCTAGAACATGTCTGAACATTACAAACTTCGCTCTGAGATGATCCTTTTTCATAAACAAAACTCTTTCCTGCTTTGCATTTGAATAAGTTCTTCCTGGAAGCAAATTAAAAAATTGTTAATTGATGACATGAGATAAGCTGCAAAAAGGGGGTCATATATCTGTATATATATATATAGATTAAAAAAAAATAATTCTTAAGAATTAAGTTGGATTCTGTGGGTGAGTTGTAATATACTTTTCTCCAGTCATACTGAACTTAGAGTTGCCTTTTAGCAAGGCCCTGGTTTGCCACCTAGGATCTTCTCTAAAAATATACCTACCACTGAGTAAGTCTCTGATATTGGTGTGGTTTTGGTTAGTCCTGCTCTGCCTGCTGATGGATACTTATTTCTAGTTGAGCTTTGGTTTCCATATAGGGGCATTGGGATAGAAGTTATACGTGACACAGGTTTATGGGATGGATGCCTTCTGCCTCCAAATATGGTGAAGTTGTGGAGTGGTTAATAACAAGAACTATCTATTCATAGATCATTACAATTACTATTTTCAGTTATGAATCATAAGACATAAATTAGGAAACTCTGGGCACCAAGATAACATGCACAACCGCAGCCAAACTTACGATGAAGTGCAATGAATAAATAAAGTGATAGATCTGCAGAAATGACATCTTCTAAGAGTAAATGCAAATAGATTGAGCAAGAAGGGTTTTGGGGTGGTAGTGGAGATTACTTAGCTTTTCAGCAGTGAAGGAAATAGACAATAGACCCGTGTAGCATAGAACAGCATCAAAAATTGACTGGATTAATGGGTGGTGCTAGGGCTGTGAATTACTGACAAACCTCATGGTTTAATTGTTCATCCACAATATTTGGTTCATAAGTCAAGTAACAGCAATCCTAGACTGTATTTCCAAGGGACATAGCATAGTTGGGCTTTAGGCCTTTCAATGTATTAAAAACTTACTGTCATGGGTTCTTGAAAGATGGACATCTCTCCAGTTCCTTCTGGAAAATGAGGTGAAACTATCCAGGGAGGTTTCAAAGCATCCAGCAGATATGCTGGTAATGCAGTATACATTACTTACAGGCAGGATATCAACCCAAGATCTAGTTAATGTGCAGTGTCCTATAGGCAGTTTCTCCAAAGGTCTGTGTGATGGAGCTCAGAAAGTTAAAAATGTATTAATTTATGTTTCAAATAACCTTTTACATTGAGATTCTGCAAGTCACTGAGTACTACAAAGGAAGATTTTTCCAGTCACCAGAAAAACAAACTTCTCCTACATTTAAATCCAGCACATTTCATCGGTAGAAATTGTTTTGAAGTGTATTATATATTCATTTTAACACTGAAACTTGTACGTGCTCCGAAAGCTGAACAGTATGTCTAGCTTTAGTCTGTGCTCATTTATAATGAGTAATTATCTAATGACGATAGTATTCAGCATGCATGAGAGCTCCTGTAGCAAGATTTGGAATTTTAAGGCAACACTGTAGATCAAAAGATAATCTCTCATTTGTATTCTCTCAGTTCCCTAGGCACTATTGCACTTTGTAAAGGAACTGCAGAAATGGATTGCAAACATGCATCATTTTTGTGTGAGGTGAGAAAAGGTGCTTAATGATCCTTAAATGGTCCCAATAATCCCTTTCACACACCTTGCAGTATCAGCTGATACTGTTCTATGAAATACGTTCTCAGTCCTGTCTAGAAGTGTGCTGCTGCTAAGGTCTTTGGGGATAAACACGTGTAGCTGAAGGCCTTATTGACTCTGAATGACTATGTGGACATGCAGTAGAATTTTTGCCATCCACCTCTTTAGCTGGAGGATCTGGCAATATCTTTTTTGGAGTTTCCCCTTTTGGGTCTGGGGTTTAAGAGCATGGGATGTATAGGATGTATGTATGAACTGTGACTTGAAAAAAAGCGTCCACTTCCACTCTAGATAGTGAAGGATGTTGTTTGTGAAATCTTTAGCATCAGTTTTCTTAAGGCTAATGATGTAACGATTCATTGTCTGATTCACTGCCATGTAGATCAGGTATCAGCCTGGATGTAATGGGCCACTGGAGAGAGGACAGGTCTATTTCTTGTTCTCAGGGCCCCATGGGTGCTCACCTAATGAATATGCAGAGAGAGCAAAAGCTTTTTTCTTGTTGCTGATGTCACAAGTTTCCATGCTGCCCCACTGAGAGAGTAACTGAAAAGATGGCACAAACATGGGAAAGTTTGAATTCACCAGAGGCCCAAAAGTGGTGTGTATTTCCAGCCATCAACTGAATCCATGCATGAAATTGAGTCTGGCTGACTGTATTGGATCAGAAAGAAGAAGATTTGGGTTTGCTAGGGTCTACGAGGCTGTGCTTGTCTTGCAGACTCTAGGCATATCGGCATCCTAAATCACAATTATTGCTCAAGACAAAAATAATTATCATACAGATTGTTTTGGGCTCTCCCTAGTGTCACTTGGTCACATCTTCACAGACTAATGTTGTATAGTCCAACCTTTATATATCATCCCGTTAGCTGCACCACTTTATGCAAGCTGTATCTAATTTTCTATAATATTCAGATGATTTCATAAATGGATTTTCTCTGTATGTTAGTGAAACAGCATCATTTAGTCAGTAACTGAACAAGCGATGCAGACTTTAGGCTAGGACTGCAAGATCAAAATAAGTTTTTATGGACTGTGTTGTTACCAAATCCACACCACTTACTTTGTCAAGGCCTTATAGTTTTTCATGGTCTTACTGTTAAGAACACTGAAAGGCCTTGTACTGATGTTGTTGTAACAGCAGCACCGTTACTGTGTGTTTAATAATTACTCCTTTGCTCCAAAACCCATAATACATGAGATAAATTAATGAATATACTCTACCAACAGAACATCACTCAAAGCAATTAAATACTCTGTTTATACAATCAAACATTGACTTTTTAAAACCTTCATGGAGTACTCTATACATTGTACAACACACTGTGGCTAAGTCGTGGTGCATGTTAAAACCATAGGAAACGTATTTTTCCTGGAATTTCAAGTTTTGTTCCTTATGGATCATGTGGATGAGGCAGTCTGTGGCAGTAGGATAAACTTATTTCATAATATTACACTCTGTTCCAAGAGCTGCACATATTTAGTGCCATTTGGGGTATTCACGTTCAAAGTCTGTTCTTTCTTCTTGTAGCAACTGCTTTTTGGCATCTATCCATTGAGAGTGATGAGTGTTTATCTGCATCTGTATGTTTATGTTACGGATCCATCACTATGATATCTGACACCAGGTTTTGACAGAGAGGCTGTTTTTCCCTAGCATTCCCCAAAAAAATGTATGAGAGAAACTCGGATGATATAGTAATGATATGGCATACATAATGTAAAGTGAATGTAACTCTGTTCCTCCCTGGACTTTGTCCTTCTGTTATGTGGTTTTCAGGGACTCCTGTCGCTAAGAATCCTCTATAATTAAAGCCAAAGTTGAGGTAAAAGTGTTCCTTATTGTGGAAACTGTTCAGGTCTGTGTATAACTTACTACACTGTGGTATCTCATGCTAGCTGAAATCTGGGAGCATATATAAAATTTTTGTTGAGGAACTTGATATCTAGCATTAATCCAGTAGGCATAAATAATGTGATGTAGGGGAAGGAAAATTTATCAGTCTGAACCAATGATGCCTTTGCGCTGTGTAGTGTTATTCCGTTAATGACATAGTTCTATAAATGACACCGTGTTGGGTGAATCATGGATTAATTCTTCGCTGAGTCAGATGCTCTTTTTCCAGTGTGTTTTTAAATGTGAAAAAAGTCACCTTTTGACATATTCTAAAAGTTGTTTAGTTTGGCTTTTCATTGTGTAGTTGTTCCTTTCACAAAGACAGAAGGGCTTGCAGGGGTTCTGTATTAAGCCTCAATTCTACAATTATTATCAGGATGCCCATGATTTACATTAAGTGTCCCTTAAGATTTTGAAGCCTAATATGCAGAAAAGAGTAAAATGAGAATCAAGACTTCTTATGTAGTTTTAAATTAGTGTCTTTTGCGTATATGTGGTACATGATATTAATTTGATCTTTGGGTCAAATCTTATTTTTGTACAAAACACGTTGCTTATTCAGTCATAGGATGGACAGTGTGGTTTGCATGAGCAGCTTCTCAATTTTTATTGTAAATCTTTAATAAATACTGCAAATATTGAACACTACTTAAAGACTAGTCTGAATAAAGACTAGTGTTCCTCTTGTTCCTCAACACTTCCTTGTTTCTACACAGAGAGCTTGGGAGCGTAGTGGAGACATTTCTAGATAAACTCTCCAGCAGGCACTAGCACAGCTGGCAGTCAGTGATCTTTGGGATACTGCACAGACAATCTAATTTTGCTGAGCAGAGGAATGGGACTGCGACATGGTGATGGAATTTAGCTACATGTTTCTAACAGGTCTACAAAGGGGATCTGTATGCCCAGTTGGCCAACCACTGCCTCCAAAGCCACTGTTGGACTTGCCAACAGCTGAGACAAGAAAATGTGTTTGATCTTTGCCAGCTGGCTGAGCAACCAGCACCAGAGGCTGTACAACCAGGACAAAAATTAGAAATGATTAATGGGAATGTGAAGAGTCTGGAATATATTAACTTAGGGATAGTCAAGGCATGTACTTCCTTGCCTGAATCAGTCTCCTTTTACATAAGGTATGGCAATTTAGGAAAAGTCTTTTATAGAAAGAACAGCAATGTTAGTGAGGTTTCTTTAACAGCTGTTAAGTTCATTTTCAAAGCATGTATGTGTCAGAACTTTCTGATGGCATTGTAATGTTTATAGCTAAAGCAGTGGGGGAAAATAACAAAAGCTTGAATGCATGCTTATAAATTAGAAGCTTGGCAATCCTTTTAAAACTTTTCTCTGTTTGTAACTGTTAATTAAACAAATGGAAATCTGTTTAGCAAAATAAAAGTGGTTTATAATGTTAAAATAAATGAACTATAAATGTGAGTATTCTATTTTTAAAGAGATATAGGGGTTTTTCCATTTCCATTGACAGTAGACAATAGTTTGACTCTATTCTAATTTCAATGTTTTTGATGGTGTAGGAGATATGCACTTTATCAAAGACACTATCAGGCAGCAGTTCCCCACTTTGTTGGGGAAAGACAAATACGCCCATGGAAGAGAGTCTTCTAATTGGAAATAACAAAGAGCAAAATGTTTTAAAGTCGCAGAATCATAGAATAGTTTGAGTTGGAAGGGACCTTAAAGATCATCTAATTCCAGCCCTCCTGCCATGGGCAGGGATGCCTCCCAGTAGATCAGGCTTCTCAAAGCCCCAACCAGCCTGGCCTTGAACACTTCCAAGGTTGGAAAGTCCACTGTGGTTATAAGTTTGCAAAGCTATGTTCACTGTTCAGCTTTTAACCTGCAACAGTCTATGTGCATTCTTTAGTTAAATTACATACTCTAAGCAGTTCCAATGAATTCAGTGGGTCTACACTGAATGAGCAAAGTTAAGTAGGTGCATAAGTGCTTTCAGGCTTTAGGCTTTACAAGCTTTCATAATTAGTGCTCTAGACAACATTAATTAAAGAGTACTTTAGAAAGAATATAGCTGTTTAAACCTCTCTAGTGGTTTTCATCTTATTTAAGGATCCCAATCAATGCAACACATGGATAATCGACTCAGAAAGTGACGCTGTGTTAGGATGATTCTAGTTTAATATAATCTGTATACATTTTTCAAATTGTGTATATCAAACATAACTTCCTACAAAGTCACTTAGGTTCAAGCATAATTAAATAAAAGGTAGTAATAATGGAAGACAACATATGTTTTCTATTTTATTATAGAATTTCTTGCAAGTATAGCGATCTATGGTAATGAAATACAACGAGGAGGAAGAATTTCCTGAGGCTAATAATATTTCTCTTGTTTCCTTCTCTAGCCTTTGGACAGAGTCAAAATTTATATCTTACTCATCCTCCTGTTATTATGTAATTGAGGGAGAATTTAAAAAAGCACACTAATAGCTGTAAAATGCTATAATGACCAAAAAGACTTAATGAAATGTTAAGCTTTATCTTATATCTGACTTATTGTGAAAAGGCTGTTCTGATTTCTACTTCCCCTGTGTGTGTTATATAATAGAGTCCTGTCTTCATGAAACCATCTTAGTATCATGTGGCAAACCTTTGATGTATGATTGGCAATTGTGTTTGACAGTATACGATCCCCTGCAGCAGCTCTACTTAAGGCTTACATACAGTTTTAATTTCTGACACTACTTGCCTTTTATGCTGTCTTTTCCTCCCATATTGAGGTAATTTTCAAATGCCAATGAAGAAAATTACTGCATCTTGTACTGATATAGTTGTAAAGGCACAATAAAATTTGACATCTTCCATTTAGTGAGTGTGTCTTGATCAGAAATAAGACTATCACTCAGAACAAATTATTATGAAGCCTAAAGCAGGATGATATAATAGTTAAGCACAGAATTATCTGATGGGTCCTTAATCACCTGACAGTTGTAGAAGAAAAGATCTCTGTCCATTACCGAAGGAGGAACGTAAGACCAGGAATAGAAATAAAGACAATGACAAACTAAATTATTGGGGAAGGTGAGGGGTCTTCTATCTAAAAACTCTTACCAGTGCTTCAAGTTGTTCTACAGTTATGGGGAAATTCAGACATTTTCTTGAGTATGCTGGGCTTCTTTTCATCTGGCTTTGTATTTTAATTGTTTTAACAGAGAGAAAATACTTAAAACTCCCTAGAAAATAGGAATGTCTGCTTGTTTTCCTTTAATGTTTCCTTAAAAAAACAGTAGTGGTGGACCTAGAGTGCCTGCAGGGTTTGAGGTGTGGAAACCCCCAAGACACCAGCCTGGACCCTGACCTGGAGTGCCAGAGAGAGCAGGACTGCAGCAGTCCTTGAGGTTAGATGGTGGAGTTACCCAAACCCACAGAAATTGATCTTTAAAACAGTCATAGGGTTCCATATTAAATAGGTCAAAGAGATAAAATTATGTTAAATACTACTCTATTTTCTTTGAAAGACTTATTTTTTTATAGCATGTACTTTCCACTCCCTGTCAGCATTGCTCCCACAAATTCCACCTAGTTAAATTAAGCTCCACTATAAAATCCTGATTTGGCATGATAATACAATAATTATTAAACAGGTAAGATTGGATCATAATTTTTTCCTCTGGCCTCAACGCTGCACCAGTGACTGCTGATTATAAATACTATTAGTGAAACAGAAATCAGCACAGTGTACTCAAGTTTCTTTTCAAATAAAGGACTTTTTTCAGCATTCAGCTTCCCCATAGGCTTTTAATCAAGGTTATGGGAAAGTCCATAAACTTTCTGCTGAATATTTAACAAGCTGGAGGTCGTAGCAGACGTGAGATCCCAAGGACAAGTGAAATGAGATTGCAATCGGAAGAGCAGAGGAGACCTGGAGATAAGCAAAGCTTTGTCCACAGATAATATCTAACAGAACAAACACTGGAGTCACGTTTTCAAGCTTCTTTTGCGAGACTTAATTTTCCCAGTTATAAACAGGATGAAAGGGTAAATATAAATAGGTGGTTGCACTGGTTTTAGTTACTGAAATTCATTGAAACGATGATCGAAATCCAGTTTGTGAAAAAAAGGTTTAAAAAATGGAGGACATTTCATTAAGGTTACACTCATTGCTGTTTTTACTGACCGGGAATCCCAATTCCCTAACACATTTTTAAAATATATTCTGTAAACAACCTCTATTATACCGGTTTGTAATGCCTGTTTACATGTGTTTAGCTGAGAACATTTGTTTGCTAGATCTTTATAATTGAACTATTTTTAACAGTGTGGTAGTGACAATATTTTTCTGCATACAAGTAGGAAAGCAATCTTGCAGAAACTCTTACTCATGCTGATCCGGCAGCTATAAAAGTATAATTATAATGCTCTGCATAATGTATTGAGTGAATATTCAGAAAAGTTATCTGTAATGACAGCCTGATGTGTACGTACATGGAGTTTGCACCATGATTTGGCTTTGCAGCC
This sequence comes from Phaenicophaeus curvirostris, assembly GCF_032191515.1. Taxonomy (NCBI): domain Eukaryota; kingdom Metazoa; phylum Chordata; class Aves; order Cuculiformes; family Cuculidae; genus Phaenicophaeus; species Phaenicophaeus curvirostris. Next base: position 17,339,665 of record NC_091404.1, on the reverse strand, counting down.
ACAGAGAGAGAGGAGTGAGATGGTGCCAGGGAGCAGTGGTGCCTGCAGTGGCTACAGGAGCTGCCCGGTAGCACCAGCTGCAACGAGCAGCTCTTGGAGACAATAGCAACCTGCAGCATCTGTTCTTTTTGGTGATCCTTGGAATTAACTGCCCCAAAGAGTTTTCTCTCTGTTAGTGAGAGCAGTTTCCTGAAACTGAGATGATGTTTAGTTTCATTTGTAGCAAAAAGTCCCTGAAAATTTTTTAATACTCGTCTATATAGATTCACAGCTATTAATTTATAAACTCGGTAGCTATCTTACCAGTCCAAAACAGGACATTTCAGTGTGAAGGTCTACTGAATTTAGCTTCCCCCTGTAACAAAGCTTAATAATCTCATTATCTGTGATTAAATATGTTTGTCTGCCAGAGAACAGCAGATGGATTAAAGATAAGAAAACCAAAAACTTTTCATCTCTTCTAACCAACCTTTATTCAACTTTTTTTTCCCGCATTAATAATATATCATACTTTTCCAGTCTCTGTGGAATGTTTCATAAATTTAAATTTAAACTCAATGGATTAAACTTCAATCTATTTCTTTATTATATGCGTTTTAAAGAACATGTAGAGGTTGATTTGTCTTGGAAAACAAGTATTTTACGGAACTGCTTTATATATCAAGATTTTTAAAATGCGTCATAGAATATATACCCTAACAGGACTTACTCATTCTTGTTCCATATGACAGATCATACCAACTGTTTCTCTTATACTGGTTTGCGCCAGTAGCAGCATAGTCACAATCTCAGTTCTCTGCTGCTTTTGGTTTTGAATACAAGCTTGGAGTTGTCTGACTTTGAAACAAGAGCACAAATGTCCATGGAGAAACATGATTTCCCAAGCTGCCTCTTCTGAAATTAGAAGAAAAGGGAAGAGAGGCTGAAATTAGACACTCTCAACGTGAAAAACTTTCAAAGTATCTCTACAGAATATTATAAATGATGTGCCTATGAATTACACAGTCATTGCAGGGTTTTCATTTATTCATACGGAGGTATTAAGTAGTTAATGCAACAGATACCATATGTAGGTCTCACACGTGGAGGTGAAAGTGATTTTTCTCTATTCTTTGTGCTTTGCTTTTTCAGTTCGTTTTCTCTGAAAATATAAAATGCTTTTAGGAAATTTAAATTACTGGAGAATTTGCAGGGGTGGTGCTGATTTTGTCTTCCTTTAAAGATCAGGAAACATTAATCAGCAAAGTGAGAGAAGGTATCAAAAAGGATATACCAAAAACTATTTCAATATGAAGCTGACTGAATAACTATTGAACTTGCGAGAGCTGGAAATTCAAACTTATCTCTGCATAAACTATAAGACAGGTATTAGATAGGTATGGTAATCTATAGTAAAGAAAATATTAATGTGTTGATAGAAATGAAATGTATTGATAAAAGTGAGGCACTTCCATTCCACATTCAAAATAGTAAAAGTATGAATACATTCTCTGATTGTTGTTTCATCTAATAGAGAAATAGCAACACTGGGGCTAACAAATATGATCATCAAGCTACAAATGCTAAATAAAGAACAGTATCTGAAAAGCTGGCAGGAGTGTGACAAGCCTTCCAGGTAGCTAAAAGGCAGCAATGAAGGAATGTGTAGTTTTGTCATATTAGAAATATTCATAAATCCTGCATAATGTGACAATGAAATGGGCTTCAGCAGGATTAGCCAAGGAAGTGCAAAATTATTTATTTTTCCAGAAAATAAACTAGACTGCAAAAATGGGCAGCATGACATCCTGTCAGCATCTCTGAGAACTTTATTTAGCCCATGTCCTTCATATCTGGTCTGTATTTACAAATGAGGATATTATGAAAGGATATACGAAAGTTTTCCCTGTTACTTGAAGTTTGATACTGTTTTTTTACTTTATTCTAAATGCCCATTTATCAGCGTATCTTGGTGTAGTACTGTAGTACTTGGTATGTTGGGTTCTGTACTAGAAAACAGGGTGGACGCTTTTCTGCCTTCTCAGACTATAGGCAGGATACTTAGCCTCCCATAAAATATTGATCAATATGAATGATAACTTGAAATGAGATCTCTTTTTCAAGATGCGGCAGATATGAAAAAAACAGTGTCACTAGTTTATCTTTGGTTTTATTTCTGATTTTTTTTCCATACCATCTCAAGTGAGAACAAAAACCCACTGGTTTTGCTCAGGAAGTTAAAATAAGTTTAATAGGTTTTCATTTGTTTTTATGAGACAGTAATAGAATATCACAAAGTATAATAAACACTGGTAATGCTAAGTTGAAGTCTGATAAATGAGTTATGAAAGTATGAAAATGCTGTTACATCATGGGAAAATTGTCAAGTAATTATTTATAGGAGCATTATCAAGCAGTGAAAATTAGAGGGATTTTCAGAAGGCGAGAAGTCAATATGTGTGTTTCTCAAGTATTTCTTCATTGTTCACATTTTTAAACATTCATCATAAATGTTTATTGTAGTCAAATGATTTCCTAGATAGCCAACTTTGCATTATGATTATATCAAGGTAATGTAAGAAAAGGTGATTATATTTTGAAGAGCTTTATTCAATTTCTGTTGTTGACATGCTTAAGAGCTGAAATTTTCCTAGGAATTATGAGAACAGACATTTTTTTTAAGGGATGTTTTGTTTTAAAAGTAATTGTTAAGTAATTAATTAATAAACTTGCCCACCTTTCTGCCAGTGTGCACTCGATGACTACATTTTCAAATGAAATAGAGTTTCATTCATGTAATTCCAATAATGGAACATAAGAAAAAAGCTAGAATAGTCGTACAAATAGAAAGTAATAAAGAAATAATTCTTCAGAAGCGTTTTTCAAAGCTATGCTGACACTTTTCATTTTGTCAGTCTGTTGTTTGACATCAGTTATTGTCATTATTCTAAATCATTAATCCAGCAATAGCATTTCTACCTTCCTAAACTTCCTGGCGTGATTGCTATATGTCATTACTAATGCCTGAGACCAAAATAATTTTAAGAAAAAGTTATATATGTAAGAATTGTTGGTGAGAAAGGTGCATTTCATACAAAATTTAGTCAAAAAAATCATGAAACCTTCTCCTCTGAAATGGTTCGGAAAGTTTCTGGAATAACGGCCATGAAGAACAATTCCTGGGTTTTGGCAGGAGACAATAGTGATTGACTGGATATAGTGTCCAACTGCAAATGTTAGCTAGACACAACGTTACTGCCAGCATTATAAAATAATTTACTGTGCAATCTGAGTAGTGAAGGTGACAGTGGAAATTGGAGTTGAGCACTATATGGCTTGCCAGGGACCCACTGTTGTCCTATAAATCTTAATTTGCTTGGTTTGGGTTTGGCTCGGTTTTATTATGGCATGCAAGTATCTTCTTACTTGTGAAATTACAGTGAAATTTTCTCTTGTATAGTCACAAAGGCAAACATGTGATATTGTGCTCTGTCTCCTTCTACTTGTAACTAAAATGCTTCTGAAATAATGTGGAAATCACAGATACATATATATTTGTGTTATTTCAGTAAGAGAATTATTCATTCAGCATGGGTAATTAGTTTTAGCTATAAGAAATTCTTGGTAGTGTCTCTGAATGGAAGTCAAGAGATGCAAACCTGTTGTCTCTTTAATGGGTTTTGTGTCCATGCAACGGTTGATGTGTTAGGTACCTACATAAGGATTTAAATTAACCTGTGGTTATTACTTTAAAAATTGTGATTCAAGACTTAACAAATGTAACCTGTTACTTTTAAATCTGCCTGCAAGAATTCTGGAAGTGATATCTGTAATTTCAAGTTAGATTCTTGCCAACTTTCTACAGTATTCGGACATTATGCGTGTTTTGTGGGAGAGAAGACACTATGCATACACACAATGAAAAGGAAGAGTTCCTGACATTGCTGGTTAACAGTTTTTAGAGAAGTCATTATCTATCTCACATAAGAAATTTTTGCAGGATTTTCCTTTTCCAACCCAGTGCTGTGAAACACCTGGTTAGACAGGTGTCCTGTGCCTTTGCTAACAGGAAACCATACACTTGTATTACAATTCCCAGCGAGGAATTCACTGTTTATTAAATGTGAATAAAGGATAATTGGTGATTGGTTATGTTTTCAGCATCCTTGACTTGTGAATTGAAGCTTTCTTCAGAGTTCAGTATCGGTTTACAAGTGCAGTTTTCATAGCATGGACTTTTTTTTCATCAGCAGAACAGAAATCTCGCTAATTTATTTTACTGATGACAGTGCCTGGTAGCTGTGACTTAGGCTTCTTTAAACTATTGTATTACTGTTTTCTTTAGTGTAGCTCTCTGCTTAATGCTGTGAGTAAATGTCATCTGCAGACAAATTAATAATTTGTTATTGTTTGTTGAAGCCAGAAATAAGAGAGCTGGAAGTCAGCTAAATAAGTAGGACCAGTGCAATGGCAGAATCCTGATAAATATGACTTGTAGTCAACCCTGAGAATATATTGGTAGAATGCAATAAAACTGAAGTAGTTTCTCACAGTTGTTTACCACCTTCAGTGCGTTAATAATAGTTGAGCATTCGGTTGTGCTATCAAGTTATGTTTGTTTTGTCAGTGCGCTCAGAGGGAGCATCCGTGTTCTGAAATGGAGCATGATGTAGTGTAGGCTTGCATACGAAGTTGCATCTTGCAGCAGAAGAAGCAGGAGTTTCATCCTCTGCTTAACAGTACTTCTGAATGCTCTTTCATAGCTAGTCAAATAACTAAACATATGCATAAATGATCTTTTAATATGTGCTCCAGACTGGGAATTTCTGAAGAATCTGAGAGCTTCAGGTAACTTCTATGCATTGAATACTGAAGTAAGTTTCTTACTGTGTTCTGTGGAAATGTCCTCTCCCAAATAATCTGCATTGTATTATCACTTGGGGAGACCAAGTGATATCTCTTTAAGATGCTAAGTCCCGTCAGAGTGGTTCAACATGGTTCTTGTTCCCTACAGGGTTCAATTGGAGTTTGATCAGCGAGTTATTAGCTAGAGGTGAAGATTGCACTTGTGAGAAAGTAGTTTTTGTGCTGCAGGATTTGATCTTGCCTTGCACAAGGACTTGGTTGTAGAGGAAACCATTTATGTAGCTGCAGTTGAACATAGCTAGCTGTCTGGCTGCTGCTTTTAATTAAATCGACCACCAGCCAAACAACTTGGCTTGTTTCCATGGCCTTGCTTCTTAGAGGGCTTTTTTTTCCCCCCCTTGGCCCAAGGATAATCTGAATGCTACAGCTAATTTGTGATTTTGACTAAATAGTGCATTGCTTTGCTCTTGGTGGTTTTACTAATCTTTATTAAGCTCATGACCAGTGTGGACATAGTCCCTTGATTTTGCTATTTTTTTTTTGCAGTCCTTAATAGAGAAAAACACCTTTGTCATTGGCACAGGTGCAGTAAGGAGCAAAAAGTGTCTCAGAAGAAAGATATTTGTACTGAATAGGTGTGTTTGTTTTAAAGAGTTGTAAAAGATCTGAAAAAAAAATGGAAGCTTATTCAGTACATCATTGTCTGCTGGTACTTTGATAGATTAGATTACCAACTGCAGTGGTCAGGCATATCCTATTATTTATACAATGGCTTTTTTAAAGAAAGTTCATTTTTAAGGTAAGCAATCAAGTAACTCCTTATATGGAGATGGGGGAATACTTAACCTTGAGTACAACAACATTAACTCCAGTGAGCTTAATGAATTATTCATGCTATTATCCACCTTCCGAGACATCAAATCGCTCTGCACTGCCTTGCAGAGCGCACTTTACCAAAAATGATAGCTTGGTGAATTATATTTGTATATCTGAACATTAAACTAAAGAGAGAACTGTGGAAAGTCATTGGTGGATATATCTGTATAATCCATATAGAAGCAAGGTACTGCAGGTCATTTCCTAATTCACTTGCAGTCATATCTCATTAATAATTTTTTTTGCAAGGAATGTCTTGATAGACAAAAATAATTTAATATTCAAAGATTCATATACCAGCAATGGAGAGTGTAATCACTGCAAGCACTAACCTTTTTTACAAATGAGCTATTTGTTATGATTTCTGGATTGGGTAGATCAAGTATGAAGTTGCCTTTTTCTCCATTGTATTTAGGTTTTTACAGATGGAAACCAAAATGCAGTTTGCCTTTCAGTGTGCAGTTCCAGAAGAAAAGTGACTATTTTAAAAGCTTGGTTGAGAATAGCGCTGGCTTTTTTGCTGACAATAATGATTTAGTTTCTTCAAAATATTTTAATAAGGTCTTCAGACATACACTCTTAACAAATATTTCCTGCTTTGCTCCCTCCGTTCTGAAGTCTCAGTTTAGCAGGTTGCTTAGGTACATACATGTAATTATGGAGCATACAGAGAGCTTCAGTTTATGAGTTCCGTGTGCTTTTTTACATGGAATACTTTATTCCAGAATTTCTTTATTTAAAAGCATGTATGTCTGTTATTGACATCTGTAATATTACTATAGATTCTTTTGGAGAAACTTTATTCAAGGAATTCAGGCAAGAGACTGGGCCTTGAGGATCCCTTTTCTGAATTTATTTCTTAATAGTAAGTTGTAGAAGATTCTTCAAATTATAACTAAAAGAGCATTTGCACAACAGTTTGAACAACAGGCAGACGCACAGACACAGACATGCACTTAATAAAACAAGGACACATGAATAGTGTTTCTGCTCTTTCTGATGACTTGCATTTATTACATTGTAGTTTAACAAGTAAATTATGTCTATAGTTTAATATTGAATTGCCACCTTGCTGAAACTACTGATGTCAATTGGTTGCCTGTAATGAGTGCAACGCCTTAGCCAGCTCCCAAATTAGAAAAATGGCTTAAACCACTTTGACTGCAAAGATTTCTACTTTGTAAGATCTGGAGCTGTGGCCCTCCAAGCTTGTTGGCCAAGAGTCTTTGCACACTGTACAGCCTGCACTGAGGACAGCATGGGAGATGCCTGCAAATACAGCAAGCTTCCTTCCTCCCAACGTTCTCACGCTGACAAGAGTGTTTTCAAATAGCTTAATTTTATACCAATTGAGTGCATATTCTGCCGAGGCGTGCAGACTATTTTTCTTAATAGCCTAATGTTTTTAAGACATTTGATATATGACAATATGCATGTATTATATGCATACATGTATACAATTTTAGAATACCATTAAGAATGCCATAAATTTTCAGGGAATATGGAAAAGAATGAGAACAAATATTACACTGTTTATCTTCCCTTCAATAGACTGCTTTTTATAATCTAGGAAGGGCTTAACAGATGATGAGTCAAGGTCTGAACACAAAATTGCATGCTTCCTTCCAGAACTTCCCCTCAGTAGTTTAAACATATCTATATGCAAATATTTACACTTTTTAGTTTCTCTATGGGCTGTTCATTCTCTGGACCTTAGCACAGAATTAATATAATTTTCTGTCATATTTATCATTAGGATTTTAAAAATTATATTTCCTAATTGCGATAGCTACCCATAATGCTTAGAAAGAAGGGGGGAGGCTCTTTGAAGACGACATAATTTTGCTGCCTGAATATGGATAGATGCAGAGCTCCCCCAGAAAGAGATTAATCATTAACTAAAATTCAGAACATCAAAAAGATTCAAACTGAACCCTCTGGCATCTTCAGCTATATATCAAGATGATATTACCAATTTCTGAACATAGTCACTAATTGCTTTTGTCTGTGAAATGTCTTTTAACCCATTAAAAATGCTCAGGGCAAAACCCATGTGTTTTATGGATTTAGTTCCTAATACTTTGTAACTCACAAGATCTGCTAACTGTGATAAATCTCTAAAGACTCCCATGATCCAAGTCACATCGTTTCCCTGTGCTTTATGCTTGTAGCATTAATTATGATTTTTATATATATGAGAATGCATTTGCTAATTTTGAAATAGCCAGATAATTTAAAATCAAAATGCTTATGAAGTGCTGTTTCCCATCTGAGCATCCAAGCACAGATAAACTTTCCTGAACATAGAAATTTCAAAATAATAGGGTAGATAGCAACTCTTGCCAAGAAACTTTTAGTCAAAAGATTTAGAAGTTCTGCAGTTGGTGTCTGGACTGGCAGGAAGGTGTTGGGATAGCTGCAAATACTTGTCTCTTAAATTATTATGTATGGTGAGGGGTTGCAAAAAGCAATTGTAAATATCATACTTGAATCTATGTCACAGTGTGGACTCAAAAGGGTGAAGGCAGCGTTGAATGGCTTTGCAGCCACCTGGAGTGGCCTGTGGGTTATTTTATAGGTTTCTCATAAACCATTTATCAAGCCTACCATTACAAAGTAATTTTTATTTTGCTTTTCTCTGTAGAGCTAATTTCATTTTGTGTTTTGACTAGTCAGTGTTTTTGGAACATCTTCTGACTGATTTCAGACCTTGTAATTTTAAAGTTACATTGTCTGGAATATGGAAGGCTCAGTATGATATCTGAGAGTTGTGTCTCTCTACAAAGAAAACTGTTTTTTATAATGAGTTTAACAAAACTATGTTTATCTGACTTAACCTTTTTGCCAATATTTTGCTCATCTTAAAAATGTTTAAGAACGGGAGGAAGTATCTTTTCTTTTTCTCCGACTAGCAAAAGAAATAATCTGCAAAAATTATTTATTTAAATCTTTAGCTGTTTGGCTGAGGTTTTTTTGTATCTCAGTTGAGTGGGGCACCCCAGGTACCGTTTATCTAACTCCACAGGTGGTATTCTGAATATTGTCTCTGTAGCAAAAGAATCACAGGTGGAGAATTAGCACATTTGGACTTACAGAGCTGGTCATGAATAGAACGGAATAGGACTATGCAGCAAAACAGCCTTTTGTTTGTTTCACAGTTTTGATTATAGTTTCAGCTTTGCATTAATCAGTTAGATACTAGAACAGAACTTTGCTGACTACATGAATTTGAAGAAATTATTAAGCTTCCCCACACAAACACACTTTTTAAAGTGTAATACATCATCTTAGTGCTTTTGCCTTTGTTTCCAGCCTGGGTAGGAATTTATTTCAGGTAGATATTATTAGGACAGGTTGTATGTGTACTCTATTATATATAATAGTATACCTGTATATGTATCAATATATGTATATTTACCATTTCTCTTATCTATCCCTTTATTAACTATGCTGTTTGTAACTTGTCAATGACTTTCAAACAAAAAGGAGGGGGAAATGTTAGCTAAATAGGGAATCAGAAATGTATGTTGACAATTACACTCAGTGGGGATCATGCAAGTGTAATATTTTCCATGATTCATACTGTAGCAAGAAACTTCCTCAAAAGTTTGGAAGATATTTTGGAAAAATGTTTACTTTTGGTGTTTACTATTCCTTCAGTATACTTAGTATATTTTTAAAAACAAATATAGTAGCAAAGAATGAAAACTTTAGTGCCATCTGAAGGGAAAGAAAATGTATTGATTTAAAGTAGACCTATGTGAAAATCTCAAATGCAGATTTTTTTAAAAATTAAATCACAATAGTACAGGTGTTTATCTTGAACTGACAGAGTGAAAACCATCAGGATTTGCTATTTGTAAATCACTGTACTATTGCACAAAATACTCTGGTAAACAGGTCTTATAAGATGATCTATAACCATCTGCTTTTTTGCTTTTAGAAATGCAAAAAACTTATACCAAGTTCCTTTTTGTTAAGGTCTCCTATCTTATTTTCTTTGTATGTGTACGTACTGAGATCACAGGAAATGTGTATGTGCACCATCCACATTTTCACTAGGGCTTTTCTGGTTTTTGGTGTTTGGCTTAGTCCTTTTTGCAGTCTAAAACAAAACAGTATCTACCTAATTTTCTTTTGCAAGTGCACGTGAGGGAAAAAATCCTTGCAGGTACCGGCAGATATCACATGATATTGAAAAATATGTAACTGTTGCACTTATTCCATTACTTTCAAGTAGCGTAATCTATAATAGGATATGTTATTTAGGTTGTAAATGTTGTTAGCTACTACTGGAATTTATTTTGTCTGTTTTAACCAGTTTTGAAATTTAGTTGATAATTGTTTGATGACTAACAATCACGATTAACATAAAATAACAAAAAAAAATATAAATTCTGTCAGTTCCGGGGATGAGGGAGAGGAATAATTCTCTTCAAATTGAAAATGACAGGTTTATGGATTGTGGTTTAAAGCAGGCTCAGCAGATGGACATATTCAGTCACGTACAGCTACCTGATATTTGGTTGTCAAGGACCTTGGACTGTGCTGGAAGCAGACATATTTACGTCTCACATTTACAGGCAGGTCAGGACTGAGGTCATGAACAACAGAGTGAAAGAAATCTCAGACTTTGCCTGCTAGCACTGTATCTTGGGATGCAGCTCTGTTCTGCCCGAGTTCAATTTCTAATGCTCCCTGACCCCCACTCTGTTATAAATAATCAGAAATATTCATTACAGAATGGCAAGAGCTTTGGAGAAGTGATGGAGTGTATATTACAGAAGGAAAAATACATCCAATTCTCATAACTCCTTGCAAATTGTATTGGAAAGCCTTCAGCTGAATATATTCACATCTTGCTTTAAGAAATGCTACAAGTAATGTGATGAGTTGAATTATCCTCAAATAATTCAGCTCATGTAGATGTGTGTGTACCTATTTCACACTGCAGAGGGTTATCGTTTTCTGGTTTTAGACTGATATGAGATATTGAAATATTGGGAAAAAATCCTTTAATTTAAGGTCAGCTTTCACTATTAAAGTCATAAAGTCAAATAGATTGAGGCATGCTAATATGGTATCGCTTTGGTTTTCGATTTCTGTGCCTTTTTTTTTGTTTGTTTGTTTTCTCTTGACTTTTTAGCGTTAACAGCCTGGAAAATTATAATTTTCCAGACATTAATTAAAAAAACCCCTTCTGATTCCTGGTTCTAATTCCACAACTTGGTTGCTTGCAATGGATACAAAAGAAGAATGTGCTCTTGGTAATGTCATTCCTGTGTAATCAAATTCAGTGAAGGTTGCTCTAGAAAGAATCATGAGGCTCTTTTTGCAGTAATATTGAATTTTGGGGATGGCTTGCTATGGATAGTTTTCCACTTGTTCTTGTGAAACTTGTTACATTTTCTGGGCTTTTTTTCTTTGCAGCCATAAATGATTGAAGCACTCTTGGGTTTGGAACTCTTACTGCTGCTTTGTTTTTCTCACCACAGAAAATGAAATTCCATAATGCATTTGCAAGCTGATGCTTTAATAAAAGAAATGAATTGTACAAGAGGAAGGAATGCAAGATTCAAAGGCTTATTCAGGCCATATTATGGTCTGTAACATACCACACCAGCTGAAATTCTGTTAGGAATGCTAAGTAAAAATTCTTTTTAGTTTAGTGCAAAACAAGAAAAGCAGTTATTAGATTTTGTTAATTATTTTATTTTTTCTTATATAATCTAATTAAATTTATTTATTAAATATCTGCCTTCAATTTCTAGGGTCAGCTTTTGCTTTTGAATAAGACATGAAAGGCCATTAAGCTGTAACATTTGCGGGTGTTCAACTTGCTACAGAAAATAATGAAAATCAGCGGAACTTAGCAGCTATAGCTGAGACAGTCCTCACAACTAAGTTCCCACTCCGTGCTTTAGCTCTTTAAAGTTCTGTGCATTCGTCATTATTATTAGTAATATTCAGTAGAAATCAGTGTAATACAGTAAGGTTACTGGGAGATGCTCTGCAGTCTACAGAGGTTTATATAAAACATTGAAACACAGCATGGCTCTGAGGGCAAAATTTTCTATTTTGCAATTGTTCTTATTATTTTGCTTATATTTCTATACTGATTTAGGTTTGTTTTGGTTCTTTAATAAGGAGAGTGAAAGCTAATGATGTTACGTAGCAGTGGGCAGTGGGGGCCTGGGTCCAGGAACCCCAAGCTCAGGTAGAGAGAGTCTGCAGCAATTGCTCTGGCACATATAGATTGAAGTCTACTACTCTTTCTACACAGACAGATTTGTATTTGTGAGGAAGTAAATGTAGATGGGAAATAATATCACAGTCAGTGATCCATACTGCTATCCCACATAGATTCTCTGTGCTCAGTCTTGTTCGCTTTTGAAAAGGGAGAGTGAACTCTTACAGAGGGTTCTTACGCCACATTAACAATGTCTACAAGTGGAGTAAGTGCAGAGTCCCCTATAAATTTACAGCCTTATTTACTGCATAATAAGTTCCCACGGGAGATAAACTCTCAAGTGCAACGATCCATAGAGACTGAGAAGAAATTGGAGGCAAGCAGACTTACCAACATTCTTCAACTTATTACTCATAAGCCTTGGAAAAATACCATTTTAAATTCTGAGACAGCCTAATTTTATCCAAACAGCGCACTGTTTTAACTTCATGTTAGCTTAGAAATCTTTATGTGTTGCCCAGGTAATTTATGTGGTTTGCCTTTGGAGGAAGAAAAATCTATCTTATGCTTAACTCTTTTTGATAATTTATTCTCTCCCATCTGCTTACAGTTGGTGTGCTAGAAATGTGCTTGCATTTCCTTATTTGCTCATGCCTTGGAGTAATCTTTTAATATAAATAGCTGTGAATCTCCCAATAATTTTGAAATGGGCCTTTTTCAGTTTCTGGCCAGCATGTCCAAATCACATTCCTTGTTGCAATTTTTAGTACGTTGTTAGGGGAATGCAACCTGACACTTTTATACTATTTAATTGGAAGATGCAAACTTTACTTCATATATGATCCATCCTGCACTTGAAATATATTTTTAAGAGCATTATGGTCGTATTAATATAAACAGAATCATTATACCTCCAAGTTTATCTGGTTTCTTCTCTCCAAGAAACTCCACAACATTCAAAGTTTTTTCTTTTTGCAACCAGACAGTAATTTCCAACTAATAAATAATTCCAGAATGTTGTTCCTCTAACCAGTCTGGTTTCTTTGACACAAGGTAAGGCAGGTCATATTTCCCCTTGTGCAGGGAATGTGCACTTGTGAAGGGTGGGCTTCTTAAACAGTTCTTAAAAGAGAGTTATCTTTTGACCCAGTTTTTAGGCTGAATGTTTAATTGAAATATCATTTTCTACTTCCAGGCTCTGATTTCCTTGCCTGGTTTTCATATGGATAACTTACATAGCTTTAGAAATTAGTACATTATCCGTTGCTTATTTGAAGGTAGACCAGACAATTCAGGAAACTAAACATTGTTGAAAATTACTTTTTCCTTCTTTGTAGGAAAGAAGACATCATCAGAGGGATCGTGTTTTAGGAGCACTTTACAGTACTTGGAATAAATTCTAAAACAAAATGGACAAAAACTGAAAAAACATTAATAGTTTATACTTTCTGTTTTGTGATCCATCATTGAATGATATTTTATATAAACAAACTACAGATATATCAGTATTCTATTTGTGAGATTAAAACTTTCATGGGACCTAAATTATTATTTTCTTATCTTTTTTTCTTTGTTAAAGGTAGATTATAACGTAGTTGCAAAAAATACAAATAATTCTTTAAAACCCGGATAGCAAAGTATAAACATGAAACTGTGATAAACTTCCAAAACTTACAATGTTATTAATTAAGTTTTATAATTAATGTTATAGATTCCTTGGAAAAACCTACCTGGTGAGTAAGATCTTATAGTTCATTAATTTGTATTACCAAGTTCCTATTTCATTTCAAGTCGTTGCATAGGTAGGCCAAAGAGGACATGGATGTGGTAGCTTACTCAATCATAGAATGGGAAAAGGATATATTGAGGCTCTTATTTACACACCTATCTGTGTAATATTTCTGAGCAGTCCATAAATACTTTCTGATTCCTCTTCTCTAACGATATAGAGACTGGTTTAATCACCCCCTTGTAATGAAATCTCTAACAGCACAAGTGTTGTTGCTGGTGGTGATACAGTCCACTACATTCAGTCGGCTTATAAATATCCCTCAGATTTCAAGGGCAATCCTAATTAAAACCTAGAATTCAGATAGTAAGTGCTAATTGGTTCCTAATTCCCACAGACGACATGGAAAATCTAACCTTCCTCCTTTTTTTCTTATCATTTAGATGGCAGCATAGGAGATGCAAGGTTTTGTGCTGCTGAAGCATCTACAAAGGATACCTCTAGTGGAGCAGCTCTGAGCTGTACAGAGCAGCCATGCTAGCTGGGGCATTGAGATCATCATTACCCTTCCCTGGTATATGGGTAGCCTGCTCCATTACTCAAATTTGCCCAGATATCTCTTTGTCCTGGTCTGATGTTTCTAAACTGCCCCAAATTGTGTATACGTGATACAGGCAGCCAACAGAATATTTGTATATGAAAATTAAGCTCCAAATGTTATCCTAGTAACAATTCTTGCTGGAACTAGTGAAGCAAAAGTTGTTGATAATTATAATGAGCCCATTAAGCCAAGTCATGAGTTTAGTTCCATCAGGAAAAGTTTTAGATTATTTTCTCATCTGTTCTATTCTGTTGAGTATAATTAGTGGCATGGTAATCTGCTTACCTAAAAGAATAATAATAATAATTATTTTCTAATCCCAAAACAACGTGTGATTTAAAACATTACACTTTTGAGTGGGTTTTGTAGTTGTGGGTTTTTTTCTTTTAAATTAGAAAAGCCATAAGTGTAAAACAGGTGATATGGTCAGTTAAGTTGTTTTGGGCTGCTTTTCATGAGCACAGCACCACTGAGCTTCCTTGTCTCTCTCACATCTAATAAGGCTACAAAAAGTTCCAGAGGCTTCCAGATATGACAGATTTGCAACTGCAATTACAAGGATAAGTCCCCAGCAAGATGACTGTTCAGGTAGGTGCTTAACATGGCATTATATTGTAACAAGTAGTAGTAGCTTTGCCCTTCTGATTGTCATTGCAGCTGAAGTATGTGGAAACAGACACCAAGGACACTTCCAGGACTCTGATTCCAAAGTGAATAATCTGCTACATTAACAACAACATTATGTATTTGCTGAAGATACAGAGTTGCCTTGTAGTGTTTATGACTAGGAATGTCTGCTGTCTAATGCTTCAGCTGCTTTATACACGGTAAAATCAATAATGATCTTAGACAGTTTTATAGTTTAAAATACTTCAGGTACCTGTGCTGCTACAGGAGCTTGTTGTTTCTGATGAAAAAAGGTAGGTGTTTCGTGTCTTAAATGCTGCATACAGTAAGAGCTATTATTTCTCTTAGAAGCACAAAAAGATACATATGCAGAAAAAAATGTGTCACAATGTTCCTGTGACTAAAATAGGTAATTCCTGAACTTGTCCTTACTAGTTTTTTGGTCGCTGATAGGAATAGATGCTTTGTTTCATGACGGCTCTTGGTGACTAGGAGCGATTTCTGTGTTGTTCCAAAGCTGTTTGGGGTTGGTTTGAATAGCTCATTGCGACTCAGCTTTTCTGGTGCTTTCTCAAAAAAGGTGCTAGTCTAAATCACAGATAGGGAAAGACCATTATCGCTTCAAAATATGGAAGTTATATAAGTAATTTCTACTATTGCTTAGAAAAGGTTTTGATGCAGTGATGACTGCAGAGTCAGTGTGCACATTGAAGGTGCCTAAAACAAGGCAGCTTGGTCCCTGAATTGTGTGTGACATCTTTGTGTCATTTATATCCTACCTAATTTTGATGGCATCATGAAAAATTACTATTTCTTTTCTGGAGCACCAACAGGTAGCTGTGCTTAGTTTCTCTGGTAGGAAGTTGCTATTTTCTCTAGCATTGATAATTACTAGTTACAGTTTGAAGGACACTGTGGGGGGAATTCTGTGTGTACTACAAACAAACTCCCTATTACAATAATGACCCTGTTTTCATGTAGAACATAAAAAAAAAAAAAGGACTGGTACCACCCTGCTGCTATCTAAACAAAATTTCGATTTCTTGTTCGAAGTACACCAAAAATGAAAGATACCTTGGAATTAAAAATAAAGGATCTGTGACTGAGTGACATAGAGTTTAACAATAAAGCTCAAATATAAACAAGCTTATACATATAGCAATGAGCATTTATTGTGGAAAAATGTGCTGATAAAATTGCATATGCTTTTTAACACTTTGCTGCTCCAAAAAAACTAAACATCAATACCGATTCTCCTTCTGTGACTAGTAAATATAATATAATTTTTATGATAATATTAGAATAACATTTCTAGTCATGGTTTCATGATTCGTTTCTGCATCACTAGGGAAACTGTTTAATATGTGCAGAACAGCAGCAAAATTGTTAATAGAAGAGAAGTAGCTCACAGTGTAATGCTTAAACAAGTGCTATGGATAGAACTAACAGTGATCTAGCCTTGTAAAGCACCACTATCTAACTGAAGAAACTTGCTGGTGTTATGTAAATTTTCACAGAGAAACAGACCATGAAATACATTCTCTGTAGAATAATTCTATGGAGGACAGAGTATGTGCTCGGTGAGACTGCAGTGAGATGCCTGCTGCATTTCTTGGTAGACGGTTTGTGAGAACTCTTTAAAAAACCCCATGAGCATTTCATGTTTGTTGGCTTTTACCTTAGGCTGCTTTACCTAACTGCTTTGTAAGTGCTGTGTAAGTATATAGCAGTTTTAGGTTTTACTGTGTTAAGAAGTCAGACAATAGAGCTATTTCTTCATCGTATTGTAGGTACAGTCTTGTTTTGTATTCACTAACTTATGTATCATATTTATGTCCTTGTTATTTTAACATCTGCACATGACTCAGAGAGATCAGAGGTTATATTAAGGTAGTTTGTCTCCTGCAGAAGTTACAAAGCAAAAATGATTACATACGGAAAACCGGTTATATCTAATTGCAAGAATAGTGTACTCACAAAATCAATATCCTTGAAAGAAAAAAGAATTAAAAGCAATAATAAAATCTATTAGAAGTTACCTTGCTATGATATATTAGGCTATGTTATTAAATGTCTTCCAATCTTTTCAGTGGTGCATTGAAAAGTAAGGCAGGATGGATGGGTGAGTCATAATATCTATTATTAAGAAATGGTTAGGATTCACCGATTCCCTAGGGTCATTAGGCAGCATAATGGGAAATAATTCTAGATTCAGAAAAGGACTCCCTTGCCCCATACCTTCTCAACTGGGTGGAGTATCTATAGTATCATTGTAGTCCAATGTGAACACAGTATAACTCAGATAGTGTATCGTCCTTCTTAACAAATAATACGTCATGCTTTCCTGAAGGAATAAAAGAGAAATAAGGCTTTCAATAAATGAGTAGAATGGCTGCCGTGCATATAGAAGTGAAAAAGCGAAGTATGTAGCAGGAAAGGAGAACTTGATAGAATGACTAGCAGCTGTACTGGCAAAATTCTTAAAGCCAGCCTGAATGTAACCATGTTCTTCTGTACCTTTTCTTATTTTTCTTTCTGTTTAGCAAAATGCTATATTTATTTGTATATTTCTTGGTTGCTCAGTTTCTACATTAACAACAAGGAGACTAGGAACATCTCATTCTCCTACTGCATATACTTAGAGTTCAATGTTATGTAAGCACAGTAAGGACCATCAGGGAAATGAAGGTGCAGACTTCTCAAGTAGGGTTAATAGCATTTGGGTATAAAGATTATTTACATCATCTTGCATAAGGGGAGATAGATAGTAGGTTGTGATTTAACTTTCCATTATTTCGTTAATTAAAGATGAAGCCCAGACCAGGTCTAATTACGTCAGTGAAACAGTATATGTATATGTTCTCAGTGTATGTTACAATTTCGTTAAATGAATGAATTCCAAGTTAAAACTTCCCTGTAGATTTTTTCTGACAAGCTTTGTTGTAAAGTCCCGTAAGTACTCTGAAATACTGAGTCCTAACTGCCTCCAACTGCTCATCAAAAATTTGTGAGTACTTTTAATCTTAATTTCTATCCACTTTAATCCCTTCAGTTCTTGTCCATCACATATTTCGTCTCACAAAGACTTCATGAAAGTAGATTAATTGTTATTAGTGAAGAGTCAGATACACTAGTGATGAAAGTTACAAAGTAATAGTAAAGAGATGAATAATTCTCCCATCAAGAGGTGAAGAGGTCTGCCCTGAGAGCCTTGTTTGAAATGTGCAGTAAAAATTAAACAAGTCACACACGAATGAAGACAAAAAAACAAAATAAACTATGCATTAAATAAAAACTCTGCATCCAAGACCATATAATCAAAAACTGTATTGAACTGCATACGTACAGACGCCTCAGAGCCTGCAAACACAAGCTTAATACAGGCAAATCATCTCTTTGAGTACTTGACTTTTTCAGTCTTAGCAGTGTTCTGCCTGAAATTCGTGTATGAGGGAGTATATGTATGTACACGATTCCTACTGATTGGTCAAAGCTTACATATTTCTACAGCATGTGGGAAACTGGACATACCATAATTCATAATTTTGAAGGTTTTTTCTTAAGCTTGCAAGAAATAAAAAGAGCAAGAAATGACAACAAAAGCAATTAAAAACCATTCCATCAACATCGTGCACTGTTGTAGTGGACTTAGGGCTCTAGTTTTTAATTTCCTGGATATTTTGGGCCTACTGACATCTCTGTAATTAAACAAAGGCTGAGAACTATCTTAGTAATAAAGACTTGGAAAAAAAACCCCAACAACCTCCCACTCTCCCAACTTTCGGTGCAAGCATGTAGAAAATGATTCTATGTAGGCAGTAATGTAAAGGCTACTTATCGCTCATTTTGTCTCCGCAATCACCTTGGATTGAGGCTGGGTTTTTTTTACAGCACGATAAATAATGCTGCATTTAAATAAGAAAGCAAAAATGAGATGAGAATGCATAAAAGAGTAAATTGTTTATGACCCAACCAATGAACAGTGCAGACAGTACATGTTCTGAATAAAAGTTGAGGTAGTTAACTCCCTCTGAAAACTAATGCAGTGCTTACGAATAACTCTTAGGAATGAGCAATGGCAGATAAATGGTTGTTTCTGCCATTGCGGTTTAGATTCTTAACCCTCAGAAAAGAAAGACAAATTGCATACAGGATTTTTAAAAGCCTAGATGGAATTATCCTCATGTTTCTCTTAATATTCCTTGAGGTAATCATCATATAACTCATTTTTAAATGAGCAAAAATCGCTGCTCCTTCTAGAAATAGTTTCACTGTGAGATACAGAAAAGACTGACTTACAAGAAATATTTCTTCCTGTTCTTTCTTTACTAAATTAGAATTGAGTGTATTTGAATTGCTTCTCTGGTTCTGCATATCATAGAATCAAAAAGTTTGAGTCTGCCGAGGTGTGGGGAGCATTAGAGTGACATAATGTACAGGATCACTATGGACCTGCAATTTGCATTCCTGGCTGAGTTCAGAACTAGGTAGTTCAAATAAGAAAAAATTCAACACATGTCTGTATATTCTCCACCTAAATGGAAAGGAATAAAAGAAAGTGAAGACCTGCAGGCAAGCTGGATGTATGATAATGTACAAACATCTTAGACACATCTCTGAGTGCAGCAGGTATACCACAACAGTGTCTTAGACAGGATTGTAAAGGAAAGCATTTTCACTTATCATTTTGGCCTTAACTCAAATTCTTCTTGGATTCTTGACCTGTTGGTTAGTGATCAACTGTGAGTGGTAGATAGATCTTACCATAAGCAATGATAAAAAACAATCATAAGTGAGTTCCACTCAGTTCTATCACACAAACTGGAATTTACTTATGTACCTGTTAACAGGTGTCTAATAACTGTATCACTTGAGTATGCAGCTTACATGTTGCCTTTAGTAGAGGTCCTGCTGGTTCACAATCAGTTAATGTATAGTTTCTCCAGAAGTGAACTCAGTTTTTAATTTAGCCATCATAAATAAATGAAATAATAGGAAAGCCATATGACTTTCAAGAAATACTTTTTATGTTTCTAATAAATCTGGAGATGTAAAATAGTATCACTTCTAGTAAATGTAATTTAGAATGTTTTACTTTTTTGCAATGTTTCCATATATCTAGTGCAGATGGAAAATACCTTTCTGAGAAAGTCAGGATCAGTCACTTCAGAAACTGCTAAACTCAAAGAGGTTGTTTGTTGTCTATTGAAAAATTTCAGAGACTGTTGTTACTGCTTTCAGTGGAAGATAAAAGGTTCTTACTGCAAATATGTTATTTAATGAGTTGCCTTTTCCAATTTCCAAATAAGTTCTCTTTAAAATATTTTAAGAAGTGTCAAAAAATTCACATAGGATAGTATGAAAGCGAAGGGGATAAGTACATGAAAGAGAATGTGTTTGCACACAAAGAATGAGTGTCAGTTCAAAGATACTTGTGACCTTCCTATTTAATGAACACCAACCAGGCATAGTTCTGTTTTATAATTGCAGTCAGACCAGCAGCAATCTGAACTAATGTTATTCTTTATTCTCTAAGTGCTCTGATTGTGGTGAAAAAGCAGCAAATACTCAGCCAAAGCAGCGTGCCTAAGATGAGGAAGAGAAATGGTAGTTCAAAACTACGGTACTAATTGTGTGTGGTTATAAGATGCAAAACGTAACAGAAAGAACATCTAGTCTGATGAGGATCTAAAGGAAAGCATTGCATTCTGATTCTTTTCAAAACTGTTTTAATTCAGGGTAATCTACCTCCATCGTTTTTATAAGTTCATTTTTCAGTAAGAACTATGGATTTTTTCAGGCATTCTCCTATGTCTTGAGAGAGCGACTGAATGCTATGGTGAGCACATCAGCTTGGAAAGTATTTCTTTTAATTAGTCAACAATCATAAACTTATTCAGCTGAATGATATTTTCTTTTACCTCTTTTTAGTTTTATATATCATACAGATATACAAATAAATACTGTTTTCAGCGGCAAGATGAAGAAGCTGAGATAGAAAGAGGCTAGATACCTGAGGTCACACAAGATACCAAGTGGTAGGGTTAGAAATCACAAGTGTCTCTCCTGATTCCTGTTATTTACTTTGTCACAGTATTTTATACCTCTTCTTCATAATAGTAGTCAGTAAGTTTTGCCCTCGCGCTGGACAGTAGAACTCCATTCAAAAAGAGCATCATTAAAGCACATTTGCCACAACTTTTTCTAAGAAAAACTAGTGTAGCAAAGGTTTTATACTTAAGAAATGTGATTCTTTATCAGTCTAACAGTAGTACTAAATGTATAGCTTATCTCTGTCAATTTATGTATCCATAATTAGTAAGACTCAGCCATTAGGCAGATATTACTGCAATTTATAATTATTTTGATGTTGAGAAGTATCTGCATGTTGAAAACCACTGCGTAGTGGTTCTGGGCATTCAGTACACTTTTCTTTAGTAGTGTTTTTCAGTAATATATTTTTGCCAATCTACATGTTCCTCAGTTTTGATATAGAAATGTAAGGAATTTTCACAGGAAACAATATCCTTAAAAGTATTTTTAGGTTCTTTTTATTACAATTGTTATACAATTATGCTTTTTGCCAATAATGTGAGATGAACTGCCTGTGACATTGTACTCAGACTTATTTCTAGCGTTTGATTTAGAATACCTGAGTTATACCCTTGGATTTTGTTAGAAATCCTTTTTCATCATCCATTTGCTGAATAACCTCAATAAATATTCAGCAGGACTGCTGAAAAATTTATTTGATCTTAATTTTATGTTACAGAATTCTGCATTTTCTCGTGTGTTTTATGCTCGTTGGTCTTTAAAGAAGCTTGGCAATCACAGCATATATTGGTTTTTGTGAAGTACTTTGCAAACTTCTGCCTTTAACATACTATTATTTCAAAGACAATTTCCATTTGTTCTCACCCAATTTTTAGTACAATTGCTTAAAAAGGATTTTCTGTTAAAGGAATTTCTGTTTCTAAAGGATTTTAAAACTTTATGGAGCTAGTAGATTAGTGGCCTCCATTATTCTGGATATTGTTATCATCCTAAATTATGTCATAATGAAGTTTGTGTCTGAAAACCAGTCTGACAGTTTTGATACATTATTGATATGCTTAATGAAATGGAATGAGGTTTTAAGTTTTAGGATCTCAGTGCTTGTTTACACATGTGTACACAGGAAATGTAATGCAAATCAGTTCTGAAATGATGTTAATTCATTTTATCTTTAGTTTAGGAGTGAAATAAGATAAACTAAATTAAGATCATTTTAATTTTAAATACAACTATGTACACAAAGTCTTAGGATAATTTAATTAATCCACTTCGAAGTTCATAAATTTTGGTTAATTCAGATGAACCTTCTTTTGTATTGTCATGTTGTTAAATTCCTATGAACAGCCTATCTCTGGTGTAGTAGTGTAGTGAACTGGAGTGCTTCTGGTATCTCCTCCCAGAATGAAAGGAGAGAACAACTTTCTTTTGTCTGGGATATATTACTCAGCTTCATCTAGCGAGGCTTACTTTCTGAGGGGTATTACAGTTTGGGGTTTTTTTTGATTTGCCTTTCTAAGGAAGAAGAGAACACCCCAGATGCTGCTATGTTTACATAACTGAATATGCAGTACAAAAGACTGTAATTTCAGCATGATCCCAAATATCAAGAAGCTCACTCTTTCTAGACTTCTAAGCATTTCTATTAAAACAAATGTATACTTCTCTCATCACTTATTGTAATTAGAGTCACACTCGCTTGTCATATGTACAGATATATCCCACTTTGCAGTTCAGGATGTTGTGTGGTTTTTAAATAGAGAGAGGCAGTCTCATCTTTTTCTAGTCAACTAAGTCAATTGAGTGAGACCATTACCTTTGGAAGACTGTTAGACCTTATGACTCACCTTGAATCCTCATTGCAAAGAGAGTGGATTCTAATTTAAATGAAAGTAGGACCTGTGTTATAAGCTGTACATCTGCTGTTAGAGTCTGTCAAGATTTAAATCACTTCCAGTGCAGGTAAGAGGTTCTGAGACAGATAAGCTGTGATGTAAACCCGAGGTAAATCTGCAATGCTGACATAATCTAGATGATTAAATGTTTTGCAAAACACCTAAGGAAACCCTTTGAAATTTCTAGCTTCACGCTCAGATTTTGGATCAGAATCGCATCGTTAGTCCCATTCAGCCCTACTTAATATTTATGTTATCTGATCTTGTCAGGTTCAGAATTTTATCCTTATCTCTTATCTTTCATGCCATATACAGATTGCAAGTTACCTATTCCGTATCACTTATGGAGTGCACGCTTGTTTGTTCATGCACAAGGAATAGATCATGGAGATCACATAGTTCCTGCCTAAAAAGCAGATACATTTGAATGAAGAGAAAGTAGTTTTGTCATACATTCCTTTCAAACTAAATCAGCATTTAATTGCACAGTGTTGCACCTAATATTTAATTGCTTAGCTCTACATCAACTCTGATAGGTAGGGCAGAAGTACCTGCAAGAAGTGGAGTTAATCTTCAGCTCTTTTTCTCTACAAACTTTTAAAGACCACTTCATCAAAAAGCAATAAATTTCAAATTTATAAGGAACTTACTTCAAGACCTTTAAGTTCAGGGCTCCAGAATAATCTTCTGTACTATAGTATGCCCAAACATATTAAATGTGAGAAGATTCTCTAAAATAAAGTAACCCATGATCCGGTTTTAGGGATTTTTTTTGTGGTTTTGGTTTTTTTTTTTTTAAATTTAAATGCAGTCACATCATATTGGACAGGTTTTATTCACACACCCCACATGAAATAAATTTTATTTTATTTTCCAAGAAATTTGCTCTCTTCACATGGTTTCTCTTCCTCAGAGTGATATTGCAAACAACTTCTCTGTCCCTTTCTTACTGTAACTTACTGACATTTACTCTTCAACCAGCTCTTCACACTAGCAGTAGCAATTTCCACCTGGTCCTCTATTTTCCTCCTTGCAGTATTCTACTCTCATTCCAAATGCTTCAGCTTACAGACTAATGACCAATTTCTTTTGAGCTGTGTATTTCCTTGTTCACGTTTTCATTTAATCTACGGCCCTACTACAACACTTCTCTGCACCAAAATAGCTTTTTTTAACTTTTTTATTGATCATTCTTCTTTGAGGCATTTTGTTTCTCCTTTTCCGCAGATGTCTTGTTCAATACTGCCATCAGCTTTTTCCTGCATGTAGCATGCTACATTTTTTGGACTTGTTTTAAAATTCTCTCAAATCTGTGCTCCCTTTTTATTCTTCCTTTGCTTCCATTTATTTTTATATCACTGCATAATAGCTTGTCACTTTCTTCTGGGAAAAAAGTGACAAAATGAGGTGTTTATCTATGCCTTCCCATTGGTTTGACATTCTTTTCTCCATCACAAACATCCTTCATTACAAAGAAGCATGTTTCCCTTCTACTTCCTATTCTAACTGTTCTGCTTGTCCCATCACATTTTCTTATATGTCTTGCATTGTTTTTATCTTTTGTTTTATATCCCTTGACAATAAAAACATGATTGAGCCTTAAGCCTCTCAACCTTTAAAAAAACCCAAACACCTGAAGCACTGCTTCGGCTCTTCTCTCCATTTTCTTCTGGTTTACTTAGTATTCTAATTAAGATTGTCTGGCACTCTTTTGCTCTCAATCTTGCCTCACTCCAGCTTCTGCACTCAGCTAAAACTATTGTTATGAAATATTTAATCACATAGTTTTCGCTGAAAGTCATTCTGATCTTACCTGAGCTGTCAGATGCTTTTAACTGTCTGCCACGCCCCTTTTTCTGATATTTTGTTTTTCTTCGTGTTTACTTATTCCATCCTGTCATGGAATTTGTCAGCATCTGTCTTCCACTTGCCCTACAGTATTTTGTTCTTTAAGAGCACATACCTTTTCTTTCATAATTAGAGCTTCTATTTTTGTAATAATACAGTTCATAAAATATTTAATGAGCTTAGCTTTGCTTAAATTACATTGTTTCATTCAGAGAAGCTACTAAAGTTTAAGTAAGAAAAGAAATTTGAGAACATGTACAGAAATGGCTTATAGAAATAAAATGGTTAATGCGAAGCATGGCACTAGCATCAGCGATTTTAGGACATTATCTAAAAGTGAAAGCTAAGTAACATTTCCAAGTGGTAAGTAGCATACCGAGTATTGTAAATTAGGGATAACTACAGGGTAATAATCACACCTACCTGGAGGCAATGTAAGTATTTTATCCAGTAGTTATGATGCTATGTTGTCTTCTTATTATACTAGTGATATTTCATCACATAAGCAAAAAAGAGAGAGGAAAAATAAAACACACGATACAATAGTTCATCCTAGACTGCATTCTACAGCAAGTTGTTCTAAGTAATTATGTTACATTTTTCAGTGACATTGCAAAAATCCCGAACATTTACTTATGTCCGAGTTCATAGGCAGAAATCCAAGATTTTCAAACTGTGTGAAATCTGTGGATATTTTTCACCACTCCCTTGTGAGAATGGTTCACTGAAATCCAGCATAAATCTTTGAAAAACTACCATGGAATATCATAAAATCTGCATACAAAAACATCTCACTGTGTAAACAAAGTTTTTCTAAAACACTTCATGACATGAGAGGAATAAAATGACTTGTACAGCATCAACTTCTGCTGTTGAGTAAATGAAGCAGTTTTAATAAGAGCAGCACCCTGCAATTCTCTGGTTTTCAGTGAAATAGCATTAGAGCAGTCAGAGTTGCAGTTTGTAGCCAGTCAAAGGGTTTAGTTTAAAATCTGCTGGTGTTGCAGTCAAAGTAGGTTGAAATCATATCTCATCTTTTAACATATGCATGTGAAACTTTTAAGTGACCTCAGGCTTCCAAATATTCTAGTTTACAATAAGATTTTGAAAGTAATATTTCCTGAACCTACAACAGGAAAGTTCATCTAGACTTTAAAAGTTTTGATTGAAAACAATATCATGAGTACAAGATAACTGTTGCATATGAGTTTTATAAGCAGAATGGCCCAAAATATACATCAGGACAGACTGACTTTTTGCAGCTGATATACTGTTAGAACATTATTAATTTTTTTTTTTTTTTCAGGAAAAACAGATCAATATGGCACAGCATTTTCCAAGCATGCTGGTTTTTATTTGGAATTTTCCTCATGATTTGGCCTTTAGTACTGTAAAGTTTGTCCTTGAACATGGAGAAAAAGTGTTCCAAGGTCAGTCCATAATAAATGAGAGTATAATTTAGAAGTAAATTCAGGGCTCATCAGAGATTCTCTGCAGTGGGAATTAACATATGAGAGTTTTTATATGAAGTTAGAAAAGAAAAACAGCTTTGCAATACATATTCATAAAACTATATCCTAAAGCTCACTCTAAAGTGCAAAAGTGTAGGATTATTGCTTTAAAGTAATTCAACTTTTCAATGAAAATGTCATTAAACATCAAATAATAATTCCTGCAATCTCAGTTATTATTGTCCATGTATAATTCAATAATAACTTTCTCAGAGTCTTAGGTTAAACTCATTAATCTGTAATCTCAAATGTTGTGGGTTTTGTGCAACCTCAGGTAGAAAACACAATAATTTACTTTTTGTTTAACCTTAATTAGAAACTAATGAATTATATTCTTTCACAGTAATACTGATATAGAAATGAAAACAGAAAGAAGAGGCATTCTCCCAGAAAAAAAGATTCACTGTAATCTAGAAGAGTAACAAGAACAATGAAGGAAAAAACTGTTTCATTACAAATGCAGTCAGACTAAGAGTTTTATACATCTTGTTAATTCAAAGCTTTATTAAAGTGGGTTATTTCACTGTTTGTCTTTCAAGAAAAACTCTGCTGTGGCAGGAATATAAAGTAGAGAATCATATTTGGGGGCTCTTGGGCTGGTAAGGGAGCTCAGGGCAACAAGCTGTGAGCTGGGGTGAGTGAAGTGGCTTCCCCCGCTACAAGGCACCATCTGGTCCAACCTGTTGGTCAAAAATTGTCTGTGTGAGATGGCATAGAGGGAGTACAGACTTTGTGGTACAATTCTATTTTAATTCCCCTGAGTTGTGTATAAATCAAACTGCTGCCGAATCAGCTTTTAAAAGATAGTGATTGGCTACATACATGAAAATATAGTATGCACAGCCAGAACAAAACCAAAAAGTCAAACTTCGAAAAAACGTGTGGCTAAATATTGTGGTTTACTGCATAGCAAGAATCCCTAAGGGTGTGAGCGACAGAGGACAACAGATGCATGGAAAGAACAGGCACATGATTTTACTAGAGATCCCGAACCTATAAATGCAGATCACAAATGGCCAATTAATATTCACTGAAGAAGCGCAGCCATGAAAGTGGAGCTGAGTGGAACTGGTTTGGGGGCATAACAAAGAATAGGTGTATATGTCAAACATTTTAAATATCTTATGGTGAAAGAAGATTAAAAGAGTGTGTTGAAAAAAAAAGAGATGTGCAGCCCTTACAAAGCATGCAAATGGAGGAAGAAGAGAAAGAAATGCCAGGCTCCAACTCTTAAGGACGTTACATCTGCTTCTTTACTGTGGTGGTATTTGTTTTGCCATTAAGCACAGATTCCTCCTGCAGATTCACTAATCATTTGTAAAGTACTACCTTTTCCTTTATGGGTATTTTGGGGCTTGTGAACATTTGCACTATGGGTCAGAATCCATGGATCCGTAATTTTGGATCATGCCGTGATTTTCCTGGGGCCCGTGAGCTATGTGGGAAATGGTTTTCATAAGCTGGCTGTTTGAAATGCAGTTCCAGATCTTTCCATCTCACTGCAGCATAAAAAACCCAAGCAGAGCTAGATCATCTGCTGATGTAAATTACTGTCTGAAGTCTGTGTCAGCTCAAGATCTGCTACCAGAATTTTATGCAGAAATTTACACATAGCCAGAAGGTTTGCTTTGCAGAAGCAGTTCAGGCTTTATTTTATACTGCTACTTGGAAGAATATGTAAATTGTAGAGGCACCAGATTTTTTTTCTCTTGCCTCCAGATGTACTATTTCAATTCTGATATTGCCAGTTTGTCTAAGCAAGGTTGGATTAGGTCAATACTTCCTGCTTGTGGTGGGCTGACCCTGACTGGATTCTGAGTGCCCACCAAAGCTGCTTTATTACTTCCCTCCTAAGCTGCACAGGGGAGAAAAATTTAATGAAATGCTCGTGGGTTGAGATAAGGACAAAGAGTGATCACTCAGCAATTACTGTCACAAGCAACACAGACTCGACTTGGGGAAAGTAGTTTAGTTTATTACCAATCAAATCAGAGTAGGATAATGAGAAACAAAAACTACATCTTAAAACTCCTCCCTTCTTCCTGAGCTCAACTTCACTCCCGTGGTGCAGGCTTTCCATGGGGTCACAGCCTCCATTGGGCATCCACCTCCTGGGACATGGGGTTCTCCTTGGGCTGCAGGTAGATATTTAGTCTGCTGCTAACCTCTATGAGTTGCAGGGGGATAACCTGCCTCACCATGGGTTTGGAGGCACTATTGCAGACAACATGTCAAAAAAATGCCTCTTTAATTTGAAACATTTTGTGGGTAAGAGCCAGCAAAAATAACAAGCACTGGAAAAATGTTACTGAAAGAAATTTTTCTTGACCTATGTAAATATAGAAAAATCTCCTGTACTTTGGTATATATACTAAATTCAGTATTTATCTACCGAAGAAAACCTATACAACCTAATATGTCAGTTTTGGAGAGTGTAATAATTGTCACTGAAAGATAAAAAATAATAATTTTAAGGAAAATTGGTTCCGCTTATTTTTTTGCTAATATTCTGTGTTTTCAAACAAATTCTGTCTTCTGCTTCTTGTGTGTTCGACTTATTATTCTGATAATGGCATGAGGAAATTACTCTATCAATTCCTGCATTAAAATTATTATAAAATGGAAAATAGTTTCATATACATTAAGTAAGCCTGTGTCGTAGTGTTGCCTCCTCATTAACATTGCCAAATACTCTACTTACTATAAAACTTTTTTTACGTAATTATTATTGTGGTAGAATTTCTAATCTTATTCATGTTAGGAAACTGCTAGAAACTTCTGACAAAACACATCCAGCAGCTCTTGCGCAATATCGTAACAAAGGCAACGCTCAGTTGTTAATACTAGAAGTGTGCATAAGAGGATGTTCTGTTCTGAAGCCTGAAATGGAAGATCTATGAGTCTTGTCATTGTTTGTCAGGGAACAGTTTTAATGTTTCTCATTCAGACAAATTCTTGGTTGTTGAAATACATTCCAATTTGTTCAGTGCGATTAAATTTACCGCAAGGCAAAAATTCAATATACAGCTGAGTCAGATACACCTGCTGTCAGCTGAGGCAGAAAATTAGGGAAAAAAAGTAAATTAATAAAATAGTTCTTTCTTTTAGGCATTTTATTATTCAATTGTACCATATATAATTTTCTGGAACATAAAAATAATCATAAGAATAGGAGCAAAGCTCAATTTATTGTTTTCTTATGCCTGTTTTTTTGTGTTCTGTTATCTATGTGTTATTAAATGTATCTTCATTATGTTTTTATTTACACTCTTTATATAATGATATGGTTGTATTTGATGAGTATGTGGAGTACTTTGAAATGTAGTGGTACGCAGTAATATTCCTCTGAAGCTCCAGGAAATTGTGAATGTTCTCACAGTTAGCATAGCAGCTCAAAAAGAGAGCAGACACAGGGGTAGGACAGTTATAGTGGATTCTGCATTCTGAGATACTACTGCAGAATAACATATATTTTTGGGAAAGTGGCAAATACTAACTGAACCTCTACATACAAATGATAAACTTATCCCTGTCAGTGGCATGAAAACCTGAGTTGTTTTCTGTTAATTTGGTTGCATATCAGATTCGTACCATTATAACAGCACTATTTGAGAGGCACCAACCCTTAAATAAGCAGAAAAAATATTCATTCTAAGCTTGTTATCAGTTCCATTAGCTTGCATGAAGAAACACTACTCAAGTCCAGTTTGCTTTAAATTGAAAAAAAAAAATATTACCCTGCAAAATATAAAGTTGTATAGAGAGAAATAAAATAAAATTCATTCATTTAACATAAAAGCATACCACAAAGTATGGTTGTTAATTAGTAACACTATCACGTATTTTCTCCAGATGGAATGGGAGACAGGAGGTAAAAAAGGCAAAAAGCTACAAAAAATTTCAGACGAGGCAGAATTTAAATGAGATTTTTAGAATGATAAAGGATATTACTAAAGTAACAGAGTTATACAAAATAATATCTAACACGAGCATACACACGTGCAGATATGAATATCTTTTCTGAAATAGAAACCTTGATAATAGTTTAAATAAGCTTATATAGCAAATCCTAAACTGAATTTTCAAAATCTTTAGCAGAATCTGTAAAAAAACTTGTGCTCTGTGTTTGAACACTGAACTTGACACCCAGAGCCATTAAGCAGGTTCTGTCATTTGCGCAACAATAAGCACTGTTGGGATGGATTGTGCAAATTAAGGATTTTGTGCAGTTCCTACTACCCAGAACATACAGCAGCATTATAAAGTCACTCTTTATCACGGAGGCCAAAGATAAATTAAGACCGATGATCTTACTGTCATACAGATAAGAAGTCTACTGTTTGGTGTGGGTCAGGTCTGACCAGTACAGGATTCTGAAAATCTGTTTTCTTGCATTTGTCCTTGTCCATGCCTCTAGGCCAAAAGATCTCCTGGTAAGAGTTAATACATATCGTTTGAAGGAACAAAGGTAGTAGTAATTCCAACCAAGGGTTGAAAAGAAAACAGCTCTTGGAAGAACCTATAAACCCGTGTCCAAACTGGGATCTGTCACAATTGTTACGATTAGGAAGAATCTAAGCTTTAAAACAAAGTTTATGTGTTACTCTCAAATCTGTGATGAGCAAGAGGTCACTAGAAATTTGAAGATCAGATGCTTTTCCCTTGGAAAATCTCGATGTTGAAAAATTCAAGAATGACTTTATTGCAGAAATACAAGGCTGACAGCTGCAGCAGTATTAGAGCTTTCTGACTTAGTCATTGCTGGAGGTGACTAAGAAATGGTAGAAAGGTTCCTTGGCAATACTATGAGACATGGGTCAGGGCAAGCTTCTGAAATGACTAAGTAGCTATTTAAACATACTTGGGTTGGTTCCACTAGTCATGTTGTCACCCATGTCATATTTTAGTACATCAAACACTATGTTATTTAAAATAGATTTCTAATTCAGCAACAGGCCTTCAAGTCAACTACTTTGTGAGGATTCATGTTTCTATCAAACCTGACCTGTCCTGACAGCTATCATTATGACGTAGTTCTGTCAATCTCTAACACTCAGAACATACAGAAAAGTTGTCTCTCTGCCTTTGTGGTGCAGCAAAGTTGGTGTGCAAGGAAAGAGCTGATGTGACTGTATATTGTGGCAGGGCTGTGAAGTTATGAAGGAAATAATTTTAAGCAATTATTTTCCACAGAGAAGACAGGAGGGCCAAGAGGGAAGACTTTAAAAAAATCTCAATATTTCCTCAGGTCTCAGTGGCTCAGTCAGAACTGGTTTCTTTAGTATTTCATAAAAACTGTCTCAAGAAAACTGATCTGTCAGAAGTTTACTCACTTTACGCAGCTAAACAATGAATGCTTTCTAAACAGTAACAATTCCTTTAAATAGTTGCACTTTCTTGCTTTATCAACAATCCCTTCAGGAGGTGAGGGGTTCTGGGAAATGATCAAAGCGTAGTGCCAGTGCCTTTACTACCTAATGATTTTTGTTTCTATTTTTAACAAACTCTTTGTACCTTCTTCTTAAAGTAGCAATAGAACTCTTCATAAATGCAGTATTAAATCTTGGTAATGGCATAAGTACTTTTTTTTTACTGTATTTATTTGCCTGTTATTGTGCAAAAAAGACTCAATAGTAAACCAAAGACACCCTGTAGGGTGCACAACTCTTTCCTCCCTGGGGAGAAAGAAGAAAGTTCTCTATAATAATATACAGCACAGGTGAAGGAGTCTCATTAAAAGCATTTACCCCCTAATGCCATGCCAGGTAAAACTGCCTAAGTGTCAAGGAGAAAATGACTATTTAGACTGTAGGAAATAGAACACTGCTAAAATTATATTAGATTCAGGAAACAGAAGCAATAGACAAACACTAAAAGGAGATGAAAAATGCAATATATAGAAAATGCGATGACAATTCTAAGTGTTTCCCTTCAGTCTTTACTAATTTCCTGTAATGTTCTGTACAGCTTTTTTCATGCGTGGTCTTATGACTTAGCATGGAGAAATAGGGAAAGCTGTGCAGCTGAAAAGCTCTGTGACACAGAGCTTAGAGGTAGATTTCAGCATTTAGTAGGCCCAGAGGAACTGCCAGTTGTTTTGACACGTTAAAAAGAAATAGAATGTACAGTTATAAAATAATGCAAGTAACGGTTTTCATCTGTGCCTCAGTAGGTAAAAGATAGAGTTTCTCCTGTAGATCATAAAAGTTTACCGTGGTAGTATGTTCGAAGTCCGTCTACAGAAAAATAAATGAGCTGGTTTCGTAATTTCTTACTGGTTTTGCTGTTTTTATACAGTTCAGGACTACATTATGTTCCGTGAAAAACACGTTATATGTTTCTTGGCATCTGCATCAAACAGTTCCACTTACGCTATCTACTTACACTTTTATGAAAAGCGTATGGATTAGGACCATGCTATGAAGAAATAGAGAGGAGGACTTACAACAAACAAACCAAACCCCATTCCAGAGAATAAAGTTAGTGGAATTTTTGTGGGGAACATCTTAAAATTTGGGCAGAGAGAAAGTATTGTAATTTAGAAATTGTTGCATCTTCCACAAGCAGTGATCAATTGTTCTTGTGGTTTCTGTTGGTGAATTTGAAGCATCACCAGAATAAAACAATAGTCTGGGTTTACTACTTCCATGTTTTTCCAAAGACAGAGGAAGCCACTACTTTCAGTTTTTTTTTCCAAAGTGAGAGAGGAAGAGTTAAAGCATTTAAGTGGAGAAAGAACAAACAATGAAGAACAAAAGTGATGCAAAATGTAGTACATCTCAGAAATATCACTCACTGTCTTAAGTCTTTAATACAATGAAACTATCCTGTTCTATTTGAACTAGAATAAATAGGCAGAAGAGGTAGAAAAATAAATCAAAAAAAAGAACAGCTAGGCTTAACAGGGAATGCAAAATTTGAATACAACATGATGTCCTGTTATTAGCAGCTATTTGCATTCCAACAAATCAATGTGCAGAAGTGGTAGAAATATATGGAAGTTGGTTTGTCACCATTTTGACTTTTATAACATAAATGCAGTCAGTGGTAATGTGGATAGTGAAAGTGCTAGAGGTGTGAGAAACTGAACTACCCACAGTGCATGGAAAAACTTCCTGTTTCAGTGCTGTATGTGCTATCCAGATACGTTTTTAACACAGGCTGTATACAAGCAGCATTTCTTTGCACTTCTCTGAGTTGTTAGAATTCACTGGATACCAGATCATCTGCTAAACTGTGTGTAAAGGAAAACATCTATAGATACATTCCACAGGAGCTTTGGCAATAAATTGGTAAAAATGAGTTCTTAATGGTAGGTTATTTTGTGGGATGGAAACTTGCTATATCGTGACCTTGCTGCCAGTAGATACACTGTTCATGCCTGGATGGAGTTTCTGACAAAATCAGAATGTAATCATGAGCATTTTATCAAAAGTTCAGAGAGAGAAGATACAGTCACTATGAGTTTGACAGGGTCACTTTGAAAATGCATTCAGCGTGCACTCTTGCATACCTGCTGTAGCAATGCAGTTCAATCACAGGCATTTCGAAAAATGACTCCGTCACTAGATGCTTCATCTGTGGCAATATCTTTGGATCCCATTTCCTTGGAAAGTTAACAAGGCATATTCTAAGGATAGATGCTTTTGGCTAAGGTGTATCCAATACTGCATATGCAATTTTTCATGCAAAGGAGTAATTCACTTAAAAACTAACATGTGAGTATGCATTCCTTCAATATTGAGAGCCACTATTAAATATGGTTCTTAGTACAGAATGTGCTGAAAAGCAGTGTGAGGGAGAAAGGATCTAAGGCTGAATTAGTAAAAACTATTCTGCATATTTTGGTCATTTTTGGTAACTTCCCATGTTCTTCAGCTGATCAGATATAAGACAAATAGATGCTAATGACTGAACAGATAACTAAAAGCTAACATGAAATTAGCTACTAATCCTGTCAAATTGCCAGTCTGTCTCCTTATAAACAAAGTGAAGAAAGAAGCACTATCTTGCCAAAAGCATCCAGCCTGGGATCCACAAGTTCTGATGTCCCCTGTAAGGCACTCAGCAATGAGTGGAGATGTAGCCTAGTGTCTAATATTTACTGCTGAAGGCTCTTTCCCTTCCCAAAATAAGTGAATTGATAATTATATTCCTCTTTCTGGAAATACACAGTGTTATATACATTGGTAGTTAAACTATGACAGTGAGCCAAAAGTTACAGGTGCCTCAGAGCAATCTCTTTCTTCTCCCACTTGATTCATGGTTAAAATGAAGGAAGCCAAGATTAATCATAAAACTCAGAGAAAATTAGAGCTGCAGCTACTTATATTCTGGGTTCGTATGGTCTCTGCTCAGGGCCTGAAGCCTCTGGAGAGAAGGAATCGCCAAGACCCAGCAGCCCAGCATCAGATTTTCAGAGCAAGTGCATTTTTTTCCGTGCAGACGTGTTGTGCATGCAAAGTAAACCTGATGTTGGACACATCAGATTAATGTGTTTGCACAGAATGTTTGCATGTCACATACACCACAAATCTAACTGGGACATACAGACACCCAAACAGCGCGATGCCAGAACTGCGATGACAGCTACAAATTTGTATGCAGAAACTGTTTGAGAGTTGTGCCGTACTGACAGAACTAGAGACCAATACATATTTTAAGAGCCTTTTCCAACAGAGTCAGGGAAAACAATGTTGAAAAGTTCTCACCCAGCAAATGCAAAGTCTCAAGCACGAGCCAAGGAGAAGCAACTGGGTGCAGGCCCAAAGTGTAGTTCCTCTAGAGAGTGGCTGATGTTCCTTACCACATTATTACTCTGTGATCCCAACAGGAACGGGCATTGCACAGTTAGAAAATCTTATTTTTACATAGCTTGATTTGGTTGAACAATAACTTCTGTGACAGTAATGTGTGATTATTTAGTTATTTCAAGTATTCTATGATATAAATAAAGCCTGAGGCAGGAGTTGTCCTTCAGTTTCAGGATGTGTCAGTGAAAGCAAGCAGTATGTGCTAACGGCTTCCTTGCACACCACTCACCCAGTAAATGAAAACTCATCTGCATATCTGTCATTGGATATGTGATAATAGCTAGAAATCTAACATTAAAATTTCATTCTCCCTCTTCTCCAAGATGACATGACTCTGGATAAAAACTAGTCAGAGTTGTAGAAAATTCTTATGATTTCATTTATGCTTACACACTTGCAAGCTAGCATGACTTTGGGTAGCTCTACTCTCACATCATTGTATTCTAGTTTATGACCAGCATGTTAAATTTCTCCAATACTGGAGAAAATATGGCAAATATAATACTAGAACCACAGAAACACATAGGTTGGAAAGAACCTTTGAAGGTCATCTAGAGTGAAAATTGGAATGCCGCTGGAAAAGTAGTACAACAGTGTTCATAAATAAAGATTTTATTCTTGATCTTTATTTATATAGAAAATCCAAGACAAATCTTGTTGTTCTCATCAGAATGAGAATAATATTAAGTATTTTTGTATGCCACAGGAAAGGCTGTCTTAACTACAACCTGGAAAGGGCAAACTATGAGAAGTCCTTTATGGAGAAGTCAAAGTAGTGGATCAGTATTGAAGCCAATGTCTATAGGAGTGATATAGATCACTCCTTGCTCTTAGTTGTAAGAAAGAACTTTAGAAAGAATCTAATTCTTAGATTAGAATTTGCATTTACCTGTAGAAAGACTCCGAGAGCAGTAAAACTTCAATAAAATGTCATACCCTGTAATGCTATTTATGAAAGAATACTCTTAGTGAACATAGGCCATCATATGGATGCTGATGAATGCTGGAATTGCATGCTTCAAGAAGAAACATGATAAGTATGTTTATCTTTCTGCTACTTCCCTGTATGTGGTTGAAATAGTTTTAAAAGTGCTTTCATTTCTGCATCATAAATTGAATAAATATTTCATACTAGTGATTGGCCACATCCTTGATGTTAATGATTTTGGGTGGTCACTTCTAAAATAAAGGTAGTTTTTTAAGCGCATCTATAGTGGGCAGACACTGTATGTTTTCTAATGATATTATTAAGTTTAATTAGTTTATGCTAAAGGTCATAAAATGCCAAATTTAAAGTAAATGTAATATATAATTGCTTTTAGAGTGGATTCTTTCTAAGACTTGTACATTGTAGTTTCTACCCACAGCTTTATTTACAAATTATTAATTCAATACTAGCATTGCAGCATATACCATTCCCATTGCTTGAACTTAATTAAGAATGCATCCCTGCTAATTGATTATGGTAATGCTTTCATAGACATTACTCCCTAATGGCTATCTCAGGGTATTTCCTGCTAGCTAATTAGCAAATTTATTTCCTTTCCTACATTGTCACTGAAAGTAAAAACAACCTGGACTTCACCTTTGTGCTACAACAGCTATAAGCACGGCTCTTATAGTATCAAAGAAATCGCATACCTTTACTTATGGCTTTTGCTATTTCTTTTTCAAAATCAGGACTTTTTCAAAATAATTTCCTTCTGTTTTGTTTTAGTTTTCCTAAGAAATTAACTGAATTACCAAAATATAGTTCTCAAAGTGTATTTGTAAGAATGTTTTTCTGTTCTATGGAAAAAGGGGCCAGACTGTATAGAGGCTAATTTACGTTTGGTTCACAGCTACCATCAGAAAATAAAAGTTACTGAATTCAATATTGTAGTACTTTCCTCTCAAGTGAGAAAAAAAAAATCTCAGGATAAAAAGCAGGTGGTTTAGCTCTGTGCAGAGGGACAAATCAATAAGGGACAAAATAGTTGAACTTGTGTCAAATGGTAGAACTATTTTCAGATTAAACTATTATTTCCCCAGAGTTCAAATCTGACATACAATGTCTGCATCACTTATTAATGAGCACCTAATCTCCGTAAAGGAGTGCTCAGGTTAGTCATTGTGCTATATCCTCTGATGTTTGTGTCTGATATAATTCAGTGACGCTTCCACCTTGTTTATACTTGCAGATTTAGAAAGTATCATGAAAGATATTGCAACGCTGTTAGCAGCACTCTTCATCCTTTCAAGATGTAGTGTATATTGAAAAAAGTACTGCAGTAATAAACAAATGTTTTAGGGTATACTCATAGTTTCATAACTATATATTTCTAATTTCTTTGGTTTAATATGTCTCTGCATCTGATATGAAAACTGACAAAAGTGGACTTGGCCCCCTGCATACAGCAACATATGCGATTAAGGTTCCAAATTTGGATTTGATGTGATTTTTTTCAAGATTTCACAGCTTCATATTTGAGACAAATGAGAAGTGGCCTAACAACTGATAAACTCTGTCAAAATAAAGACATATGTCTGTGCATGCTGTGCAACAAAACGTGTTTGAGAGAGCTGATTTTAGACCTGTTTCTCAGGCAAACTGTTGCTTTCCTCATAGCAGCTCAGTAAGAAAGGTGAGCTCACATTACCGAAATACCAGCAGGTGACAGAGAGTATTAACGAGCGAGCTCTGATGAATCTCACTGCTGGGTTGATTTAAGTTCGGTATTCAGACTTTGCACAGAGGTACTGAAGATGCATGCAGACATTTGCTTTTGTCGACTGCTGTGGGTGTGAGAATCCATGGAGCCACCAGCTGTTCTCACTGTTCTTCCACTGACTCCTTTGTGTGCGATAAATTCCAGGAGAAGCATTGCAGGAGCAGTTGGTAACTCCTTAGATTATCACAGGAAGACTTGCCAGAACTTCGCTTCCAGCAGCCTCCTTAATGCTTAAGTTTTGTGCAACTGCCCATGTGCTGGCTCTGGTGACTTTTTCCAGCAGAAGTTTGAGTATCTTCACATATAAAAATTATGAAGATTGTCAATAATAGTGATGCAAATATAAAAAGTCTGTTTGAAGGAAGCCATTAGAATAAGTTATGCAGTGAAGAACTCTTATATTTCCTTGAATTTTAAAGGAAATGGAACTATAGTTCTCCCTATCCATTTCTTCAGATCAGTGTATCTATGGCCTTGCTAGTATTTCACATACAAATCTGGCAATTTGCTGCATGTCATAAAAGCACATGGAATAAGATGTGACCCATTCGATCACATAGAAATCACAACACATGTAGAGGGGAGAAATCCACAGAAGAAACAGAAAGGAAAGAACATATCCATGTTAAGATATAGTGATTACGGTTTTTTCTTATGTATCAATATATTGCAGTCTTCTACGCTGTAAAAAGGGAGTGTATGTATACTTGTTTCCTGAACTGAATTCCTCTGAAAGGTGTCGCAGAAATAGGTTTTTTTTTAAATGAGAGTTTACAAAAAAGATCATATTATTAAAGATACTTATATGGTCATACTATGAAAAATAATCAAAGCAAGTATTTAGCATTCAGTAAATATCTCATTTCTTTGGTAATTTTGTTCAGAACAGACTGTGTCTTACTGTAAGCATACTGACTTTCTGATTTGATTTTTTTCCCCTCTTGCATTTATCTTTGACATTTAATTTCCAGATGGGTGCTTAGTATGACTGATGCTTTTTTTCTCTGTGCATGTGTGTGTAATTCAATCCTGAATTCATTTTCAAGGCTGCAGAAAGTTGATGGCTGCCAGTCAGGTACCAGTATTTTTGTATATCTACATATGAAATCCTAATTTGATTGATTAATTATTAAATACAGATTAACATACCAAAAATCACACAATCTCCATACATCTCTGTGTCTTATCATTTTTGTCTGATCTGATAAATTTTGATCTGTTCTTCGTTGACATCACTGTCACCATAGTTACCACCAAGACAAGTTACAAAAAGTCTCAGTAAAAACAAAGGAGAAAATATCACTAGTGGAGGTCTAAGACAGCAAAAGATTGTCTGATGGTCAGAAATTGTAGGCGGTATTCAGACTTTTTCAATTGTGAGGTTGTTCCAGTCACATCTTATTTAAAGTTGATGGACAGGAAATTTGGATAAGTGCTTGCAATTTCAGAGTAAGAATAGCCATTACTATGGGCAATTCATTATTTTTATTTGGCTTGGAAAAGCCTGAAGGTGAATATTTGAGATGAACAAAACCAGAAGAAAATCTTTCAAAATGTTTTTAAGAAGTGTTTTTTGTTTTTTAAAAGAATGGTCTCTTGAGCTATTGAATATGAGGAAAACAATTTAGCAATTGAATAGGGAGAATGAACTTCAGAGGAAATGCTTCTTGCATAAATTTTCTTTTGATAACTTGATTAAGTTTAATGCTGTAGAAAACCATTATTTAGTTTGCAATAGGCCAAACCTAATCTGAGCATAGGAATCTGAGCACAGGAATAGTTTTGCATGGCTTGTGGGAGCATTGCATACCTGATATGGGAGAGAGAGAAATATAGACAGCGTATTCGTACTTCTATCCTTTGTTTCCATCATTTACATTTTATTCTCTATTTCCAAAATTAATATTGTAGTATAATGTTGTAATTTGGAAGACTCACTGATTCTCTGAGTGTATATATAGTGCAGTAGATAGTGCATGTAAGTTAGTAAATAATGGAATGGCTGTAGTCTTTTGGATAATGCAGCACTGAAGTCAAATTATCTAAGTTATTTCACTTTCATAGATAATTCAGTAGTCCCTCTCCAGTCTAAATGAATGAAAAATTTACTATGACATTTTATATTTCTTAAAATATCTGACCTGAACTTTTTTTTTTTTATCCCTGCTGTGTATTTTGTATTGATAGGTCCCACTTAACCCTGTATTTTGATGGAGGAGTACTTCCTTTGAAATTGCTGTGAATATGTTGGTATATGCTGAGTTCAGCAGTCAAATTTCAAAAAAAGAAAATTATTTTAAAAATAATAAGGTCTTTTTTTTGAAATGGAAGATTGTACTAGGTAAGATTCTGGAAGAAGACTATTCACACTGCAAGTGGATGTGGACATAGAATGGATAAATATGTACGTTCAAGTTCACACACTGAAATGTGAAAATAGGCATAAAGGTGAATAATGCTGTAGATTCCATAATGCTTTAATAATACTGCTTTGGAGAATCAAAGCAATACTAGTTGCTTTATTTTTGTCCTGCTACCTTCCTCTTTTAGTGCAAGATCTGTCTGTAGGATTAACAATGCTTGATCATATGCTTAGCGCAGTCTAGATATTTTGATTTAAAGATCTCAGTGATAACCATTCTAATGTGTCTCTATGTATGTGTCAACTAGTTAATCAGTAAAACTTGTTTTTGAGATCAGATTCTCTTGTACTCTTAGCTAGCACTTCAGTTATAACAAAATATTGTGTTGTTACTACAATACAGAAAATCTCAAATATTTTTACTAATTCATGCAGTCGTTATTTCTTACATCATCTCTTCTGTTCATTAAGCTGCTAGTTAGACTGGTGTAAAGCAATATGATGCATTTTATTTCAGTCATCTTCTTTTGAACATCCAGTGATTAAGAAACAAAGTTTGAAGTGTAACTTTTTTTTTTTAAATAGTATATTTTTTGTTTTACTTAATGATAGCATGTAGTGCAAGGACAATCAAAGCT
This sequence comes from Phaenicophaeus curvirostris, assembly GCF_032191515.1. Classification (NCBI taxonomy): domain Eukaryota; kingdom Metazoa; phylum Chordata; class Aves; order Cuculiformes; family Cuculidae; genus Phaenicophaeus; species Phaenicophaeus curvirostris. The sequence continues at coordinate 17,298,968 of NC_091404.1, read as the reverse complement.
TCATTGTGTTTGGAGGTGTATGTACATAACAAACCAAGAATACTGTTTTAAATAACCAACAGTCATCAGTGTTGCTTCACCTTGTCATGTACCTTCTCTGGAAACAGATCTGACAATAAAAGGGTGTAATAATAATAGCTTCCACAATGATTTATTCTTTGTCATACACTTGTGATGTGAAAAACATTTTGTTGACTTCCTTTTAAAACGCATAACCCAATATTAATAGTTCTACAAGTTAGAGCTTGTATGTCAAGTTTCAGCTTTGCATGCTTATTTTTATGACCGAGTCACAAACCCCATAGTGACTGAAACTAAAAATGTTGATAATTGTCCAAATCTACTGTCATTCCAGGGCTTCAGAGATCAGTAAGGTTTTTCAAGACTGCAAAACTGTCACCATTTCTGACCTGCAGTCATGGTGGGGATGCAGGAGTCAGTAATTCACTGAGTTATGGGGCTTAGAAATGGCAACGCGTACAGTACTTGCAGGGCAGGGAAAAATATAGACACATTTAGTGAACATACGATTATTCTCCTACTTTGAAAACTCCGTGATAGTTTTGCAAATTGTCACAGGGCAAAAAGAATTCAGGAACAGTCAATTTGCTGTTAGCACAATTACAACTCAAATGGCTGACTAGAATTTTGTTATGTGACAGGAATCTGATATCCTGCCACAGCATATTATGCATGGGAATTTCTAACCACAACCCATTAGAAAAAGCCACAGTACTGCTCTTTTGAGTTACTAGCTGCAATTAGGCAGCAGTGTGACACCAATGTGAAGCCTTTATGAATAGAAACCAGCATGCCCCTGGGCAAAAGAAACATGTGAAGTGAAGGGATGGCTCAGCAGCAGCAGGGGACAAATTCGCATTTTGAGCAACACCGTATATTGCCTGAGAAATTATTTTTTATGTGAACAGGCATCTGCGTTCACCTGGGTATTATAGGAGACTAACTCCCTGACAACATCAGCACGGACGCTCATGACTCGAGCAAGTAACAAGCATTGCTCTTAAATAGCAAGGTGTCAAATTCATCTGCTCGTGGAAGTTTTTCCACAAGTTAACCTCATAAATAGAGTTAGTAACACAACCAAATCTTATTTACATAGTACATCCACCCATAGTGCTCTTTAGGTTGGTTCTAAAACTGAGGAAGAAGTAAAGAAAACCTGCTTTAGAAAGGTAATAGTTGATTTAGTTTGCAAAGTTTGCCCACTAAGTTTTCTGTTTTGTTACCGACGGGTTTTGATTTGTGGTAATTTCTTTCTTTAAAGACTGAGAGAGATTGGGTTGTACAGCTACGACTGGGCAGATAAGAATAAACTATGAAGAGCTGTCGACATATGAATGTACTTAACTAAGATAAATCAATGAAGGACCTTAGCAAATGTCAAAAGCTGCAGAGCTTGAAACAAGTAAGTTATAAGGTTAAAGAGACAAAGTCTCTGCAAGCAACATGAGAAAAAAAAATCAAGAATGAGAGGAGGCTGTGTCATCATACACTCTCCATTTCCATTGTAATTTAAGAATTCCTGACTCTTGTTTGGGTTTGTGTTTTAAATAAATGCTGTTCTGTGCAGTCCCAAACATCAACTGGTTGCAGAGATGACAAAAGGGTAAAGCCTGTGAAATGATGTTTCATCAAAAATAATATAGAACAATATTTACTAGGGATTAAGTGTCAAAAGTACAGAGTCACAGGGGAACGACCTCACCTTCTTTGTGAGCAGAACAGTTGAGGTATGCATAGTTTTTAGAAGCTGGAACTGAGCTTACCTTGGGGATACTAGACAGATATGAAGCTGAACTGATGTTCATACAGCATGTTAAAAACTCCTATTGCTACAAAAGTACTAATAGGTCAAAAGATGGTGTTGCTGATACATAGTACCACCTGTTTAGATGAGTAGTTCTGATGAAGTCAAAGCAAAGTTAGCAAATCCTAGTAACACAGTTTATTTGTCCATTATCTGCATATTTGCTATGCTTATTATCTAACCCTCGTGGAAATGTATAGTACCACTGGGGGCATGCGTATACTGGTAGGTCTGCGTTCATATAAGGAAGAGATATCCCCAAGTCAACAGTTTTACCATAGTAAATGCCGATTCAAGTTAGGCTTGAAAGACTCTTGATTTTAGATATTAAATGTTAATGAGTTTTAAATCAGAAATATTTTGATCGCTATAGGTGTTTTAATCTTCTCAATTTCCTCTCAGTTGCAGAAACCTTCAGCTAAACATGCACGTTTGTGCTTTTACAATATTAAAAGGTAACCGAAACTGCCAATAAGGTAGCAGTATTACTCTAGAGAAGTGGAAGTTACATAAAATGCAAGACAAAAGACACAAAAAGCCTGTTCTCCCATTTTGAAACCTTAGATTTATATTGACTCTAAGCTAATGATAATTTAAGGTTTATCCTTTGTCAAAAATGGCCAGTGAAGTTACAAAAAAGGAGGCATATCCCAAGAACCAGGTTCCTGAAGAGGTACTAAATGCTTTGAGAGAAAGTTCTAATGGTGAGCCCTATTAGAAACATTCAATATGCAGGGAGCATTTATTATGAAAATATTTTTAAAATCCATCATTCTCAGAAATGCTTTTTTTTCTGTCAACATAGCAAAAATTGAAACTATGTAAAAAGCCTCATTATCCCATAAACACAGATCTGAAAGCCTTGTCAGGCTGCCTATTGAATTAACAAATACAAAAGTTGAGCATTCTGATTGATGCTGCCCTGCCAAAGCAGCAGCCAAGAGGATTTAGGTAGCTTTATTAAAGCTGGGTTGTACGGCAAGACTGAGTATTAATTCTTAATATGGACGAACACAAGGCTGGAGCGTGTCTGCTGAGACTACTTTTTCCTTCTGTTAGATTACCAGATTCAAGCTTACTGTCAAAAAGCAGAACAGAGGTTTAGATGTAAAGTACTAACTGTATTCCACAAAAAACCCTTTCTGTTTAAACCATATGACAGTTCTAAGAAAAGGACCCAAAACCCACCCCCGAACTGAAAGAAACAGAATGCATGGACCGAAATATAAAAGACGAAAGGAAATGCCTTAGATACTATCTTCAACCTTTTTGAAGGAGGACACTTGGGTCTTCAAGAAAGAAGAGTGAAAAGAACAGGGTCCATTCTAGTTACTAATAGAAAAACAAAGAAAGGAACAGATGTGGCTGCACTATCTTATTTATGCCAGAGCTTCAAAGAACTGTGCCAACTACAACTGCTGCACCAGCAAGGGATGGTTAGGGTTACAACAGCCTCTGAACACTACCATTTACAGGAAAGAAATGCTAAGGTGTGGCTACAGGATTTTCCTGGAGATGGAAAGATTGAGTTTCTCTTACATTCAGAAAGCTTGGAGTAGTACTTATGTTGTTTTGTAGGCTTCACTTGTGTACAGAACATTCTGATTAAAGGCAAGTTAACTTGTTTCTACAGGAAAAAAGTCTGTAACAAAAAGACCACCATAGTTAAGTTGCTAGTTGTTGACTGTTGCAGACAGAGCAAAAATTTAATAGGATAGAAACAGAGTTTTCAGTTTTGAAAACATTTCTTAGGTTGCTCTTGTTGTGTCTTTAAAATGAGTTAAAGAGGAAGCGCTTACAACTAAAGGACTCATATGTTTTCATCAAATGCTAGTTTTATTACCTCTATATTTTTGTACATTTAGGAAGTGGTAGAAAACAAGAAAAATGTTCTAGTACAAGCTTACTGTTCATCAACACCAAGGCTGTAAACTATTAAAGTGCCTGGAAAGATGTATCTCTATGAAACGTATCTGATTGTGTAGACTGTCATGTTCCTATCCGTCTATCCTGAGATTTTGATACTGTTTGTGTCCTTTGTACGCTTGGTGCCAAGTGCACAGTGTTGGAGTGCTATGGGCAGGGGATTCTGACTGGTGCTATAGACCATTGTGGGGAAGTTTGACTATTTTTAAGCCACATTTAGATTTTCAGAATGAGTTTTCAACTGGTTCAGTGTTTTTCATCGAGATTTTAGAGTCTTGGTTGTCTGGGGCTTTTTCCCTCTTTCTTGAAGCTGCTATTTTGAACAGGATTGTGTGAGCTTAAAGCCTGTTAGTTTTTCTGCAAGGGATTTTGCGATCATTTTCCCATTATGCACAAGCCGGACTTGTTTTGCAAAGTGTTTTATTTCTTTGTGTTTTATTTGCAATGTTCTTTCTAAAATGTGTGGCTGTAGGCTGCTGTTTGTCTTGGCCTGCTGGCTGCAAACTGGGTCACCTAGTGAGAAGGGTAGAGAGCAGTAATTCTTCCATACCTCCTCTTAATTTAAGAGGGCAACTAATCCAGCTCTCAATTTGCTTTGGCATAAGGTAAGAAGGGTAGAAAGAATTGAGAATGAGAGACAACCAGCAGGGAGCCAACATGCAGAGAAATGTGGAAGCCTGGGAGGAAGCAGACAGAAACATCTTAGGGACTTAGCAGAATGGATAGAGCTTGTAACAGTGTCAGAGTTGCTAGTTGGAATAAGGCTGAAAGAAAGGCCCATTCAATATCCTGTAAAGACACAGTGACAAAGAGGGTGACCTGTTGACAAATCTTTTGGTTTTATTGTCTCATCCAGATTTTCAACTATTGAAGAAGTTAATAGCTCCAGGTGTGTTCTAACCAAACTTGGCTTTTGTGTTTGAAAGCTCCTTTGTCCATTGTCCTCATTATAAACAGAAAATCTACATGGATCCAGGCTCCCAAAGCCTGACTGAATTGGAGTATCAGGCTTAAAACATTGAAATGAGTGCTGCATTGTTGAGACATTATCACAGCACACTGGCAGCACTCCTGGGACTAATGAAACAGCAATTTCTTACCACTTTAACATTTTAAATAGGTTTCCTTACTCTAGTTTGCAGCCTGAAAAGCAGAAAAAAAAAAATCCCTCGTTTATGCTGAAGAAACTTTGCTAGAGATTTTAAGAGTTTGTTTAATGAAATGCCTATCTTGGTTTCTGGGAGTTGCATGCACTTTGGGGTAAGTTTGAATCTGAATGATGATCAAAAAAGGTCACAAAATACATGGACAGTCAGGATCTAGAATAGCATTATACAAGTTTAAAAAAAAAATCACTCCATTTGTGCAAAAAACCCCAGTATTCTACAGTTTCTTTTTCAGAACCACAATGCGCCACTTAGAATCCATGTCCTACTATACAGTGTGGCAGTTTCTTCATAAACTTCAACTAGGACACCTACATTGAGAAGTGGTTGGTGTCCAAATTCATATGAACTAAAAAAAACTGAGAGCATCTGCTTAAGCCCTAAGGCATAGCAGTAATATATGAGCTGATCTTTTGAAGAGAAGCATATTGTAAAATCAGGAAACATGTACATAACTCAAGCTCAGCTTATACAGTTCATAGCTAATATTTTGCCTGACAAACAAGGATACAAATTTGATGAGCTTTAACATACAAGATAATAAGAGCAGTCCCATGATAGGGAACATTACATAAAAAGAAACAGAGATAAACATGAAAAGCTAATTGCTTTAAATTCTCAGCAGCTGTAATGAAATACAGTAAGAAACATCCCCAAGCCATACTGCATTAGATTCACTTGCATAGAAATCAAGAACTGGTTAAACAAGCAAAACTGAGATTGAACGCTTCTTAGCTCAATGGCTCCAATTTCAAACCAATTTTTACAAGAAAATGCATGCTGTTTACCCAGCATGCACAAATTAAAATTAGCTAAAAATGTTTTTCTTTGTTCTTTTCTTCTTTACTTTCCGATGAGCAATTTTTCTTGCATAAACACTGCGCAGAGCAAATAACAAGCTCATTGAAAATATGAGTCAAGAACAAGTAGTTGATTTCTTATTTTTGCACTGTAAATTAGGCATACAAATCAAGTACAGTGTTGTCTTTCTTAAAATGCATCTTTAAGTATCTGTAAAATCATCTGTATTTCACAAAAAAGAGAGTTACTCTACTAGCTCAAAGATATGTTTTTATAGTCAGTTTTCTGCTTCTGTATTAGCTCAGGTTTAGGTCTTAAATGGAAGCATATCATTCAGCTATGGAATACCTACCTGGGAGTAATCTGTGCTTTCACTTATAGTTGGGAGTCAGTTCTGCTGCAAGTCAATCCAGGTTTTTTTATACCTCTGAAAATAATGTTAGAGTTAAGGATACAAGACTTCTCAGATAGAGAGAACAAAACCAAACATTCCCGAACAATTTGCTGCTAGCTTAATCAAATTGGGGGAATTAACCAAGTCATACAGACTGAAAGATTTCAGTGTTAGGTTATTCCATGGTAACTTAGCGTACCATATACACTGTTACTGCTGTCATATCTGTCTGGCACAAGGGTTAATGCCCATGAAAGTTAGTCTGTCACAATGATAAGATATAACCTGAATTTCAGCTTTTTTTCGGTCATTCAATGTTATAAAAATCTCATATTTTCCACTCTAGAGTATCAAATGTAACAATCAAGCAATATTTGTTTCTTGTTTATATGACATAACAGCGTAGTAAGTTTCTGGAAAAATCTGTAAGAGGATCTGTAACTCTCCCCTGCACTTGCTACTAAACCTAAACTTACAGTTATGACTACTTCTTACTCCAGACATTAACTAGCAAAGAAGAAGGTATTTTGTAATAGCTAGCATTTGTGAAAATCTGGTATACTGAATATCAGGTATAGTTTAGTTCTCTCTAGTTGACTGGTAAATCCAAGAGAGTGAAAACGGTATGTTTTAATGACCTGCCTCTGTTAAGTATCTGTCAGTTTTTCCATTTAACTTGTAGAAGTCTAACTAGTGTACTAAAACTCATGCTACATAGTCCATTGCAGTCTGATTAACATCACCTGCTCTTAGGAACTCATTTTGGTGAAAATTTCTGTTAATGTTTTGTAGGAAAGTAATTTCCTCTTTTTCATTTGGCAGTTGAAATAGAGATTTATTAAATAAAAAGCTTGTAGGTGTTAATTCTCATACTCCACATCTTTTCTGCAGTTGACTAACATGTTGAACGAAAGAATTATGCCCCTTTCTTTTCCAAAAAACCATGTAATTAGTCATTTTCCACTTGAATATCAGGTGTCAATAAAATGAGGGCCTCATAATTACTGTTGTGCTGTAATTTCCATTAATTAAAATTATATTCATAACAACATGTTGTTTCTAAATTCCTCCTCAGAAAAACAGGATTCCACTTTTTAATTCTGCAATTTATTTTAAAGGTTAACTTTGACTTGAAAGCAAAAATAGCATTACACTAATATAAAGCTCTGTTTGTTATTACTTACACTGAAAAAAACCCCTTGCTAATTTTATTCTAACACTTCTCATCCTGTACATGATTTTTGATAAGTTGAATTTATTTAGTGCAGGACTACTTCAGATGTTCTTATCTTGATGGAACAATAAATAAAACATTAATTAGAAAAAATATTTAATGCTGCTAGCAACTGCTTCTATTGTAGGGGGGAAAAAAAGGGATTTAAAGTTTGTTTTCCCAATATCTAAAAAACAATTGTTTCCTGGTTTACACTAAACTGGCATAAAACTGTTATAATATTTACATAATGTATATTGTATACTGACAAGAATATTTTAACCTTTAGTAACCAGAAGAGTTCAATTATTACATAATCAACCTGAAATGCTGAGAGGGTTCAGGTTGCTTGTTTTTGAAGAGTTCTAGTGGCTTCATTAACAAAGAGCAGATTTTAAGATTGGGCTATTTCAGTACTATTTTTGAGCAACTGTGCTATTATTTTTGAGCATCTGAACTTCCAGTTTCACTATTTCATTGTCCTCATTGCAGGGGTAAATTAGATATTTCTTCTTTAGATAGGGCTGGTTTGGGTGTGTGTAAATTATTATTGGCTGACATAACAGAAAACCAACGCTTACCAATAGTGTCTGTTCTCTTGTGGAGTGGAGGAGATGTTTTATTCAAGTAGGATGGATCCAAGGAACGTTCCAAGTAACTGTGCTGCACAGCAGGCTGTTGACGTGCTCCTGAGTGGCATTTGCAAGGGCAGCTTGTTTCCTCTTCTGTGTAGTGACACAGCATAGGATCAGTAGTTTGGCAAAGCCAGCTGCTTTATGAAAACTAAAGATGTCTTTTTAAATGGTGCATAAGCACTGAACTCATGGTGTGCTTGATCTACAATTCTCCAGCTATTGTACCTGAGGTGAGCTTCACAGCACATAGACTTTAGTCTTAATAAACCATCATTTGGGAAAATAGTAAGGAATTCTAAGATGAGGTCCGAGTCCCAGTCTTATTGCAAGGATGTCTTCTAGCTAGTGCCCATCTGATACTGGAAAGCTTTCAGTGAAAGAACAGACATGGTCAAAATGGGAAAAGAGTGTTTGTCCATTAGTATGTGAAAGAAGTGTAATAATTTCTTCTGTGTTCCTTGAACTTAGGGGACATGTTGATTTGTTTTATGCTAATTATATGCTTAGCAAGCCTAACAATGTCAGCAATTCAATAGTTATAAGGGAATATTGTGTGTATCCAGCTGTGCAATGGGACTTCCAGGTACAGCACAAACTTAAATCTTTGTATTTGGCTGACTTGCAATAATGTGCCTTTCAAGAAATGAATGCCACAATCCTTTAATTGCCACACATAAGGAAAGTCATTTTATCAAGGAATCAATAGGGTAATCGCATAGGTAATTTGCATCATTTCTGCAGGTTTCACACACATGAATAAGCTTTTGCCTTAAAATGAAGTAAGGCCCGGTCTTCCCTAAGTTAAATGGTTCACAAAAAGCTCCTAGCAACCTAGGAGTAGTTTCTATGATCCTAACCTACAACTAGGTATCAAAAAGAAGTGAAAACAAGTAATGGAAATGCTGGTTTACGAAAAACTGTTGCTGTGGACTGTCAGTTAATGACCTTACTACACATCATCTAGGTAAAACTGGGGCTCTTGCAGGGTTGCTAGCAAAGCACGGCACATAAACTTAGTTTCATTAAAAATCAGTAAAAAGTTTCTAAACTTAAATACATTAATTCTGTTTTCTAACCTTCTGTTGGCTCTGATTTCATAGGGCACAGTCTAGCTCACAGCTTTCTTTCATCCAGCCTCACACAATTTGTTTCCTTTCAAATAGCAAGCTAGAAAACCAACAAAAGACAAGCTGCACCGGCATGCGTGAAGAATAAGCATTGAAATTAATATTTTCATAACCTTTCCTAAATGATTCTTAGGATCCCTGAAACACTTCCAGTTGCCAGTCTGAGGGTGATGCTCCCCCGGTTGCAAACAGGTAGAGGCCAGATGGACCAGGCTAGGGGCACTTTTGTCTTGTTTTTAAAAAACTCCCACTGCTCCAGGAATGTTCTTCAGCCCTGTTCTGCTGAGAGGATTTTTGACAGGCGGGAAGGGGAGTTCATTCTCCATGGCCCATTCAGTCACTGGCTTCTTTCTTTTCCTGAGGCTGCCAGCAAAAGTGCCAATTAGTAGCAATTGTGATGGTGATTTCTGAAGTGCAGTTTAAAGGATTTCTAACTGGGTTGGAGCTGTTGTCAGTTGACTGACTGGAATAATAATAATAAAAAAAAAGCTTACTGCTTCAACAGAAGCTCGTTAGACTTTCCTGTGTGATCTGCTATGGATAGCGTGAACTGCAACAGCTTTTGCATTCAAAGGAGGGATTTTCCTAAAAGCATCAGTGAGCACTTGGGTGTTTTATCTGTTCTAAAAAAAAAAAAAAATCTTAATTTTAAATTCTGTTAAAAACAGAAATAAACGAGAATCTGGAAATAGGAGAAGAAAAACCCAAAGTAACCTGTGGGGAATGCATAACTGTTTCAATACACCAGGATCCCTTAAGTGTAGTCTTATCAAGTGGAAAAAATGTTAAGTATTTTTTTCATGTACACAGTTACTGACAGAGAACCATAAGCACTAAATGGGTTAAAACACAAGGGACCTGATGTACTGATGCTTCATGTTGATATTTTATCATAAACATCACAAACTGACATGCCATCCAAATAAAAAAAGCATTCATTATTTGCACATAATGCTTAAGCTATATGTGAACCATAGAAAGTAATCTTTTTAAGACACAATCTTTGCTTAAAAGATTTTCTGTGTAGGACTGTGCATATTTAGCTTGCCAATTTCTTTTTTTGTTGCTCACTACTTCTTACAGTGCTGAGACCTGTTCTCAGGGGTAATGAGCTCACAGAAGCAACCACTTAGCAAAAACAGTAACGTTGTTAAGTTTCACAGCTATGTGTATTAGTTGCAGCACATATCTTACCTTCTTTTATAGTTCCTAAGAGACTTTTCTTTAACTTGAACAAAGAAACCCACAGAGTTGCACCTGGGTGAATTGCATGTCCCCCACAGATGGCCTCACCTTGTGGGACACTGCTGGTAGCCTCTGGGTTGTGCCCCTGTCCTCCTTCCAGCTCCTCTCTGGAGAGCTTCCACCTGTCCCTTAAGCCCTGAGCAGTTTTCTCACACTCTTGAAGGCTTCTTCTGAGAGAAATAGGACATGACTGAAGCAGCACAAGCAAAATAAGTCCCACATCAAGCACCAGAGTGCTGCCTCCACCATAACCTGCCTCTCCTAGGGAGCTCCTGGGCTTCGTCCGGAAGGCCCTAATCTTTTTATAACATGCTAGTAAAGTCTGGTAGGAGGGAGCAGGGTTTAAAGTCACTGTTTTCTGAGCAGGTGGTGTGAGTTAGTCAGAGTTTATATCTGTGAGTTAGTGTTCCTGCTGTGCCTGGGGCTGTGAACTGCCGTGAGCCATCTCTAAAAACCAGCCTGTGAGTGAAAACGTGGGGTTTGCATCAGTTATGTCTGTGTTGGGTCAGTTCTTGCTTACTTGGAAGCAATTAAACTGATGCTTTAACAAAACTAATACCATTTGTAATGGTTGGGGTGTTTTCAAAGCAGCAAATCAGAAGACTGGTGTGTGAGATGTTACACACTCATTGCATGAGGTGATTTAAGGATATTTGTCCAAAAAGATTTAGGTAAGATATAGGTAATGCTTCCAAAATTACTTTTATGACTTATAGTAGCTATTGCCTATAAAACGTTTACTTAAAGAATAAAACTTTTTTTTTTTTCCTATGTATATCTGTTTTACGAGGAGGTTTAAACAAGTGTAAATTTTGAAGAGTTTTACACAGATGTGTGTTCCATGACTCCTGTTCCTGTAAACGTGAGTTAAAACTATTATTATAATGCAGTTTTCAAACTGCTCATATAAGTGACAAGTGCCTCAGAGGCTGAAGGTGTTCTGAAATATGCAGTAGCTGTCACTTGGAGTGAAAAAAAAAGAAAACTCAATTAATGTTATTTAGAAACAGGGATCACTGGTATAAAAATGAGGAGAAAAAAGACCTCTAGAACTTTTGACCAAAAATACAGGATTTTCCCTATACACCCTGAAAAAAGAGTGCTTATTTTTTTAATTAAAATGAACATCAGAGTTAAGGTGTTTCTTGTAGAGTGAATTTTCAAACTGTCAGAAGCTGTACAGATTTCCACTGAACATGCTCACATACCCTCTGCTCCTGGCAGAAGTGGCATCAGTAAAATTAGTAACCAACTGGTAGTTCACTGAAGTTTTACTGTTCATGTTCATAGTTATAATAACCAATACCTTTAACTGCAAAAGTGGATCCAGAATAAGACCAAAAATCTATGGTTATTTTCCAAGGATACACATTTTTAAAATGCAGTTTTGTGCACAAACATGCACACATGTGCTTAAGTGCATAACATTGCAATGGATATGCTTCTTTTTCATAAAACAATAGCAACTGACAAATGGCTTTTATGTAAAATTATTCATGCAAGGATGTAATGTGTTTCATTCTGGCTAAACCTAGTCTGAATATATACATATTTTAACATAAATGACTTATGTGAATATTCTTATATATACACCAAGAAAGATCTCTGAGATTAAAGTACGTCACGTATTTTAGGCACAAGCAGTTAGCCAAATTCAGAGTTATGATCACAGACCACTTCTGAGTAAACAAATTCAGATTCTGTTTCTTGCAACCATATCACATAATGTCTTTTATGTCAGGCTCTGTCTTAAAAATGATTCTTATGATTGCTTGGAGCTATCACATTCCTTTAATGGTTCTTAATTTTTCTAATTTCCATGCCAGATTATTCATAGCATTTGTTTCGTAGCACCGTTATTCTTTTAATTTGATAATTTTTATTCTTCTGATCCATTTTTTAAAAGTAAATTATAATTGTATTTCGGAATTCATTTTACTAGGCATATGAGCAAGCATCCTTTAGTCTACTTTGTTACAGAGTTCTCCATTTGCCAGTTAGCCTTAGTAGTTCTTCTCTGCATTCATGCCAATCTAACTTTACTTTTTCTCCCTTCTGTTTACAAGAATTGTATAAAACCTAGATAAGACCCTCATGCACTGAACTAGAGGATGAATGCCTCCCAGTATCTATAGTAAAATAACAAAAATACTTGTACAGAAAAGCAGGGTACGTTTATCTTTTTCTTGATCGTGTTAACCAGGAATGCTTTTAGAGATAGGAGCATCTGGGGCAGTTCTATAGAGACCCATTCTCTCCCAGTCAGAAACACCTCTGTACTTCTTTAAATATGTGTAATGGAAGGAAGAATGGGATACGTCAAAACAGAGGTGGGAAAAAGGAGGCATTAAAAAGAAGTATGAGAGAGTAAATGGGAATTGCTGAGGTGGAAGAATTTTGGGACATAGTCATCCTGTTAATAGTCATAGTCATCATTAATATTCAAAAGATATTTTGATCTTGTATCTTTTCCTGTGAACTACCCCCTGGGCTACCATTTCCTGTTATTAGTACACTTAAATTTTAATAGTGTTAAATTTCATTCTACCATCATTTTCAAGGTCATTTAGTTCTTAATGTTTGATATTGTAGTGCCCTTCAAGCTGATATCTTCCAACTTCCTGCCACCAAATATTATCTTTTTTTTTTGTTTTATACCACTTAAATAAAGTTGTGTCATAGGGAAACAGTACTATTTGCTTTCAGGATTCCAAAGTAATCCTCGTCCTGTACAGCACAATGAACTCTAAGGGGCATTTTTTGTTCAGTGTGTGTATATATCTGTATTTCTCCAATTACTTCCCATGGATTGAAGTAAAGAAATCATTACCTTGCAGAATTTTCCTTTAGGGATTTTATAAAGCCCTCCTCTCTTTGTCCCAGTAAATTAAATATTAAATATAATTCAAACTAAAATGTTTGCCATTAATTTGCTGGATATATGACTTGCATATTCTAAAGGCAAACTTTGAGAAATCTTGCACTTGATGTTCTAGGATGGTCAACATTTTTTTTTAAGCAGAGTAGTTAGATATAATGAATGTGAACTATTGATTGATTTGAGAAAATATTGTGATTATAACCTTTACTGTAGAGTAATTGAATGAGTCTATAAATATGTAAGTTGTAAAATCCTGTCTATTGTCTATGAAAAAGTTAGATTTTATTCTGCCCTGACATGTCTAGCCTGTTTTTTCATCTAAGCTGTCAAACATTTCCATAGATTTGAAAATCTGTCCCCTGTTCCCCATATTAAATGTCACTGTCATTTTACTCTATGAAAAATGAAGTTTATTTGATGTGGTTGTCATGATAGTTGTATAAGCAGTGCACCTATCACTTTTTTCTGTAAAGAAAAGACTGACAGGATGTGTAGTCATACTTATTTTCTGCAGTGACTTTTGCAGAGCTAAACTGTAGTTATGTATATTTTCTTTAGTCAAATAATTTACAGAATACATAAGCGTGTAATAGTCAGAAACAAAAAAAGGGGGGGGGTAGGAAGACTATTTGCATGCTACGCAATAGGATTTACCCTGTCCGGATCAGTATAGCTGGAAATGCTGCTTGGAAACAGTTGTATTCAATGTGTGTTTGTTCTTACCTATAGCAAAAATCCATCGCCAAATAGTTATGAGAAATAATCTGTAAATAGTCACCCCTAAGCATTTATGCAGATTTCTCAGGCTGTTTCTTTCTCTGGGATGAAAGGGTAACAGTGCCCACTTACTTAGTGAACAATTAGTGATAAGAAACCTCTTGGGATGTGAGTTATCATTCCAGTCAGGCTGCAGGGTACTGAGAAGGGAAGGCGTTGTCTTTTCTGTGGAATTCTCCTTTCAGATGAGAATACTCCAATAAGATTGTCACAAGATTGGGATTATCTCCGTTTCACTTTTATGCTTGTATGGCATAAGATCTATGCAGCTGACTCCTACACCAGTGAGTCCGCGTGTTGCTCCCAAGCCCATGAGGTCCTGGGAAAAACAAATGCCTTAGTTTGATCACTTTTGAATTTTGTTGTGTTTTCCATACATTTCCTCTTGTTCTACTACTAGTTACCGGCTGCCAACTAGCTTTAACTCCATTTGCCGCAATTACTTACGCTTGACAACTACATCTGCAAATAATTCAGTTCTTTATTGTCTGTAGGATGCCATTTAACAGTACCAATCTGTGCAGGTCCAAGCCACTGTTTCATGAGTACATGCATGTGCTAAAGAACGATAATTTTCCCATGAAAATACACAGAATCTAAAATGGCCAGTATCTAGTTGGCCAAATGCTAGGAACTAGCAAGGCCTGTGTATACGTGTGCTGCACTAATATTGCTGTCTGTGAGTGTTTATTTTGTCTTATTTATTAAGGAATAGTGTCTACTGAGTTCACAGAATGCCTTAATTCAGGTCTTGTAGCATGACTGGGCTTCACAGAAATTCTATACAGTTGTTAACACTGTCCTTTATTATGACGTGACCCAAATCACCTGTCATCAGTGAGAAGAAAAAGAGATCTTTAATGAGCCTTATAGCAGCCAAGCAGCAAATCCCATACCTAATATTAGTTTAGGTACAAACTTCCTAACGAGTGTTTACAAGTTATCATGAATGAAGTGAGATTTGTTGTTATAATTGAAAACCTTTCCTACTTTAGAAAGCCTAACTTAAAGTATTAATGTAAGTTATGGCATACACTGGCCTGCAATATATTCTGGTAAATTGAGGCATCATTTAAGTGAATATTTTAGTGTGTCAAACTTGCCTGAGCAGTTATAATAAATGTAAAAAAAAAATAATTTGCAAGTCTAGCTGGATTATATATTATTAATAATAGCCTCCAAGATATATCAGGCACCGTACAAAAGTGTAACATTGACTGTGATGCCAAAGGGCTTACACAAAATAACTGGGCAGATAAGAAGCATTGGATATGACTAGACACTTGTAAATTTTCCTTTAAATCACTGTAATTTATGCTCATTAAAAAGAAGCATCAGTTGCCTATACTTCTCTCCATCTTTTCTAAGTTTGATTTCTAGAGTACAGCCCTCACTCACCACAACACTACAGGCCTGATTTGTTTTTCCTAATATATGTACTTATATGTTTCCCCTCAAAATTCTATTTGAGTACTTCAGAATCCTTCTGAACCTCATAAAGCAATGGTGAGGTCAAGATTTAGTATGGGAGAGAACTGAGAGAAAAAAATAGTGAAGTTGTGTAGAAGGTGCAGAAAACTAGAAAGGATCTCCAGATGTAGGGCAGCTCTCCAGCTATTCATGGTCTGTTCTCCCACCTACTCCCTGTCATGTTTTTCTCATTATCTCCCTGGCATCACTTAAAACTACAAAGTACCTCTTTTCACCTAATAGTTAAGCTAATACATGTCCAAAGAAAGCGATCCCCAGTTTATTTTTTAGCAACCTATTTGAGTCTTCATTTTTGTTCATTGAACTGTCCTAATAGAAGAGAGAGAGTTAATTTTAGAGAGGAGACGTTGTAAAGCTGCGTTATGAGATCATAAAAGATGTGGAGAGGATAGATTCATATTTTCTACGCTCTTCATGTTCTAAAGAGAAAGAGCACGGGAATGGAAAGCTGGCCATTCAAAACCAGCACAGGGAGATTGTTTTTCTCTTGGGACTAATGATTAATCTGCATCACTCATTGCCATATGGTATCCTGAACTGAACATTAATAAGAATAAAATAACACTCTACTTGAAATGATTAGTATTTAAAAATATGTCAGAGTATTGAAAGGATTACACATCTTCATGCTTCCTTGCATAAATGGTCTTGTGGCACATGTGGCAAAAAGGACACTTTTCACAGGGTAGATTTGTCTCCTAAATGAAGAGGTTTGGGGTTTTTTTCCTGTAAAATGTCACTGTTCAAGACAGGATTTGGGATTAGATGGATGAGTGCTTTGATCTGTGCTGCCCATTCCTTTTGACACTCCAGTTGAGGAGTTGTAGGAGTAAAATTTGTCGCCTTGAAGAAGTTTTGATCATCTGGCTGCCTTGGGAGATGGAGTGCTGCTCCTGATCTGACAAAGTGCTGTGATGGGTTGAGATTTTCAGTCAAGCTTTAGGCAGCAGTGAACATTTTCTGACAAATTATCGTGTACTCAGAAGTAGTTGCTTGTAATGGAAATGCTAAGGAGTGACTAACTCTGAGTAACCTGTGCTGCTGTAATTAAGAGTATCAGGAAATCTACAAAAGACTATTTTATAATCTACTAAACATTTCCATTTTTCTTTGTTTCATGTGTTTAATAGTGCCCTTAATAGTGTCTTTAAAATTGCCCTTGTTTAGACTGAGAAAGGCTTGAGAGAGGATAAGCAGATGTCTGAAGTTACTCCCCAAATGCCTCCATTTTACATGTATTCAAAAGTGTAATTATTGTTAATGAAGGTCAGTATGCCATTAACAAATAGATAATGTCAAAACCAGGGCTATTAATTTTGGTTGAAATACCATATTTAATTCCCTTAGGAATTATTTTTTTTTAATAATCTGTTCAGCTTGATTCACAGAGAATTGTGTATGTACTTTTACAGCAGGACACTAGGGTGTGTGAAACATGCAGATGGCATTTGAGGGTGGTTATGGAAGATCATGTGGAAGACTGAGCTAGGAGGAGTGATGCCTGATGCAGCCTCTGCCATACTAGCGTGCAGGGTAGTGCTAAGTTTCATCTAGTGGAATGTCTGTTGTTTCCAGTCTAAGAGAGATTTTGGAAATGAATTAGCATGTGCATAGTGTGGACAGGAAGCTCAGGGCAAGATCCAAGGGTGATCCACATTGAGAGCATTAGCTACTTTTCTCTTGTTCAACAGTATACAAGCTGCAATGTGACTTAATTGATCCAGTAAGCTTAACGCTTTTCCCTTTGTTCATTTAATTCAGCAAAAGCCCTTCCACTGACTTTAAGTGGATTCTGGATTGAACTCTCAGGCTAACCCAGAGAAATAATTGTGGCTACTACAGGAGCTGAGACTGAAAAGCTTTTAATTTTACAGTACTTCCCAAACACTTAGGGGCTCAGATTCAATAAATATACTAATGCTTTTGAATTTTGTCGTTGTTCTCTTTAATGTTTTCAGTTATGTATTAATTTAATAAATGCTCTGTTGAAAGATGATCCACAGTTATGTATGTGAATAAAGTGAGGCTTTGTTTCCATGTTATTAAGTGGTGTATAAATAGGTAATTTAAAAAACCACCTTTGATTGAAGATGCTTATAATACAGACATAATTAGAATGCACAATGTTCACCTTTTATTTTGCAGGTACTGAGTATTGACTAGCTTTGTCTAGCCTAGCAGCTCTCCCAGACTATCCTTTGTGAGTGGCAGAGAAGAGATAGCAGTAAAAGAGGAGACAAGATGCAAGTGTTATCTCCAAAGTACAATCAGATTGTCATTTTATTTTGTGTTACCTTTTGCAAATCACAGTCTGATTGTTTAAATGCTTCTGTGTTTGAGAACACTTGCAGCCAGGGAGCATTATCAGAAAATACATAGTTCTAAAAGAAAAATCCTAAAAGAAAAAAAAAGTTTTCAGTATTGCAAAGAAGTGCTCTTGTTACTTCATCTTGGTTCATGGATCTCTTCAAAAGAAAATTATTGTTTAAATAAGAGTTTCTTTTTTTAAAGAAAATCAGGTGTAAAAAATTTTCTGTACAACCTCTGAAGTAACAAGCTAGTAGGTTAAAATCTGAATTTCAGTTTCTGGTAAGGACTCTGTATAACCTTGAGAGAAGTTAATTAACATTTGTTTTTTTCACATCTAAGATACTTGAACATCCGATACATAAGTTGGGAATCACTGTGTGTTCCTTCTTGGGCCCTTGTGAAGGTAAATACCTTAAGCACATTAAAAGCCCAGATATATGCATTAGCTCATAACTCAGATTTTATTTCATACTATGTCTTGAACTGATAGGGCAGAATGTACAGAAACAGATTGCTTATCTTGTTCTAAACTGTCCCAAAACTTTCCAAATTTTTTAGTCACCTGTTCATCACTCCCATCTTAATTAGACTAACGTTTATTTACTGTAGCAGTAATTATACAGTAATAGTCATTTGCTGTAACTGCTTAGTTGTGAGTGCAGAGTAACTCAGCCAAACTAGTTTTGCAAGGGCAAATTTAGGTGCTACAGAGGGCTGACCGTAGCAATAGAGACTTTGGTGTAAAGGGGAGTTTCTCAGTGCAGATGTGTAGATCAGCACTTTTGTGAGTGAACACTGGAAGCATTTTATTGCATCCATGACCTATGGCAAATATCTGCATGCCACTTCTCTGTGGATACTTTAGATGGAAAAAGATGGACCTTACACAGAGTGGTTAGTATCAACCTATTTTTTCTTCACTTTCTTGGAAACCTCCTGAGGAAACAAGACATATCGAAATTAAAACAGCAGCAGAAGAAAAAAAAAATCAGTTACTGAGGTGAAGTTGAGAAAAGCAGAAGTGACAGCAGTTATACGAAGAAGCGCTGGCTCTTGAAGTTAAGCTGCTCTGTCACATACCATCAATTGGACTATTATCTGGCACAGGAGGACTGTAATAAATTGTCAGATTTTCTTCTTAGCCGAAATGATGGGATGGAAATTGTGCTGCGTATTTTTGGACAGGAATGGGAGGAAAAATCCAGCATGTAGCTGATTTCCTCACATGCCAGACCTGCCATGATGTACAAACCCAATTTCCAAAATGCAGCTCTTAGAAATCGTGTATGATAAAAGCTGAGATGGTTAAAAAAAATCATGTCTCTTCTTTGAGAAAATAAGGTGAAGGAGGAGAAAAGTCACTAATGAGAGACAAACTTATTTTATTTGTTTTAAATATGAAAAAAAAAAACCAAAAACCAAACGTGGTTCCACATAGATTTTTTTCCTTGTCAGGTCAAATTATGAGGAATGCAGGATTTTGTTTGTTGCTGTCTCTGGTTCTGTAGTATTTTCATTTGAAGTGAACTTTTAAAGAATTATAGTATCAGAAGAGTTCATTCTTAAGTAGCTGGATCCGATGAGCATTGCTTTTGTGTGATTCAAAAGATGTTATTACATATGGAAATACTTTGTGTACTGGGTCAGTCAGAAAGGTGAAGACTGAAAAGAATCAGCAAGCCTGTCAGAATATTAGGAAACAGAAAGCATAGCTGAGAATCATGCAATTGTGAAAAATGGAGATTATTTACTTGCATTATTCCAGTGCTATTAGGAACTGAGCCAAAAATGGAGGTGCCAGATCGTGTTGAAAAAGTGTAAAAAATCATCAAACATAGATTATATTGATGCATGCATTTTGAAGGAACATACTAATATGAGCAAGCTGTTAACAAAAGTGTGTAGTTTGCATCTAAATAAATAGTGGTAGAAGGAAGAAGGTAGCAGCTGCTGTACCTAGTTTTTATAAAATGCTAGATATGATGCTAGGATCATTTCAAAATGAGAAAATGTTGTTGAGAAAGTGTTTCAAAAGATCTCAAATCTCCCATCAATGTCAAAAGAATTCTAAAAGCCTTAATTGTACCAGCATAGTTTCTGTAATAGTATGGTTTCCACTGTGCTTCTTTAGGATTTCCTCAGTTTGTTGATTGAATAACAGATGCACTAGAACCTGTTGGAATAATTCACTGGAATGTTGAAAGATTAAAGTCTCTGACAGATTAATAGAAAAGCAGTTGTCATGAATTGTCAGGTAAATTATTGCTTTGGATTTGAAACTTGATAAGGCTCTAAAAATAGGTTAAGAATAAACAATTTAGAACAGTGTTGCCTCAAGGTTTTACTCTGCCACACTAAAAAAGAGGTCTTAAGAAAGAACTTGCAAGGTGATAGATGGCACAAGAGAAAAAAGATTAGTGAATGTCAGAGAGGTTCGAGGGTGTTCAAAGATTTGTTCTCAGCTGAGAAACTTTAGATTCACCAGTGAATGATAACTGATGTATTTACTGTTCATACATGTACAAACTATAAAATGTTATGGTACTGTGTGTTTTAAATACTACTGAATATTATGAAAATATGGTTTTACTCTTTTTTTTTTTTAATTAGAAAATATGGCTTCAGAGGAATATGAACACAGTTTCATTTTTTGGGTGCAGAATTTCTTATTCTCGTGTCAAAGTCCATTATTTAGCTGAAACAGTGTTTCTTTAATTTAAGAATAACCTGGATTATTTTATGAGATGGTGCTATTACAATTGATTTTTTTGGTGCTTATGGTGTGGGTATATATCTTCATATTGTGGGTAAAGCAGTGGGCAACAAATCTTTACAAGCCTTTACAAAGCTTACCAACCATGAAAGAGATTTCACGTACCATCTGCTGTGTGAAGGGCATGTTACAGGAGTCCCCCATTTCTCCAAAGCATCAGCACATTCATGCAGATTCCTATTCTCCTACCTACGCTTCTGAAAGTGATGGAGTGTACTATCTACACAGTTCATTGACTCAGATTTAAACTGTACAGTCTTTTTCATAGGAAGACTGGATAGCTACGTAACAGCTAAAACGCACACGCTCAGGTGTAGTCAACACCCTTCTTTGCAGCAGAGGCAGTCAACTACTTAATATGGATAATTACACTGAGAATTAATTTTTTCCGAAGTCCCATTAAGAGTCTAACAAAATTTTATAAAAGTGGTTAAAAGTTCTGGAGAAGGGTAAACTCTTGACATTCAATGCTGAATTAGTAGTCGTTCCTCAAAGAATTAATCCATTATTTGTCACAGTTGAAGTTAAGTTATTGAAAGTCTGTTTGAACAGTGAGATAAAAAAACAAAGGAAAAAAAATGAAAATGCATTAGTAATGAGTTCAATGCTTCTTCTTCTGGACTGAACCAAATCATTTAGCCTGCTTAAATTAGGTGTAAAGATTTTTCATCGACATTGATTACAATGACTTCTGTAAACTGGAGGAAATGTTTCTTATGACACAATCTAATGTAGATTGTGTAGATTGTAAACAGTTGTAGACTATGACCTTGTTGTAGGCTTTTACTTGTCTTATACTAGCAAGATCTCAGACTGAAAGAGCTCACACACTGCAAGATTTCTTGACAATCAATGTTTATTACTTTTACTCTAGTGCTCAGAAAACCCCACATTGTAGTTAATTCATAGAATTGTAGCAACATAGAATGGTTTCGGTTAGAAGGGACCTTAAAGATCATCTAGTTCCAATTCCCTGCCATGGGAAGGAACACCTTCCACTATATCAAGTTGATCAAAGCCTCATCCAACCTGGCCTTGAACACCTCTAGGGATGAGGCATCCACAACTTCCCTGGGTAACCAATTCCAGTGCTTCACCACCTTCAGAGTACAAAATTTCTTCCTAATATCTAATCTAAATCTTCCCTCTTGCAGCTTAAAACCACCAATGTCCTTCTTATGTTGGTGGCCCCAGAACTATTCCATCCATCAAATCCATTTCTCTCCAATGTAGAGATGAGGATGTCATGCAGGACAGCGATGAATGCTTTGCACAAGTCCAGGTAGATGACATCAGTTTCTCTTCCCTTACCCACCAAATGGGTGGAATGGAACTTTGATTGGGGGAAGTCTTTTGCAGATATTTCAGTTTGATTGCTTTACTCAGAACTGTTATTTTGGAGGAAATAATTTCCTTGTTTAAAAAGAGTAAGGAAGGTCCCTCCTGTGTAAAACTTTCTCCTTACTTGGTTTTATCTTTTTTTGTTGAGTAGTGAACTAAGTTAAAAGAAATTAAATTCCATATCTGGAATTCCTGGGTTTACTACAGACTGAATTGAGAAGTTTTGGTGTTTGAAGAAGTTTTCTCTTTTATTCACATTTTGCAGCTCAGAGCTATCTCCATCATATAACAAAAGAAAACAACTAGATAACAGAATGAGTCAAAAGAGGCAGATTTTTATAAGTGTTAGCTGTGGGGCTTTCTTGTCCTTCGACATTGATTTTTACTAAATGCCATAGGCATAATTCTATTCATGCTTGGGAAGTGATTCCCTAAACTGCAGTATAAAACTTGGCTTATCACCTTAAACAGAGTCTTAGTCATTCTGGAAATCTTGTAAGGTAATCTCATAGGAAACAATCTTTTCATTTGCTTATTCTGGTTGAGTTTCTCATATAATGCTATCCAAAGACAGCTCGCTTAGTTCTGTACATTTGTACCCCTGTTCTATTAATAAATTCTGATGCCTCAATTATAACATTATGAATTATATTTTGAAAGGAAAACACAAAATAGGCGGTAAAAAATTTGTCATCTAGTCCAAATTTTAAAGCAGAACGTATTTTCCCCAAATCAATGTTTTGTTGGCTGTTAACTGTGGTTAAAAAGGAAAAGTCATGCTTCTTTCCAAGATAAAGTAATACAAGAATTGTTTCAAGATCCACAAAATCATCTCTGTCAGTTAAACTTTACATCAGGCTGTTATTTTTCAAATATATAGCATGGGATTTTCAAGAAAAAAGTAATTGTATGTATTACTGGAGTGTTTAGGAAGTGAATTCAGCATAATCACTGTTAATAGTATGAGTAGTTAGTGACAATGTCCTGCGCTTCTGTCATTTGTCCTGTTTGAGTACGGTTTTAGCATTAGTTTATAAAGATTTGAAGTCTAAAGCTAGGAAAACACCAGAAAAATTAGAGAAATAGCAGATTAATCTCTCTTTGGCTGTGTAAACATAATTCTGTATATTAAATTGAGGGGTTGCTAATCCCTTACAATCATGTTTCTTCCAATTAAGTTGCAGGGCTTTAAATACTTTCAATCACAGGAGGCTGAAGAAGCAAGTGCAGTGTCAGGAAGGGGAGGAGGGTGATAATCCTAAATGAAAGTAATTTTATTAGGAGAGAAAGCGAGCAGCACACAGAAGTTCTGAAGTGGAGAAGTTCAGAAAATAAAAGATTCTGCAAAATGCTTTGACCCCCTAGGGAAGTGAAGAAATAAAATTGGGATTTTCAGCTTGATTAAAGTTTGATTTATGAGCTGCTTTTTGTTAACAGCAGTGGAACAGGAGGAGGAGAAAAAGGATTTAACTTGTAAGGGAGAAAATTCTTTTGGAAATTGCCTTTAAGTTCATGGAGTTAAAAAAAAAAAATGACAAATGAAATTGGTTTGTAGGTACTCCCCTTCTAGCCTCTACTTTGTTCTCTGCTTCCCCCCCAATCCATAGTTAGGAATTTTACACAATAGTGACGTAATCTAAAAATGAAGCAGATTACTAATTTGGTATTTAATATTGTTCAGGTGGAAATATCTTAATATCGAGGCATATCTCCTGTATTTATTTTGTGTGTAGTCTTACTTAGGTGACACAAAAATGATCTTGAAGAAGATCACAAGTTTATTTTCATACATAGAGGTCTTTTGCACAGAGGTTATTGTATGTAGGAGAACAGGAGGTGGAAAATAAATTTCGAGAGGTGCTGAAACTCTGTGCAAAAAGGTGGAGTCTTTCACAAATGGAATTAAGATAAAATGTGAAATAATGAAGGATCTCTTAGATTTTTCTCCTCCTGGAAAGGAGGAACATGTCTAAAGTTAGGGTTGGTTGGGAGTGGTAGGTGGTAAAACTGTCTTCTTGCTCTGTGCATGAAAAGATTTCTCCATCCTTGTTTCATCAAGCTCTTACTCCAGTTTCAGTGTTAGTGATGTGAGCTGTCAGTCCACAGCAAATGGCAGAACAAACGTACGTTTGATACTGCTGTCCCTTTTTCTGCAAGACATTAAGTATGTGACTCCTGGACCCAGCAACTTAAAGCAGGATGCTGTTTCCACAGGTCTAGTTCTCCAGAATGGAGTCATGGTGACATCCTACCTTAGATTCAAAGAGAAATAAAGTATTAAATGTTACCAGTTCTTTAGTGCACTGAAGGGTTAAAGAAAATGCTGTCATGCTTTGTAAGTAATAATGGGTTCACATTGGCTTACAAATTGCAAGTTACTATTGTAGAATACCTTTTGAAGATAAATGTAGGAGTAAAATTGCTTTTCAGTTTGAATTGACTCAGACACTGAAAATTCTGAATTGTCATCATAAAAATTCAGGCTTCTAGTGCTTCACCTTCCATTTTTAGATAAAGCAGCAAATCTGTGTCAAGTAATAACACACAAGAATATTTTTTTCACTGAAAAGTTGTTATAACTTGTTGTTCATAGAAAGTTGTAAATGATGAGATCTGTGATGAGATAGTTTTGACCACTTTGCAATTACATGAACTCTTCTATTAATTTCAGTTTAACTTGAATTCTAAATAGACTCCCAAAGTTTCATGCTAATAAGAAGCTAGCTGATACAGTTATTTCATCTATAAACACTCAGATCACACATTTGTCAGTAAAACGAGTAGAACACAGTAGCTCTTGAAACCATCTGCCACCCATCATCAGGGCTTCTTTATTTCTAATAATTTACCTGTTCACTATAAGCCAAACACTACCCAGTTTACTAATACACACCATATTTCAGTAAAAAATGGAAAAATAGTATAAGTAACCGATTTTTAAATTGTTTTCTTTTCCTTAAAAATATAAACCAGTATATACTACATATATTTTTCATATGTATGTTAACATCTGCTGAAAAATAACGGTGCAAATATGCATGATATTATGCATCTGTTTAACCAGCAAACTCTCTATTTCACTCTTTCAGCTTGAGTCAGTATGATATATAGGAGTTTCCCAAGTATTACCCAAATCAAGATTTTCAATCTGGAAGTCAGTAGGCTGAAAACTGTCTCTAATAGCTGGCTGCTGATATGCAGTAACATATCAACATTGTCAGTGTATCACGATTTTAAACATCATCTATTTGCTGTTCTTATGGATGTGATACTCCTATAACGCTCAACAGTACGTGCGTGATACCAAACCATACCAGAGGTGGCAGGCACAGGTATAACAGCAGGATATTATTGCCTCCTTTACATCAGAGTTCAGAATCTGGTCTAATTCCCAGCTCACTTGGCAGTGGAAAGGGAGGAGATCTGTGGGTGTCCATGTCCTCTTTCCTTTCACCAGCCTTAGGCACCTTCCTCTTCCCACTGGTGGGGCACCTATGGGCAAGGTGGATGGGAGGCTGACACAGGAATGGGTAAGGGAGGAGGCTAATCGTGTTACTTCAACTCACTGAAATGAGAGCCAAAGAGATGGTTCCCCTCACCCAAAGCTGCCTATACTAGTGGTTTTGCTATATCAACATCCTTAGAAGAGGTTATAGCTCTGTAATGAGAAAGCAAGTTAGTGGAAAGCTGGAGAGAGGAGAGATTTGAAACATCCGAGTTGTTTGCGGATATGTTATATATCAAATATATTGGCATGAAATTTATATTGCATGTCTATTAAAAATGTAGTATGTTGGCTGAAAATATCTCAGCAAGTGCTGCCAGCACAATTGTAAAAACTAACTCCACCTACTACACCTCTGGGTTTTTTGTTTCATAAGTGATTAGGTATTGGGATAAAATCGGACACTGTAAAACCAATTAGGATTGCATACAAAATGTATTTACTCTAATAGAGACAGAGTACTTTCTCTTCCATCAGTGCACACATACAGTATGGGGCTGGATGCAGCAACAGCAAGTGCTAGTGTATTTGTAAATTTACAAATATCAATCTGTAAAGTCAGTGTCTGAGATTTTAAAGTACAAGTTTGTGTCTTCTCAGTGTTGAAGAGTTGTCTTTATTACATTATGTGCAGTAGATGGCTTCTGAATGTAGAGATTTGTCCCTACAATCACTGTACCTTTAAAACTATCTTCCTGTCACTTGGGTGTTTCTAGGCTGTCTCTTTACCACTTAAAGAAACTGGACTGTCACCACATTCCTGGCTGCCACTGTCGAGCTCTTGGAAGAGAAGTGGGCTTAAGTACTGCAGATGAGCATTATCCGTAATTTACCATGAAAAGCAGAAGCTTCGAGGGCAAAAATTCTGCCCTCTCATATCTTTTCTGGGCACTATTTTATTTTTAATGTACTCTTACAAGGTAGCTTTGAACTTGTTTCACAGAAAAGAGCCTCCAGCTGTGCGTCTTACAAAAAGTACGTAGACCTCAATTAATCATTCTTTTTGTTCCTCTGACTTGAGTGTGATCTCTGTTCCACTCTCACTGATGGAGCTGACACTTTAACTTCATCTAAATTTATTATTGATCTAATTCAGTAGAACACACAGCAGAACAGATTTCCAAAGTGTAGTAATAGCCAATAGTCCACCACATACAGAGGCAACAATTTTAGTTTCTTCAAAATTATTTACATCTTCAACAAACATGATTATTCTTACTCCTGCTTATTAAGCTACCGTCTAAGCTGCAGCATGTCCGCTATAGGCCAGATATAATTTTATGTGATTCTTGTTATACCTTTTATGTTGGGATGATTTTTATAGTGCTTGCCACCGTGTTGAAGAATGGGTTTTGTTTTCCTCAAGCAGAAACTGGGATGATTGAGATAAGCTACTGAATGGGGAGTTTCACTTATTTGTTCTCATTAACAATGAAATTTAGCATTTTGGGTCATGTAACTATGGTTCACGGGCCACAAGATTCTTTGGTAGTGTGAATTCCTGCAGCTGTTTCCATCAGATTGGAGTGGGTAGATCAGCAGAAATGCATTTATTCAGTTTCTCAGAAATACTCTGATTACTCAGCCTACAGAAGAATAACGGTTTGAAATTTCTTACTGTCTGGCAACTGGGTCAGGTGGGAATTGTTACCTTTTCCTATCTACTGCTGTATGAGTAGAACTGTAGGTCAGCTGAAGTAGAATTTGATTAAAAAGTTGGGACAGCTTTTCTTGTTAGCCTGTAGGTGAAGTAGCAAATAGACCTCCATTGCATGCATTCGTCTATGTGAAATAACTTCTCAGAAAACTTTTTTCATCAGCAGTGTCCCCTTCCATTCTTCAGTAAGCATCTTTCTAGACAACAAATGTAAAATAAAAACTTCATTAAGGCAAAGTATATCCCAAATAAACAAAAATTCATTCTTGTCATCTAGGTGGCATTTCTAGGTGTGCTTTTTGCTAACTAGGGCAATTTTTATTATTTTTTAAATCACTCAAAAAAAAGTCATGAGAAAGCCCGGGACCAAACTTTAGGCACTCAGTAGTATCTAGTTCTGTTAGCCTGAAATGTTGCTTTCCAAGGAGTAAATATACTCTTTCAAAAGAGTAAATATAATAGATATCTTTATCTTGTAAGAATGTACTGTACAAGCTGTCTGTCAAAGCAAATTCTAATGCAAACCTGGAATACTCTGGCCATCGGCCTTGGAGTTCGTACATGCAGAAGAGAATCACAAATGGTCACTGAGTTCATAAATTAGCAGCAGCACTGCTGTCACAATTGTGCCATAGCTATGAGATGTCATTTCCTCACTGTGATTAACTCTGCTTTACCAGAAAACCATTTTTCGGTAGAACAAAGTGTGAGAATTAAGTTTCCTTTATATTGCACTTACTTCATTGTGATCACAGACTTCAGCCCGCCTAATCCAAATTGGTTAAATGTTAAAGCAATTTGGCCTCTTTTCAGCTCCAATTTCTACTTTCAGAACCTAAAGACTGTGAACTCTGTCTCACTAAAGGGTAAGCTTAATTTTATTTTCTGTTATGTGAGCTAATTTGTGAGGGGTTCTCATAATGTCATGTCTTCAAGGAGATTGCAATGAGTGTCTTAAAGTTCAGGCCAAACATGTGAATTTGCTGTTCGTGTTGTAGTATTAATTAGAACTAACTTAGATCTTTTCAAAATGTCCAAACTCTACAGTTCCGAAAGCAGAAAGTCTCATCTACAAGTGATCTGAGACCTTAGGCAAATTCCATCAGAAGTGTATTTAGAGGAGAAATCGGGATTCCTCTGTTGAATTGCTGTTCCATTGATGCATTATTTTTCACTTAGCTTTCAATTCATTCTTCATTAGTGGCTGTTGTATTGTTTACATTTTTATAGGGGCATGGCACCTAATTATTACATTTGGCAGTCTCTGCCACAGCACAATGCATTTTAATATATAAAAAAGTATTATGATTTGAATGAAAACAGTTCATTTTTTCATTAAAGTTTTCACTGTATAGTGTTGCATCCATTCTTAGCTGTGCGTCCTTAAAGATTACCAGACCAATCAAATGCAATGCAAGTAACCTTAAACCAGATCCTAAGATATGGTTCCTTTTAGTGACAGTAAGACAAGAATTTACATATGAAGAAGCAATGCAATAAAGTCTATCAGTGTGATTAATTCTGCTTAACCCAACTCTGAGGCAAAGGGAATGTATACAGCTCATAAGGGTTGCTGGAGTATAACCCAAGCAAGCATCTTGTGAACCCTATAGTCTCTCCTAACTTAGTTAGCTGTGAACCATCCATCAGGATGTATTTTTCCCTCAGTAACAGATTAATGATATTTTGAACTATGTCTTATTCATATTTTGCTACGCATGGTCCCACATTGCCTTAAGATATTCTTGGCCATTCAAACATTGTTACTCTAGGGCTCCTGGATTTCACAGGATAAGTGAAAATTCATGTTAGGTAATAGCAAAAGAATATATACAGGTGTGTTTGTGACACATTTCAAACAACTTGTTACTTTCATCTTACCATCTCATGTAATTCTCAAAGATATTTTCTTAATATGATTCTCTTCAGGCTACAGCAATACATGCAGGTTTGATATTTATTTTTTAATTAATATTAATATTCCCAGAAACATAGAGCAAGGAAAAGGCTGGAAAGATGTATTCTGTTTTGAAGGAATGGAAGGATTATTTTCAAGATAATGAAACAGATGGGTTTGCCATCATCCCTCACATAAGGATAAAAAAGGACAGCCATTTTATGCTCTTGTATGGCTAGTTCATGCTAGATATATCTGAGTCGGCATATCCAATACCAATTTCAATTTAGTCCATGTCTGTGAGTGATACACTACAAAGAAAAAACAGCTGTGATTCTCTACAGTGCGATGATAATCACGATTCACTGCAGTGACCGATGACCATCCCTCTGACGGGCCAGGTGTATCCCCTGTAACTCTTTATGGTGGATGCTACCTGGTTTGCTTGCTCCTAGTTCACTGTATTGGTAGTTTATGCTTTTTTTTTTTGCTTTTTTTTTTTCTTCATGTATGACTAGGCAGCAAGTAGGAAGGCTGACTGGTTTATCCTGGCTGCTGTAGCCGATGCAGGTGAACACCCTGGGTGGAGGACCAGTCTGCCAGGGCATGTATTCCGCAACAGCACAAGTCCAGACTGGTTCGTCTCAAACCTCTAATCACTTGGGACCCACCACGTACTTACATATTACTGTTGATGTATTTTGACGAATGACAGTTGTCGTGCACATGATAGCAAAAACATTAATTAGGTTCTTGATCATTTTCATTACTCTGGCCCTGCAATAATGAAATACTGTTACCTTAGTTATTGCTTCTTTAATTGCCACTGGCTTACAGGTGAATGCACAGTAGATTTACTGCTGAAATATCATATATACACATTTACAAGCAGCCAGTGGTGTTTATATAAGGTGAGTTGAACAAGTAAACCTGTAACGTGCAAAACCCCTGACATTTCAAACAAGACAAGAAGAGTTTAAGGGGCTCTCCTGCTTTCTGAAAACACTAGTCACAGTGATATTTTACTATATAGAGTTTCTGTGCTCTCAGATATTTCATATGCAATTTTACCAGCCTTTTGGAAATTTATTCTTTACCTTTCCATCTACTTCTCTATGTAATCGTTATATTCCTATCCTGAAGATATTCTTATTTTCTTTAGTTTACTAAATATTGTATGACAACAGCTTGCACTGAAAACAAAAAGCTGCAAAACTGAGGAGAAAGAGTAGAAAAGCTACTCCTACTCTATTGGTTCAAATATGGAGACTGAAGAACTAGGCTTCAATCAATGGGCATCCTTTGGCAAACATGATAGCATAGCATTGGCTGTGAGTTTTCTTCTGAGCTTTGTAAATGAAAGTCAGAGGTTCGGTGGAGTATGGTAAAGTGCATCACCTGGGAATTTAGAAAGAGAAAATATGGCCATGGGATTCTTCTTCAGGGCTTCAGCTGTTCAAGGACTGAGTCCAAGAACTGAGTATTGTGGAAATACAGATTCAAGAATATAAGCCCTTAGAAATTCTTCACTTTTGTTAAAACAAACTAAAATGTTGTTGAAGGGTAGGCTGAATTATTTTTTCGCTCATAGGTAACAAAAAAAGCTCTGAAATAGTGACCGTTAGGGAAGCATGCATCAAATGGTTAAGCTGTTTTTCCATAGTTTTCAAATCTCTGGCCTTCTTTTTGATCATCTGAATAATACCTCTGCAATCCTGTAACCCAGAAACAAATCCCTGCCCATGGTAAGAAAGCTGAGGAAATCTCATTCTTCTGAACATTTTTTAATTAGTTTGGATGGAGGATAAAAGGCAATTCAGGCAAAACAAGATAGTTCTGAATATAACTTGTGGCTATATACTTTCTCTCACTTGACTTAAACCAGAAGTACATGTTTTCAGAAATGAGCTTATGTTAATTACAAAATTTTCCAAGTATACTCTTTTTTGTGACTAAGTTTATTTCAAAAGGATGTGAGATGAGTCTGAAATGTTAGTACAGAGAGATATTTTAGCACATTGGACCCTAGTTTATCCCAGCGAAATTAGGCATATGGTTGTGGACTACCAGGGATCAGAATAGTCCTGATCTCTGCACCTTGGCCTTATGTTCCTCCTCCCATTCATGTATTTACTCTGATAGACAGATTGGTTCATTCGTTTTCAAGCAATTCTTTTATTTCTAAATATCTGTTCGACTTAAATCTACCTCTATTTTAAAGCTGCTTTTCTTTTAGCATTCACACTGTAATTTATTTTTTATTAATTGACCTGAAAGCCTCAGTTGTGCCCGTAAATAACATGAATGAAACAGAGCCCAAGTTTTAAGTCTTCTTCCTGACAGTTATTCACTAACATTGGAGGTAATGTAATTAATTACTCAGTTTCTTAAGGGAGTTGTAATGTGGGATATCTTGATACAGCTCAGATGGAAAAGCAATATTTGATTTTCTGTTGCTATTGCTGGATTTCTCTATAAAAAAAAGGCACACTGCAATTACTTATACTATTAAGCCATGGCTAAGGGGTGATTGCAGATCACTGGATTTACAGATAGCAACCCACTCATCACTCAGTGTTTTATAAACAAAGTATTTGCACGTTCTGATAGCTGCTATTTATCTGCATGGGTACCAGAAAGATTGTAGGAGAAATGTTATTTATGTTGACAAGAAACTGAATTTAAAAAAAGGTTCAGAGGTGACTGGTAAATTTTTTGTTGTGTTCCTCAAAACCGGAATCCTGTTTTGGTGTAAGGCTAAAAGGCTAAAATTCTTGATTCCCACCCCCCCCACCCCACCCCCAATAATCCTAACATGAAGATAAGCTAATAATTTGGACATGGGTCCTGGGGTGGTGTGATTTAATACAGCCGTCTCTTTTTTTCACTTACCTGGCTCCAGAATGCTCTCCTCTGATCTTTGAATCTCTGGCAAATGCCATAGTCACTTAAGGTAAAATTTAACTTCATGAAGGTGAGATGCAGGTTTGCTAATACCTATTCTAAGAAGTTTATTTCCATCTCATCCCTCTGGCTGAACTGGCAGCAATATGGTAAGAAATCAGTGTGCTCAGTTCCTTGAGGTGAAGATGGAGAGAATTGGCACTACATCTTCAGCAGGGACCCTTTCCTCCAGGTGAAGGAGACACAGCAGTAAGAGCTTCTGAGCTCTGGGTCATTCTCTGCTGGATGAAGTGTGGCTGGGCCAGCTGGGCATGTGGCAGCAGGGACAGATCAAGTCTGGGTGCATGGAATTGCACAGGGAAATGACAGAGCGAAGGGGAAGGGAAAGCTAGGTTCCTGTATTAAGCATGAACTTCTCCTCTTTAAGTTTGAATTCTGTCTTCCTTCCAATTAAGAGAGGTAACCATTTAATTCCACCTAATTAGAGGGCATTTTAGATCTATTCTCCATTAGGGGCACTGTACATAGAAGATCAGCGTCTTACCTCTGCCGTGAACTCTCATGGATTAGTCATTTATTTTGCATAGTCTAATTACTTTAGTTCACCACTTATTTACTTTTGACTTCTAATTGACTTTATGAATGCCATTATTTGTATTGTAAAACTCCTTAAGGGAAACTGATAACATTGTAATTCTTTTTCAGTAAAAATAACAATATACCTGGAGGAAGTATTGTTCAAATAGAGTATTATGTAGGTAAATTTGTTTTCCAAGAGATTATAATTTGGAGAATTTACACATTTTTATGTGCAGTAGAAGCTCATGATTTTGTAATTTTTCAAAACTTCTGAGTCTCAGTTCTATTTAGTAGTTC
Source organism: Phaenicophaeus curvirostris (assembly GCF_032191515.1). Lineage (NCBI taxonomy): Eukaryota > Metazoa > Chordata > Aves > Cuculiformes > Cuculidae > Phaenicophaeus > Phaenicophaeus curvirostris. The sequence goes on along the minus strand of NC_091404.1, from coordinate 17,266,221 downwards.
CCCCCTTTTGTTTTCATGCTACTTAATCAGGGTCTCAGCTTTCTGAAAATGCGGCAATGCTTTTTGAAAAGAAGCTGCTGCCAGTGTGGCTTGAGAGAAGTCTTCAAAACATGAATCCCGAAGATGCAAAAAATCATATAGGCACAGGTGACTGCAGCTCTATAAAATGTTCTTTAAATGTGACACTTCGCTCAGTTGTTGAATTTGGTTTTCTGAAAATCATCTAGTTGCTTAAGTGTGTGTTATTGGATGTCTTTGATGCCAAAATGTAACAAACGTAGTGTAAAAATGTGCTTTCCACAAAAAAAGAAAGAGGGCAGTTGTCAGCCTCTTCTGCTAACCCTACATATCCTTCTTTAAGGACCTTGAGGTACAGGTTGCTAATTCTCTGTCCAGTGTAACTATAATGAGATGAGAAATCAGGGAATAATTAAATTTTCTCTTCGCTTTTACTTCCTCATGCCTTGTTGCCCATCAAGGAGCCAAGGTTTGTCCTATATCTAGTTTGTCCTGTGTCTATTAAACTGATAGTATGAAAAGTTTTGAGTAAGTTTTATATAGTTCCCCCATAAATCCCAGCGAGGCAAGGAAACCTGACCTTCAGCAATACTATTTAAAATAATAATCCCCATAATGGACTGTACACATAACAACAAATAGTGTTTTAATTATTCTTGCTGTGATTTGATTGTCTTTTACATGGGATTTGTTTTCCCTCTGGATACCTACATGTTTTTCAGTGGAATGGTGAAATATTAAGCCTCCAGTCATAGCTAAAATATTTCCTATATATTTTGCAAAACAATTTATAGTCTCTGGATACATGGCGTTCAAGTGATAGTTTATTATTTTGTCTCTAATAAATACTTTATTAATCCATCAATAATAAATGCATTATGTATATCCTTTGCTTTCCTTAACTTGCTATCATTAGTTGTAAGGCGGCAAGGTTTTTTTCCTTTATTCAATTTCTTTCCTGCCTAGGACCATTCACTTGAACATTTAATCAATTTATGCAGTGACCATCCTCTGCCTTGAAAAGTGAGAGTCTTCTACTTAAAATATGAGAAATACATATTGGCACTCAGCTTTGTTTCATAAAGAGAATGTTTCCTTGAGAGAGTAATTGTTATTTTTTCCCTGCTTACCAAAGGAGCTTATCAAGTTATTTTATAGAATCCCTAATATCATTGTTTTTATTCCCTGAATGTGAAGAAGTGCTACAGTCTGGAGGCAAATTGATTCCTAAGTCATCTCTCTCTTGAAATCCAGAGAGTCTTTCACAAACGAATTTTAACTATGTTTTCAGAAAAAAAAATATTCTGCATTATTGAGTCTTGTAAACAAGATGATCACTGTGGCTGCAAACTATATCGGTTCGTGGCCCTTTAAAGAACAAGCCAGCTTAGAACAACATCTAATAATGCAATAGAGTTATAGGTCAAATTCGTTGGGCTGTAGAATGAGAAAATATTTTAAAGGATGATGTGCCGATGGTCTGTCAATATTAGGACTAAAGTGGGAATCAGGTAGACTAAGTCTACTGGGCATTTATCTAATTAGAAGTGACCTTTATTAAAGCAGAGCTGGCTGAATTGAATTAGTTATTGCTCATCTGGTACTAGCTTTCTTTATATCTGAGAATTTGGTAAATCTCATCTAGAATGCTAATTCTATCCTTCCATCTTTTCCACTGAGGCATCTTTTCATTTAATAATGACTTTCTTAATTGTTTTTAAATTTAGGACAGAGCCTCTTTTTTTTTTTTTTTTTAGAGCATTTATTTAAATCACTAGCATTTAGCATCCTCCTGTTCTAAACCTAAACCTCTCATTTGGGGAGTTTTACGCTGCCGTTTGTTTAGATTTCTCCAAGTGGGCAGAGTGCTACCCTACAGCCTGAAAGGGAAGCAGAGTCATGGTCGGAGAAAGAGAATGAAAATGTAGCCCATCATCGGGTTCCCAAAAGGCTCGTTTTCACCATCACTAGCCATTTGGCTAGCTGTTAACCATGTTAATCAGCATATGCTTGCTGATTTCAGTGACACCTGGTTTGGCATTGGGGTTATTTTGGACCACATGCAATATGTGTGTCTCTCTATAGGATCTACGCGGGCAGCTGTTTATGCTCAGAGAATACCAACTTCAGATGCATCAGAGCTTTGTGATAATATCACATAGTGCACTGTAGCTGTACCTTGGAAGCCGTTCTATTCTAGTCAGTGTTTCATGCACAAAGTACATCCCTTCAGTCTGTTGTTCTTCTCACTCTTTGGGTTAATAAGTTGTCCTTGTTTTAATCAAGGTGATTCTTCCTGAATTTGCCTTGAGTTGCCGGCCACCCAAAGTTTTAGCAGTTTTAGGCTCAGCTTTGCAGAAACTTGAGGGAAAAGCAAAGTTACTCAGAGCTCAAACTGCCAAGATGCCTTGATAAACTGGTAAGGCAATGAATATACAAGGGTAGAAAGAATTACAGATAGAGATAGAAGGATTAGGCTGTGAACTAGCAGGAAGATTTGCTGTAAAAAATGTTGCTTCAGGCTTTTGTTTATTCTTTGGAGGAATTCTATTTAAATGCAGATTAAATTTTCTACCTAGAAGTACAACTTATTCTTTGTTTAGGAGCTCTGCAAAGAAGAATGAGTACAGAGTGTTTCTGTTTTCATTTCTTCATGAACTTTGACAATCACGTTGCTTATCCTGTTATCTGGATTAGTTATGCAAGCTGTGGATATAGGAATTTTAACAGTTTGTTTAGAGACCCTAGTTTAATTAATCAGTGTAAGATTACCAAATTGCCTTGGGATGAAAAACTATGTCTGAGAACTTGTAATTGGCTACTGACTAAACAAAAGAGCCGCAGCTCCATATGGGGCATTTGGGGAGGCAGGGCAAAGCCAGGGGAAAGAAGGGGAAAGAGAAGAAGAAAAAACAAGCAATAAATAAAACAAATATTGAATCTTTTGTGAACTGAAACCTTTTCATTCTCTGTACAGCAACTTAACTTTTTTGTATTGCTGTGCATTCTGAAAGCAATCACCTGTTAAAATGCCATTTCATCTTCCTTAGAAACAAAAATGAAATTAAAACAATTCTTTATCAATCCTGTTGGGTGTCTGAAGAGAAGTCTGAAAAGTCTCCACTTTAAGTAGACTTCCAAATACACAAAAATATTTCTCTTACATATTGCAGGTTTACTTACCATAGCAATATCAGTAAAATGTGGCTAAAGGAAATATCCCAATCACATTCCATGGATTTGTTTTTATTCCTTGATCCATTCTTCTTCCATCTTGTCACCAGCATCTCCAACACTGCTTACTGATCTTCTCAAAATTACAATAGCATCACGTACACACCTAACAGACCTTTTTGGTTAATCCTGTCGGCTGTCTGTACCAAAAAAAGAAAATGTGCCAAATTCAAAACATTGCTTTCAAAGGATTTTTTTTTTTTGTTTAACCCTTTTCTTGTTTCCTACGGTAATTTCTGAGTTACTCACCATATTTTATGACAGAAGTTCCATGCAATGACTGCCATGAACTGTCACTAGGATTCGTGAAGCACTCAGGTACATTTCAGGATCTGAGATTTTGACCCAGTTTTAGAAAAGTATAAAAGCAGTATGAGTTCTTTGAAGGCCACATTTGAGTTCTTTGAGGCCACATTTGGCTGACTGGAAATCAAGTATGTTCTCTAAGAAGATCTACTTCACTAGCTGTTTAGCATTATCACTAATTTCGTATTGATCATTTAGCATGGAAATAACAGGCTAATGTGATAGATCTAATGTGGTGTTATGGTAACAACATACTATTTAGCAAGGTAATATTTTGTTATTATCAGGTTCATAAAAGCTTGTCTGTTGAGAATATTATGAAGATTTCTCTGTGTATTACCTAGCTTTGCTACAAAGTGGAAGAAATAAAAAGATCAAGCCTTTGCTTAAAGGAGGTTGATGAAACTTTTGGCCTCATACTGGATCCATTTTAGGCACCCTGTGGTTTTTTGTTCCTTTCTTTATTTCTTTTTCATGGACAAGCTAAAGCAGTAATGAATATAAAAGATGGTGATTCTTCAGGATATGAAGAACCATAGGCCAGTAATTTACAGAAAGTAACGTGCTCTTAAAAGCTCATACAATCCCGTTCAAGGCTTCAGGGCCAGTTTAAAACCTGAATTTAAGCAATACTTCTCTGTACCTCTTCTTCAGCAAGCCAAATGTTTCCCTTTGTACATTTTTGGTAATATGATGAGCTGTGCATAAAATAAATCAGAAAAAATTGAATCTCTTACAAACAACGCATGCCTGGTGAGTTATAGAAAATAGTATATATTTCAGAGTAGAAAGTTATGAATCACATGGTTGGCAGTATATGAACATGTCAAATTCCAATATAATATAGGGTCAACGGGCAGACATAAAGGCAGTTATTAGAACAGTTTATTTGTCCTTTAACGCATCGTTTCAAGGTTGCTTGTACTCTGCGGCTAGATCAGGCATTTACACTCTGTTTCAAGAGTTCTTGTAACGTTCTAGTGTTTGACTGGAATACAGCAACTATTAGCTTTGATTTGAATATATACTTGAAACTCTGCACTCCAGGACATTTTTTTTTTAATATGCATTTTATTTTTTTTGTCTGTCTATATTTGTGCATTACCATTTCAGGCTAGTTGGCAGGATTAGCAAAAGTTATGAGCCCTAACTTTACCTGTGTTTAAATTGTGAAGATTTTGTAACAGGTTTTTTTTGCTGGAGGAAGAGAGAAGCTCACATTCAGGATGGTTACTGTAAGCCTATGGTATTTCTGAAGCCAAATTGTGCCTAAACATCTTTGAACAAATGGCCTTTCTAGTGGGTACTTAAGACTCAAATTAAAAAATAGTTTTCTGAACAGACTCTGGGGTGGCCGGCAAATTGTTGCTTGTGAAGTTGAAACCTTGTAATGAAAAGCCTTGCATTAAAACCTGATAGACCAGAACTCTGAAAGAGTACATCTTGCTTTCTCCAGATTTCTTTTTTTTTTTTTCTTTTATGAAAGGAGAGACAGTAATATCTGCTATTTTTCTTCTTTTCTTTAGATTCCAAGAATATGACTGTTCAGTTCAGAACTTTGATTCTTCAAGTTGACGGAAGTATAGGGGTCAAATATGAAGCTCTTTTGTTATGTGATAAGAGTTAGATACCCCTTTCTCTCCCTCCTCTTTTGTAGCTGTTCCCTAGTGCATTTACCCACTCTGTTACATAATGATAGTGATGTAACCTACACTAACATGAAATACCAGGCTCTAACCGATTTTGCTGTTTAGTTCCTCTGCTACATAGTCTTTCTAGTGAAAAAGAGCACAAGCTTATCCAGGGAAATTTGCGTGTTGCGTTGCAGTAACATGGACATAGCTTCAATGCTTCTAGGCAGTCACAGAAAAACTGCACAGTTGCTGCTCTGAGCTCCCTGTTGCTGTAGCCACAGTGGTAGTTATGCCTGAGCTGACTGGGGTGTAACTAATTGAGCTGAGCATATTGTGCTTACTGCAGAATAGACCTCTGTGTTACTGTATGTAGCTCTACATAGCCCTTCTGAATTAGTTCTGAACTTTCTGCCATCTGTATGATAACAATTTGTAAGATTTACTTTTCCACAGATGATGATTGTATTGGAACTAGAAAGGACGAACAGACTTACTGCTATCAGAAGTATTTTATACTTTCTTCTGCATATGTCTCCTTCCCTTCTCTTCATTATCTGTCTCTTTATTTGGTTTGTTCCCTGAGGAAATAAGTATTTAACTTCACTGCATAGAAACTGTAGCCTTTCTGTAGCGGTTAGGAAGGAAAGGTTACAAACCCTATCAGAAACATACAGCAAAAAAATATCTTCAAAATGAAATACTCATCAGCTAAAGGTAATAACGCAGGAGTTCTGAGAAATATTGATGTGTGTGTCCAGTTTTAATTACATATGGACAAACGTACTTTTAATTTACGTACAAGACCATAAAGATTTTACAAAGGGAATAGTTGTAACTATAGTCCAATCTATTTCACAAAAGAATTAAAATTTAATTCCGAGAAGCACTTTGAGGAATTTATAGAAATTGGTTTGCTGTGTAAAATTTTATGAAACTGTTAAATTTTATTAAATTAGAGTTAAGGATAAATTTTAAGATATGTCTTTTGGAAAGATTTGATACCTCATCAGAGCACATATAAGCCTGTTTTTTTTAGTGATTTATTAAAATAATGAGCTCTTCATCACAGGAGGACTATTTAAATTGTATATATAATTTTCTGATGTTGGATTCGCTTAGATTTACTAATGTTAGTAAAGATAAATCATTAATATCTCTATTTTTTATTCTGCATCTCAAAATGTACAACACAACTCTTTGGGGAGGGAGAGAGAATGGAATTTGTGCTGATATGTTGTGCCCTTCAAGTTTCTTTGGGAGCCAAGGGCATCAAGTACTGTAGCAGATATACTTTCAAAACTTAGTATAGTGCCAAATGCTCAAGCATGCAAAAATCTGGCTTAAGCTATCTCAAATTGGGCCTCCAGAAATAATAGAGACTGCATAATTTTGCTTAATTTTTTATGCCTCAGTTTCCCAGGTGCAAATGGCCTCAGTCAAGCAAATAATACAAAGGGATATTATTTGTGTTCATGAAACTTTTGATTGTGCTGTGAAAACAACAAATTACACAAGGAAATTAATAAATCTACATTCAAGAGAAGGCTTTGGAAGTATTAATTAAAAAGGTGTATGGCCACATGCTGATTAGAGTAGATAAAGAGTAATATTGAATAACTGTTTAGTCTCTGAATTGGGCCCAAGGGTCCTATGAAAAAAATAGTATATGATAATTTAATTAAAGTTTGCGTCAAAACACATTTACACAAGGGAGCTGAATTAATACTGCAGAAGTTGCTCTTCCCAACTTCTCAGTGCTTCACTGGGAAATGTTAACTGTTTTTTAGTACAGTGGTTTTTCAGTGTGACATAATGTACTAATCAGATACTTAGCATATTCACCTCACTGTATTTCTTAGATTCAAGGTGTTAATATATTAAAGTGAGTATAGATCTTGAATTGGAAACACCAAATGATGATAGAGTGTATTTGGAAGCAAAATTCTGTTGGCTCTGGAAAATGATAGAAGGCAGGGGGCAAAGGGAGCTAGGATGTATATTCTGATTGAGTCAGCCAGATAAGCCTATGTATTTACACATACTTACTGATGTTTATGATTGTTTATGATTATTCTTATATTTAAGATCTTCTGTAAATATCTAGGCAGAGCTTGATGAGGTTTGTATTTGTATTCTTGGGCAGGTCTGGAGTGCTCACTGTTGGGGTTTTCCCCTTTCCCTAGGAAATTTAGTTACTCAAGTCTTACAGCTGCATAATTACTCAGTGTAACAGGACAAGGAGCAGGGAAATGGCTTTGCTATGTACAGAATTAGAATACAGGTACATGAAGTGATAGATAAGTGAAGTAACACTCCCTTGGGGAAGTGGCTCCTTCAAATATACAGCAGCTTTTAGTACAGGGGAGGACAAATTTTCCCTATGCTGCTGTTGGGGATAAAACAATAATTGGGTGAAACAAAAGCTAGAATATTGAGTATAATGTGATTAATCAAGTGTTTCCAGGCTTTAAAATAAATCTCCACAACCCATATTACAATTACAGTGGTACCACATTCATGACAATATCATATTTCTTTCCAATTCTACTGTATAATGGACTAATAATGACAAAAAGGATTATTCCATTGTAATAACACCTGAAACATGTTATAAATGCCGTTATATCCAGCTGCTTCTGCAATTCAGATAATTTATAGATACATAGAAAGTGTGTTATAACACTTAGAGCAATAGATTACCCCAAATCTATTAATTGCTGTTATAAAAGGGATAATTACAACAAATTTTAAATAAAAGAATTTAGTATTATGTTATGCAGCATTATTATGAAGCCCTTTGCTGCGTGGATCTGTTGACTAACAGTTTGTGACCCTCTGAGTATCAGCACCATTTCTATTCAGCTTTGAATGTCACTCTCGCTCCTTGTGCCTTGAGATGGTGCTAAAGCTCAGTGCTATGCAAATGATAGTGAGCAGAGTCTTAATAATTGCTCCTGCCTCAAGGCAGCCCAGGGGGTGAGAGGAAGGACCTCTGAGTGTGAAAATAAGAGAGAGTCAGTGTCAGGAAGCTACATATTTTGAGCTTCAGACGCTGAAGTTTGTTTGTTTGTTTTCCCGTTGACACTTTAATGTCCTTTTCTGCAGAAGTTCTGCAGTCATTACAATTTCATCTCCCAGCGTTCCGACAGCCCTCTTGGTGGGAGGCTTTTTCCCAGCCATGATAAATTATTCTCTGTCAGAGTCCAAATCTGCCTTTTCAAGTCTCATCATTTTTGATGAATTTATTCTGTTAACTTGAGCTTGAATAGAAGCAACAGATGATAATAAATTAACTTTGAGCATATTAGTGTCATCGCTAGGAGAATATGGATGAATTAAGGAATAAAAAAAATTAAATAGCTTCAATAATAGGCTGGTGAACGCTTAGTCAGCAATTGACTGGTAGCTTTTCACTTAGGTCCTTTTACATCCTGTGGTTAATTAAAAACTATGGAAAGACTTTTAAGCAACCTTTTGGAATACAAACTAAGTATGAGCTCCTCCTACCATCCATACTTGCTGTAGATAAGACTGTTGTCAAATGTACTCAACTGAAGCTTAAGAAACATTAGCTTCCAAAACTGAGGTTTGTACCCTCTTAAAATAAATGTGTGCCATGCGTGGTGAGAGCTTTCTATATGCATCTGCTAGAGCAGCACTTCCTACAGACTTAAAATATCCTTTCTGTAGGGTTTATGAAAAAATAAACATAAATTATGGGTTTTTGTGGATTTGCTTTTATAGAGATTAGGGTGGTATATGAACTTCCATTCCTAACAAGAATGTGATTTAGTCTTATTTGCTTAACTTTAACATATGCCTCCTATGTCCAGGATTTCCAGACTCGTTTGAAACTTAGACTTTCAAAAGAGCTAGATGCTACGCTTCAGTGAATTTATAAGAATTGAGTGTTTCTTAAATCTGTTTCTAAGGGATTGTCTGTCATGTGCAATAGAGAAATGCCTGATTGAGACTTGCATACTAAAGAAAGTGATAAGTTCCTTGACAAACTTGAATGCTAGTATTTAACCTCATTTAATAATGTAAGTTAGGCTTTTATTAGCTTAGGAATACTCATGTCAAAGCTTATCAAGCAGGAGTGAACATTTCTTTTTTGCAAAGACTGTTATGGTCTATTAAATGTATAAAGCAATAAATTATTGTTCTGTGCTAGGACATCTTGTTAGTCAAAACTTAACACCTACTCCCTGAAATCTGCAGTTTGACAAATATACCTCTCTCTTCAGAATCCTCATTATGGACACACATAGAGAGTGTGTGATTATAAGATGTTTACGTAATAAAGTTTATAAGAACGCACTTTAAATATCAGCCAGTTTTTTATTCCTATTTTTAAACACTGCTGTCTTTGAAGTAATGGAATTTCCTGAACAATTGGATACCTCATGAATTTTAACTCTTCCCTCTGCCTAGTTTAATGTTTGTTGTGCTCAAAATAATTTCTTAAAATAGATTAATAATAATAATAATAACAATAATAATAATAATAAGTACACTACCCTGTTTTCAGCTGTCATCATAATCCTCAGGATTGCAGTCACAGAAGTCCTGGCAACTATTGAAATGGGCTGGAACGATTACTGTCAGCAGTTCCTCAATCTCATTCTGTTGGCTGATATTAGTAACACTGAAATCTTCTGGAATAATCACAGCTATGACTAACAATGTTCCCTAACACTGTCTTTTTAATGTTACATATGCCATGAGAAATCCTGTTCTGTTAAGAATTGTGTCACATGTTGATCTGGCCTAAATAATTTCCATTGTATGTCACTTGTTCAGGTCCTGAGAATCATCTGCTTCAGAAAAGGAAACTGAACGTTTACTAAGGCTACTAGCTAAAATTAGAATATTTTTATATTTTAAGTGTAAATTACTTTGGAGAACAGAAAAGAATATTGAAGAAAATCTCAGTCATTATATTATATATGTAATATGGAGAATATATTTCTATCTTACTAGGAAAATTCCTGGATGCCAAGAACTTCTTAATAGTCGGAAAAGGCTTGAGTGAAATCGTATGAGAAACTTCTAATCAAACAGCAAAATTTCAATGAAGAAATTGGTCACAACTCAATGCCTAAAGAAATAGCGGTAAACAATGCCTCATCAGGATAATGCCAACATTTCTGAAGGTGCTAGCAATGCCTGTAAAGGCCCAGTTAGGAAGTCATCACATAGCCATCATAATAAGTAGTTTTGAACTCATAGGTAAACGAGAAATTAGTCAGGCATCCTTTCTCCTCTTTCAAATATCTGTTCTGAATGAGGCTCTGAGCCACTGTGCAAAGATTGCTCCAAATCAGTCAGAGCCACACTTCTATGCCTGACTGGAGCACAATGAAGTTTGTATTATGCTGTTTTAAATTATCACCCATTTGAAGTAATTTTCTTTATAAAACAAGATTAAAATGACTGTAATTCAAAACATTTTACCTCAAATTGATGTGAAAATTGTAGTATTCATGTTATTTCCATTTTTCAATTTGACAAAACATTTCACTCCATGTATGAGCTTTTCTGTGTTGTCACTATCTTAAGAGTGAAAATATGCATTTTACTCTTTCCTGATGTGTCTTATTTCTTAACACTACTTATTTAAGTTTTTAAAGAATATCTTTCTATATAATCTATTGTGGTACCTGGAGAAAATATAAACACATTTACGAGGTTTGCTTACCTCCTTTCTACCCTACACAGTAACAGTTTATAAATTCATGTTGTCAAATTTGTTCTCTGTTCCTTCTACATGCCTGAGGGTTAGATAAGTGTGGATGATAAAGCAAAGCAAAGAAGAATTTGAAGTTCTAGCTTGATAGAGTTGAATCTCATATTATGGTGACTTTTATTTACATGAAACTTCCTTTCATTTGTTTTCATATTAATGCCATTTTAGAAATTTCTCTCTGTACATTTTCCTCGAGGTTTCATGTGTCCTAAATAAATAATTTAGGAAAATAATAGTCTTTTCTCTTCCTCAGAAGTTTATTTCATAGGCAGGCAGTTATTCTGTAATTATTTTTTAAAATCTGGCAAATTCTGATATGTTTACTTGATTTTCTGATGAATAAGGGTACTTGTTTCATGTAATGTAGAGTGCGTCTTAAAGGCTTCTTGTAGTAGAGAAGTACAGAACAATAATGAAAAGCACTGGAAAATTAAGGGACTTGCAGTCCATGGCTAAACTAATGCCAGAGAAAATTAAAACTTTGAAGTTCCTAGCCTAAAAATACCAATATAGATGTGTGCTTATTTTTAAGTTGTACTGTATTCAACTGTAAATGCAACAGACCCTCAAACTCTTTGAAAGAGCTACTTTGGGTGCTAAAATTGCAAAGGATAATTCATTCCTTAATTCATTCCTTACTAGGGAGTATGATTTCATGAGCTGAAAGGTTTAACTAGTACATATGTATAGGATAGATTTAAAGTGATTATGGAAATGTCACCACAGGACAATACATTATTAGTAGTCCCTCATATGTTGTATGCTGTCCCCTTGTGTTTGCTGATAATTAAAAAGCAGATTGGAATGTCATTATAAGAACGAGTGCAAAATGTCCCTTTTATCACTTGCAATAAATATGAAATAGTGGCCTTTCTGTATCCTTCAGTGGTTGTTCTATTTGTGTTGGTGACAAATGACGTTTTTCTCCTTGTAATGTGCCTGTAGGGTTAAATGACTTTATTATTATTAATGAGTCATTGCTCCAGCTGCCCAGAAATAGAGGGAGTAGCAAACAGAAGAGATTTAGACCTAAGTAATTACAAATGTAATTATTACCTTTCAAATTTCATTTTTTACAGCAATCCCAAAGTTGTTAATCAAACATGGCCCTTCCCATGTATTCACACTTTCTTGGGGTCTTTGTCAAAGGGATGGATAGCTACGTGGTTCCACTGAGGTTTGTCTATGGCAGGTTGACAAAGCGGTCATGACAGAAAACTGCTGTGAAAAATTGTTTAGGAAATGTTGCCTACTCATCAAGGAATCTGTGGTTCAGAGTGTTTTCCAAGAGAAAAGCCCTTCTGAGCTGCAGCCATATGGAAGAGATGTCCTCTTGGGGAGGACAAAGCTGCAGGAGGGAAATCCTTTTGTCCTGTGGAGAGATGAAATGTCAAAGTTTCGCTCCTCTGGTCCGTCCTTCTGCAAGGTTGTAGATTTTCATTAAGAAATCTAGAAAGCACAACAGAACTGGCAAGCTACTGGACACTTTAGGGGAATTAAAAGGTCTGTCCCCTTAGCCCTGCAGTAATTATCCTAATTACTCATAATTCTGCATTTTCAAGTTTTTTAGGTGGAACACAAGGCTTGTTCTTCTGTAGTAACGGTAAGGGACTTGTGGGGAATTTAGTAAAGGAAAACTGCTATGGATTGTTAGACCATCTTGCAGATGCCATGGAATGTAAGCAGTGTTGTTTTGCAGAATCATAATCTGAACTTGAAATTTATTGTGAAATGGAAAATGTGAGGAAAAGCTTTGGAGATGACTTCCACTTGCATGCTTAAGAGCAACTTTTACTGAGCATTTGAAATTTAATCTCTGGAATTTGATATGAGATATACTGGTCTTCATGGATTTCCTGCATCTCAGATTTCAAATAGTGTTTAAAGATGTTTAAAGATTTTATGCTTTAAGAAAACATAAAATATCTATACACACATGTGAGCCATTAGGCTTTAGGAACATCATCATATTACAGTATTTAGTGATATTAGTGTTGCTGCAGACTCCCTAATAATATTTGCATTACTACAATTTTGCCTTCCTGGTCACAGTAATAGCAGTGATAAGAAAAGCTCATCTTTCAGAGAATGGGAGAAGTTTTTCAGTGCTCTCAGCACTGCTGAGGAGGTGAGAGTGAGCAAGTGGCTGTGTGGTGTGTAGCTGCCGGCAGCAGTCAACCCACCACTCTAAGATAAAGCTGTTACTTGAAGAAGCAGTCATTCCAGGATGATAATTGCTGGGCACCTACAACTTTCTATAGACTCTTCTTTCCCTTACTGCAACTAAGAGTTGTATCTTGAAAGGCTTAAAATGAAGTTTTACACATCAAGAGAGAAAGTCTGCTGTGTTACAAATGCCCTACAGAAAACTCATGGTGAAAATGCTTCCTCTTCTAGGCACCAGCTGAATAAAAGGCAGCTGAAGCCCTTTTTCATCAAGTGTATTTTCACAGAATGCTGGTTTTATTACAGAAAGTTTACAAGAGTAGAAGAGCTTAATATGCACCTAAAATGCATAGTCTTCTCAGAGATGTGGGAAGAAATGCAAATTTCACTCTTTGCTGTGTTTCCAGGTCAAAGGTATTTGCTGGAGGAGAAACTATTTTTCACTGTGTAGTTTCACCTTGTTTAATTGATTTGAATTTAAATTTATATTCTGTGTTAAATAATGAACGATACATTAATAATTAAGAGGCTTCAGTACAAATGTGAAGCAGTTAATTAAATATTAAATAAAGCACATTGTATCACCCAGTGTTGTAATCAATATACTAGATTTTAGGCTATTCATTTTAGGTGGTCATTATGCTTACAAGTTATAGTTAAAATTCTCATTGATAACACAATATACATTTCATAGGCCAAGAAACATGCATCCTTTGCAAATTACCATATTTGTTTTGCCATAATTAGCAAACAAAACACAGACATTACAGTTGTATACAATTGCACTGTTGAAAGAATAAGGGTCAGTGCAGTGTATTCTACAACACTCACGCCTGTGTTCATTAGGCTGAAACTGAAGAGGTTATGAGGGTTTGGGGGGGTCTTAAAGTTTTTTTTATTAAATCCTTTCGGCAGTTATTGAAACTTTTTACAGGGTCATTGCTTCTAGACCATTTCTTGGTTTTGATTAGCACAAGATGGAAATTCTAGTCATAATAACAATAAGAGGTGATTTAATGAAAGATTAAGGTGCTTTATTTATATGGCTATTATTTGTGAAGGAAAGATTCACTTCACAAGCATATTTAATTTTACAGGAATTACCATATGCTGTCTATTTTGCCCTAATACTTCCTCCATTCGTTCATCACCAACTTTACCAACCCATCTTTGATAGTGTTTGCTTGACTAATTGAAACGAGATGCAAAATGCTCACACCTTGTACCACTGGGATTTTAGAATAAGAAGCCTAACTCTTGACAAGTTTTAGGATTAAATTCAAATTTGAACCATGGATGTTAAGACACAAACTGTGTTCACTGGAATGGAAGAAGAGCCTATTCTTGCAAGATACCTGGTACGATCTGGTAAACTTAGGCAGTATATGAAAATGTGTGATTTCCTGCATGCCTGTTGATTCCTCAGTTTGAACATCTGGAGGATCAATCTTCCTCTAAGTATGATTTCTCATAGGCTGTGGTAGAGACAAGCTCTCTACACACAGCTGAAAACTAAAGGAAATGGTGTGTCCTGCTTGTTCTTTGAATAAAAAGGTTCAAAGGCTAGAACTTAAGTAACTCTTTTAGGTTTTTAATTTATTGAGACATGTACAGGAAATAAAATATTCATAGGACACTTGTCCCAAAGGTGTTTTATTATTAAACCCCAAAAAGTAGAGAATATTATAGCAGCAGTTATTTAGGGTTTTTACGTTCATGCTTCTTCCTCCTGACCTTATTAAAGTAACCCAGTTTACACTAACAGTTATTCTCTCCTCCCGTTTTTATTGTTAGTGTCATTTCTGTTCTCTTCATATAGTGGAGACTGCTAAATCATGTTACCCAAGTGGCCACTTTTGGTCACCAGGGTAATTCTGGACTATAATTTCCCCATATTATGCTTGAATTCCTGCTTAGATTTAGTACCACATTTAGTAAATACACATGGGCAAAAAATGAGGGGGACACAACCCATTCCTTAGGAGGTATTGGCTGAGATGAGTGCTATAAGGTTGTCATCTTCATCACTCTGGTGGGTTCCTGCTGAGCAGAGAGCACTGGATGTGCAATGGGAGCTGTTTCATATGAAACGCTTCAGTAAATGAGAGGCACTTCTGGATGCTGACAGAATAGCATTGGCACTGCAAGCCATGTATTCATGTATGTGCTGTGTTGTGAAAATATGAAAAATAGCTCAGCAATGGCATAATTATGGGCAATTTGCTTAATTGCTTGCTAATTGTTGCTTGCTTTATTATGAAACAAGAGTGTACTAAATGTAACACTGGATGGTTTGCATCCAAAATGTGTCAAATTCGGTACTGGCTTTTCATTAAGACTTCAGCTACATAGCTTTAAAATTCAAGCACTCTATATTCTGTGGTTTTAAGTTGTTTTCTTTTATTTTTTAATTGTTTTTGAATTTTTCTTTTCACAATTCATAAGCCCCTAAGTCTGCATCAGTGCAGTGTGGTCTGGCAGCTTTTGAAGTTCTGATTGATCTGAGTACTTTGCTAATGAATACATTTACAAATGTCTTTTGATCATTATTACACATGTGGATAAAGGTGGAGATGTTTTAAGGCTTGTTTGGAAGCTCGTGTTCTTGCTTATTCAGCTCTTAGAAACACTCATTTCCCTTTTAACGTATATATATATGCAGATACATGCGTTTCTGTAAGTTTGGCCTGAGTTTTTGGAAAAACTGTTCTCTTCTATTTTGACCAAGATATCCTACTTTGAGCAGGTTAGACAGATATCTTCAAAAGTCCCTTCCAGCCTAAATCGTTATGTGATTCTGTGATGTACGTGATGACTTTTGCGTCAGACTAAGAAAGGGGTCGTCCCTCTTGATGTTGTCATAGTAGTATGTCTCCCTTTTGCAGCTGGAGGGGAGGGCACAGGGGGAGAAAAGAAAATGTTTCTTTTATACAGCAAGTATATTCTTCTGATTTTTTTCTTTAACATTATGAGATTGCTGATAACAGTCTTACTAACAGCTTACCTTAATTTGAGAGTTGTCTAGGAGAAATATTCTGAGAACTGGAACATAATATTAAGCTGGACGTGCCAAAGTATGCAGTACTGTGCCACATATTTTATATATCTATAGGGAGAGTAGCATTGTGGAGTTCTTTGGCTTTCAACCCCCAAAGGGAAAGCTAATAACCAACGTTTTTATTTACTATCCATAAAACCCAACACAGGGTTTATAACCACAGAAAGTTCTAAACAAAACAAACAGGGATAAAAATATAAAATGTTATTTTATTTAATAGCTGTTTTGACTGAAGGATAGCTGCCTGGCACAGTTGGAATTCCACGTTTTCTTAAGTGAAAATAAATATTCTTACTGAAAACTGCTCCGACCTATAAATGATAAAGGCTGTGGAACAATGAAGAAAGTCTTTTAACTATTGTGCTTTTAGTTATATTTGACAGTTCTGATCTAAACATTTCATAAGAGCTGACAGACGCACTCTTTAAAAATGTTCTTAGTTCTGAGGCAGACAATTTAAAAAATAGTTTCATTTCTAAAACAATCTGGAGTTCAAACACAAGTGGTGAACTCACATGTGCATGAGTGTGATGTATTCCATAAATTCAAAATTCTCTTTTATACTACTTGTACATCATGGTTGTAGAGTCTCCATGTGGTATGAAAAAAAATATAAAATTAAGGGTTTCTTACTGAGTAAAGAAAGAAATTAGGTAGACTGATAAGAGTCTGGAATGTATTGTTTATTTGTAATGTGTGAGGGATATGTACACTTCTATTTCCATTTATAAACCTGTCATGTGAGAAGACATTTCTAGACACTGAATTTCATCTGTGAAAACCACAATTTCTTCTGAAAACATTCAGAGACAGCAGGAACCTTCTTTTACTTGATTGGTAGATGCAGATATCGCAGATATTTCCTATCACTGAGTACTTATTGGACTATGCAGAATAATCACCTACATGACTGCTTTTGAATGAGTGACATGGCTCGGAAAACTTTATTTCCACCCACATTTAGCGATGATTTACAAAGATGCAAAATAAAAGGAAGCTTAAAGAGTAGCATCTAGAAAATGTCACGGTCAATTTACACAGCCTCTGATAAACGGCCATGTGAGCCCTGAGCTTCACGCTTACCTGGCTGCGTGGCTTCCATTCCTCCTCAGATGGTCCTCTGGGATGGTTGACTGAGCCAGCCAGAGAATCCTTTGTTTAAAGTAGGCAGCAAGTTGTGGAGGGAAAGCCAGACATGGTGCTGGGGACAATGTCTCAATGCTAGTTACAGTGACCTCTTTATATGTCAAGTCTGTAATAGAATATTTGGGAATCGGCTGCATTCTATTGTAAGTTGGCACCATTAGTATAAAGCATTGCTAGCGTAACGCTCTCGTCTTTGATAAAATAGAGAATTGTTAATATATTTTTAACAAGTAAAGCAAAGTTTAGATGCAGTGGAAGGCCAGTGCCAAGTAGCTATTTCGGAGGATTTCAGGTACTAAAGAAGCAGGAGAATGATGATATGTTAGGAAAATAAAGAATGAATTAGACTAACACAAACAAGCTACATTTCATGGCCTGAAAGAGCAGGCAAAGAAGATAATGTCTGATGAATATTCATGCAGAAAATTCCTACATTTTGTTCTAGGTTCATTCAAAACCAGAAGAATTATGCTCCAACAGTCATTTTCACTTTATTGTGATAAGGCCATAATATTTCACACTGCTGATTGTATTTATTTTTACTTTATACCAAAAAGAAACTGTTTTGCATCCCAATAATCCTTGCTAGTACCATTTACTGCAGCAGATCAGTTGATGAGATTTTCTAAGCTTCCTTTAAATGCAGATATTGGGGACCTTGCCTGCCTCACATTTTATTCATTGTAACACCCTTAGTTAATTTGGTCTCCCCTTTTAAAGCTAGTATAGAACTTAAGGATATAATTGAGTTTTAAATTTTTTTTTTTTTTTAAATGTGTTTAGTATATTATACAACAAAACTTGGCTGTTAATGTTGGGAATAAAAATGAGTCAGATGTCACGTAGAAAATTATGGTAATGTTCTGAGTCTACAGGTAGTCTGGCAACACATGGCACAAAATTACTGTCCTACTGATCTGTTGAGATGGTGTAGAGAGTGTTTTATAAGTGACCTTTTATTTCTGCAGTTGCCTTGTCTAAAGCTTAAATGTTAAGTTTTTGCTGCCAAATGTTTCTTTTGATGGTCTAGCTTTGTTTACTTTCTTATTGAAGTCTGAGAGAAATAGTACATTATGAGTATTGTAACCACTTGCTGCGAAGAGCTATAAATGTCTAGTTTTATCAAATAATTGTGTGTTTTTCAGTTTAACCAAATTAATAGCGTTGTAAGAGTGATTAGAAAGCCTTGAGATAAAAAGAAGCATTGAGGTACTAGGTATCAACTTTTTTTTTTAATAAATACAAAAAAGATCAGTTTCTGTATAGAATGAGGATAACTCAGCACTCTGTCAAGGTTGTACCTGATATCAAAGAATTGCCTTGATCAGGAGAGAAGCAAACCTGGATAATTCAAGAGCTTAACAAGACTTGTACATACTCAGATTTATGTCTCTAATAGCAGATAGTAGGACACACAAAGATTAGACTAATCTACCAGTAGTAACCCTTTTCACAGGAACTATTGCCTCTGCGAAATTATTTCCATATTTGTGTCTCCTACTGCCCATCAAAACTGGATTAGTTTAACAGCAAGGTGCCAAAGTATTTGTCAGTATTACACTGAAAAGTACTAAGACAAAATGACTGAAGACATGTTGAAATGCCAGTAATAGGGCAAAATAGCATTTATGAACAATCATTTCTCTAACTGGCACATACTCATACAATGTACTTAAGGAAGTAAATAGCATTCATAGTACAGCAAGTAACCAATCATCTATGTAAACGTAGTAGACTTAAAAAAGATGTATCCTGTATTGTGGACTGCAGCATTATATATTTCAGTGCCTGAAGGGAAAAACTTAATTCATTTGTATTGTAGTGTAACATGGAAATATATACTTGTGCCTTGTAGCTTTACATAGATTTCAACATGTAAAGCATTTATTAAAACAGAAGTACAGCACGTGTTTAGACATAAAGTTCAGAAAGTGAGAGGCTCCTACTCGTATTGCTATAACTATTTCCTAGCGGCATACCTTCTCCACTGGTTATGATACAGAATCCAATTTTAAATGTTGTTTTCATGAAGATTGATATTAAAAATATGTGTATATCCTCCATTGGAAAGTTTTGTGAAGACAATGCAGTGAAATATCTAATCAGATACTCTTCTTCACTCCTCATGTGTTTAAGCCATGTACACAGCAAAAGAAAATAAAATTAACACATAACATGAAAACTATTTCAAGGAATGATTTGTAGAATTTTAATTCTTCTAGTTTGGATTTACACATGCTAAAGGTGTAGTTTAAATGAAACTGATCAAGATTGTTTATGTATTGCAAATCACTTCTTTCAAATTTAGTAGTATACTTTGCCTTTGAACAAATTATAATTTCTGTAATCTTCAAGGGCAAAAACCTTGCATCTACTGAAGAAATCTGTTTCGATTACTAGTAAACTACAAAAGTTACAGCTTGTTTTGCTATTACCCTTTGATTTTTCAAGGTTTCAAGTATTGAACGGTTGGAGAAATCAATTCTTTTTAAAACAGCTTTTACACTGTCGTTTATTCTTGAAGCTCTTGAGTGCATCTTCGAAGCTAATATACCATCTTTGGCTATGCGTCCAAATTAATTTTGTTTTACCCTAAGCAAAGAAAAGAATCCAAAAATCCAGTCTTAAGAAAACATTAGAAAAATCCTAATTTTAGAAAATTTTTTCAAGTAGTTGTGTGGGAATATACAGAGTTCTGGTATTGGATTGTTATAATATAATATAATATTGTTATAATATTGTTATTGCTTTTGGCTTTCTAATAATTATAATTTCAAAAACTGAAAAGGTCATTGTAAGTAGAAACTATAAGGGCCTTAGTTACATACTTGGTATCATGTGTTCTTTACATATTAACTTTTGTCCAACGATAGCCAGTGTGGACCCCAAAACTGCAAACATCTAAACCTTCACCGAAGTTTTACACCTGAAGTTATTTTCTTTCCAAACTGTGGCCATTATCATAAAACTGAGATTGCTTTGTAAACCTTGGTTCCCTGTGCACGTCAGTCTTTGGACCTCTGATAACGTCTTGTCTTTTTCCATCCTCCCAGCTATCGAAGTAAATCTCCAGAAAGCCCTGGCTGAAGCCTCTGAAACCTGCACACAGGAGTGTCTCATCCTGGGCCATTCTGACAACTGCTGGATGCCACCGTCGTTGACACAGTATCAGCAGTCCAACACCCCTTTGCCATCGTTTGGGTTCCAGCAAGGCTGGGGCCGAGGAGCCAGACCTGAGGGACGACACACGCTTGGGAGGCCCCTTCCAAAGGACGACACTGACAAGGGCCAGGGTGGCCCCAGGCCCCAGTTCTACAACACCTGCGAAAGACATTGTGCCAGCGAAGATCCCGTCAAAGTCATTCCTCTGGCAAACTTCGCTGCGTCCCACCCGCCACCGGGGTCTGGGAGTAGCACTACGTTTATACATGAGCACCAGCTATAAATGCGTATCTGACAAATCCATTATTTCAGGCTTTAAGGGTGACTGTACATGGTCACAGCCTAACACTGTTCTTAGCGCGTAAACAAACTTGTTAAGCTTGTGAATATTTATGTATATAGAATCCTAAATTTGAAATTGAAAAGCTGAATCCTTAGGACTTAAGTTAAAAGAAATTTACCATAGTTCTTGGTAAAATCCACAAAATGGAGAAGAAAACCCGCAACGCGGAAACAATCAGAAGAAAAACACAAAGTCCTGTTCATTTTCTTATATGGGCCATATAGTGCAAATATCTGCCAGCAGTCCTTCCTCCCTGTAGAAAGTGATTTCTTAGTACAGTTTGGGGAATATTACAGTCTAAATATACTCAAATTTTTCTTTGTTGTTACAATTTGCAGCATATTCATGATTTCATCTGCCATTGTCTTAGCAATTGAGATCAAGTGGGCAACTTCTCATTGATTACCTTAAAATAATAGAATGAATAAGACCCTAAAATCCATTCTTAAGAAGGATGGTATAGCTTTCCACCAAAATTTATCTTCTATGTAATTAAAAAGGAAAATTTACTTAAAGACATGAAAACTGCTTTTGATTTTAATTTTTATTGGCTCAATCTACAGATGTTTGTTCTTTGAAAGAATACAATATGTGAAATAGAAAGCTCTTAACTAGGCTTTTCTGTGTGAATCAAACAACATGACAATGATAGGGCATGCAAGATCAAAACTGAAAAAGAATTATAAGTATTTTTTTTTCATTTCTAAGATTTTCCTTTCTATGATAATGCAAGCAACAATAAGGTATATATTGTACTTTTCAAGCCATAAGTCTGCTTCTAATTTTTTCAATTTTATTGGTTTTTTTCATCTTGCAGAGCTTGCTTTGGCTACTGTTCCTGTTAGCTGAAAATTACACGGGCACTGCTGAAAACAGTAGGAAAATGGGGTAGTTTTTTTGGCTGATGTGATGTTGTGGCTGCAAGCTACTGGTGTTTAAAAGAATATTACCATGATGTATACGGCTTTTTTGTTTTACAGCTATGTTCACCTGTTGAAAGTATTCATAAAAGGTTAGCTATAATATTAGTTACTTCTCCACAAATCTATTATATGTGGGAGTACTCTTCATTGTGGCTTAGTTTATTAGAGAGTGACTGACAGTTCTTAGCAAAGAAAGAACCACCTAGGTAATGAAAGCTGGATAAATGTAATAATAAACACAACCAAATCACATTATTTGATAAAGTCTTAAGATGATTCTTTTTAAAGACGAGGGATTCTTTTCAGTGTTCTGTGTACTGGAGAGTATATAAGTAGTGGCAGGAAAAGCGCTGGTAAATTCTATAGTGGATGAAAAAGGAGATTCCTTTCTCATATTTTGTTTCTAGTTTTAGCCATTTCATCACTTACAGTATGTACAAAGCAAGATTTTTTTTTTCCTTTAAAAGACTGCATAACTTTGTTTAGTTTTATGACTACATGAAGTATGACAATTGAAGTTGTATGGAGGGAGAAAAAAAACAGTTTGTGAATATTTCCTATGGATAGAATTCTGTGTAGGCTTCATATTGTAACTTAAATCTGTAATTTATAAACAAAACTGTGTGTAAAAATGCTGTAATATTAGCTGCTTGTAAAATCTACAGAAGTTCAAGTTGTTGAGGGTTTCCAATGAATGCTAAAAGAGCTTCTCTTATGTGCCCAGCAGGTATAAGTAGCTTTATATATCGCTGTCCCCACTGTAAATCTATTCAGATCACATTTAGATTTTATGTGCAAAATAAAAGAAGCTTCACTTTTAACCTACTGATAGGTTTTAATTAATGAACATCAGATTATCTAATGATGTACTACTTTTTTTCTTTTATTTTTTAATGTAGTTTTAAGTAACGTTTAGAAAAGATGTGGCACACTGGCTTCCAGTTGCATGTAAATCCTGGAAAAAAAAATAATCCTTTGGATACTGACACACAATAGATGATACAACTGATTGCCAATTCCAGGACAATTAAAAATTTGACAAATTAATTCATACCTACTATATACAAAGCCCTTGGTTGTTTGCTTTGGAGAGATCACAATGAGAAAATTTGGCAGTCCTTTTCAGGGATATGCAAAAAAAGCTTATCTGTAGTTTACATAGATTTACCAAACATATTAATTGTGCAAATTTAGAATAATCCTGACAGCTAATGCTTCCTATTGTAAGCAGAGGGCTTTAGTTTTTATTACAGAGGGCTGCCATACCAAATGTTTACAGAATTGGCAGCTGCACTGGAAAACTTTCATTTCTTTTGCCTGTAACATTTCCTTTTTTGGCTGAAATTTGTAACTGAAATTTCAAGGCAAAGAATTCATTTTTTACATTTTAGGGTTTTCATAGGAAAATGTGAAATAACCAGAATTAGTGTTTTTTCCTAGGCAGGGAAAAAAAAAAACACAACAAGCTTTGCATTCCAATGTTTAAAGGCTTGTGGGTTTTTTTTCCTCTGTAAGCAATTAACCACCGCCCTTTCTTTTGAGAAAAAACCAACCCCAACAAAACACCAAAGCCAGACAACAACAAGAAGTTGCTTAAACAAAAAGCATTGTAAAGGTGAACCTGATGACAGGAAGTATTAATGAAATTGTGTTGTGATATTCTAAAATCCTGTCAACAAGATACAGAAGAATTAATTGTAAATACACATTAAATGGTTGTAACAGGAGTTAATGGTTCCCTCATTTTTACATCTTACATACCTAATATACAAAACTGTGCATTTGAGGCAATATTTTTCTGAGCGGTATGTCAGTATCCAGAGGAATATAGTTTTTAGAGAATCTTTAAACAACTTGCCATATATGTATAAATAATTTATCTAGTACATAGACTGTCTATTTTTGTGTATTTTTTTTTTTAGTCATTTAACTTATTTTATCTTACTTGTGTGAATTTGTGGAGAAAACAATCCTATATACAATATACAGTAAAATGGTAGTTACATGATTAGATTTGTTTCGTACAGTGTAACAATAAAGGAAAACCTTTGCCTTCAAAGTAATGTGTCACACAGTCTAGCCTAGATTATTACCCCACCCCACGCCAAACTCTTGTTGCAATTACGTTGACGTTATGGGTAGTGGTGGCAGAAAGATAATTCTTCCCATATTGTAAAGCAGTCAATTATAAAAAAGAACTTTAAAAAATAGAACTGAAGTCAAACTGTTTGAAATAAAATATGCTGTTTCTTTGTTTTCATCAACTACGCTGTATTTTGAAGTGTGACTTAATTCTAAAGAAAGAATAATTAGGCATGTCTGCTTGGCCAGACAGAGACTGCTGAGCACCTGCTCTCTGTGGGCTGTGAGCTGGCCGGATGCAGGTCATTTACCTAATTGTCATGGCAATGAGCCCATGCTAATAGGACGTGAGCGCTTATGAATGTTAGCATGACAGCTAACTTGACAGAACATTAGTTATGTGGTTCTGAATCCAGCCAGTTCTTTTTGCTTAGCGTAGGGCTAGATGAGAGCAGCCGTTTTGTATCAGACAACTGTGACCCTGGGGTGTATAGATCTGCTTGGGTTTTTATGTAAGAGAAGTGCAAGCTTGCTCTGTTGTATTCTGAGCAAGCCACAAGCCGGGGTGGAGCCCCCTCAGCCCTGAGCTACCACTATTAACCTGCTTCCAGCGTGGTCAAGCCAAAGACAGTACACCTAAATAATTCCTAGTCAGTAGTGGTTGATTAGCTCAAGGTTGTTTGATTCAAGTTTGAGTTTTTAAAGCTTGAAAATTTACGCTTGACTTTATTTGTTAGTTGAGGTTATGCTTTTTTGCAGCTTTAATACCAATCCTTAATAAGTGATTATCAGTTAAACGATTGCACTGCGGTTTACCACTGTTATTTACCTGGATAAATAAAAAGGAAGGAATTGGTTTATGCAGACACAAAGTAAAGTTGAAGGCAAAGATTTTATTTGGTATACGTAGGAAAAAATGTGTATAACTTATGTTATCCCTAGTGAAGAAAGAGATTGATGATTTCTTGTAAATATTTGAGTTTGTATTTCTGGGAAATCTCCCTGCTTTATGGCATACTACAGGATCTGAGAGTGAGCAGTGTATGTCTGTGTATTGAAACAGCCCTAACCACACTTTTCAAATCATGCAGTTGGACATCATATACTACAGTCCAGCAGCATTTAAAGTCCAGTATATTTGCAGTAGTTCTATTTCAGGTTTCTGTACAGCATGTTGTCTTGTTAATTACAATGCTTATTAATAAACTAGATCCACAAATGCAGTTTTCACCTTTGCACTGTTTTCTCTGTGTTTCTGAAATATAAGGGTTTTTAAAGTATTCCTCCAGCTACATTTCTCTCCCATATCTGGATTTCCAAAACTCATTTCTTTGTGAAGCCCCAACCAAACTATAAGAAAGTCAAGAAAATTTAACTTCAGTTGCAGTTGCTTCGTGCAACCAAATAGCAGGCTTTTGATTAACAGTAGAAATATTCACACACAACATGTACATCAATCCAGCTTTACATTATCAGGGATATCTTCCATTTCTGTGTAACTTCTATTCATATCAAGCTCCCTCTTTCTACTATACCTCTTTTACACTTATAGAAAATCATTATAAGCTGGAGGCAGGAGTGTTTATGGGTTTTGTTTTGCTAGAAAATAAGCTATTTCTAATTGAAAGAACATGGTTAATAAGTTGTTGAGCTAAAGGGATTATCCTCTCACCACAAATGTGGTATAATGAAATAACCAACAAACAAGGAACTAATGAAACAACATCTTATGCATTTTTCCATATTAAAGTCTGTATTTAAAAAACAACCCTTTTCATAGTTGTCCTGACACTAAGGCAGTACTATCTTGTTCTTTAATGCAGTTATGGCTGTGCAAGCTTGGCTTTATTGTCTTCAGGTGTGGCATTAGGACTGAGCTGTAGTTTGACTGAACAGCAGCTAGCCAGCTCCTCCTTAGAAGTGCTATGTATCCAGCAGAAGAAGAAGAAGGAAATGAGCAAAATAGTGCTTTCTACAGCAAATAGAAGAAAGCTCTCCTCCCATGTGTGGTGATGGAAGTCGTGTTTTAAGAAGGTACACATGGACTCCACTTGCAAATAACAAGTATTTTTCCAAGAGGTAATCTTTTTGTCCTGGTCCTTGCATTCATTATCCCATGTGAGAACATTATATCTGTTAACTATAATGAGATTAATGATATATTTCCATTTTTATATTGATTATTTTAGTGATTTAGAGGTCTTCTGATGGTGCTAATTCAATGGTTAAACTAAAGCTCTGATAGTAAATGCATTTATGATCCGAAAGCTGTGTCTTCCTATTTAATTCAAGGCAATTCAAAGCAGGAACTTAAATCTCTAGGTCCATGCTTTCTTGATAACTTTTAACTAGGATTGATGCTACCTCTTGTTAGACTTTTTCTGCACTGGGATTAAGAAGTCTATATTTATAAAAGGAAAGCTAGTACGTACACCTGTCAAAGAGACAGATAAATGAAGTGCCTGGGAGCACTGTACTAGATTTCAACCCATAGCTTTAAACCAACAGCTGTGATGTGTTCTAGACCAGATGAGTCGGATGTGCAAAGAAAAAGACATTTTCTAAGGCACCAAAATGAAGTTATTCATTGCTACTGCAGCTGTTATGCATGTAGTAAAAGAGTTGATTAACATAATGAGATTAAACTAAGAGAAATTTCTTTTAACCTGTACTTAGCTTGAGTTGTTGTTCAGTTATCAGAGATGATAAAAGACTGTACCCAAAAGATTGTCTAAACTTTCCAAATGTTAACTGTTCTATAAAAGATGTATTTATGCTTCTCTGCTGCATAGATCAAGTTTAGATTTACAGGTGTATTGAACTACAATAAGTTGTTGTATAGTTCTCAGGAGACTAATAGAACTGAGGAAAGTTAAAACCAGGCTGAGAGATGAAGAAATTATAGGTGGGGGGGGGCAGGCAGTGGGAAAGGTGAATACTTCGAATGCTTTAGGAAAAATACTTGAAAGATACAGGCAAGAAAGTAAAATGAGCAACTTATTCAGGTAACAGATGTACTAAGATACACTGGGTTGTCAGCAGACTTGTGCTGTAATGCTGATTTTATTAGTTAACATTCTGTAGATATGTAACATTTTTGTTTTGTGTAAAAATATCTGTTAAGCCCAACATAATCAAGGTCTGTAACAGTAAAGACATACCTGGAATATTTTTAGGCCTATTTAGAAAGGCACTAGTACCAAGTAGGCCTACAGGCTAATTTTTAGTAAATATAAAAGGACTCTGGCAGGAGCTAACACTGTTAAGTGATTCTAACTGGCAAGAGCCGAAGGGATTATGATGGTTTAAAAACTAAAGTTCAATGAGAAAATAAAGATGCGTTATCAGTCTACATATAGATACACACACTCTCAATTTAATTCTTTTGTTGTTTTCAAACTCTGTGTATGTATGAAAGACAAGTGTCATACCTCAGCATCCTATTAATTACTATATATAAGCTAAAAATATTCATTATAGTATGTAAACGTGCACAAAGTCAGAGCAGCCTATCTTGGCAGATGCAAGTTGTTGTTTATTTGTTTTAATTGCAATGGAGACATTTAGAACTGCGCCTGCTTGTAGCAGCAAGTATAATGCAAGATCTTGACATCTGAAAAGATTAGACTGTCTAAGCTGACTGGCTCATAAAAATGATCCTGAGGAAACTGGAAAAGAAAACAAGCCTCTGAAATTCTAAACAAGTATTTTAAATGCAGAAAAATAATCTGCAGGGTTATATTTGTAGCTTATGCACTGCAAATAACGTGCTGCACAGCCATATCCACATAAAAGTAAAATTTTCACAGTGAAGCATGGTAAGAAAGCCTTTTGTTAGCTAAATTTATTCTCTTGCAATGATTGCACACTATCAATCTACTTGAATTTTTAAATGCTTTTATTAGATTTCAGCGTATTGATTCATATATTTATTTTTGTCAGCATAATACTACTGAACATTAAAGAAAAGATCAAAATTTCTGACCTGAAAGTCTTTACTTCAGTCTACAAAATGTAGTTATTGAAGCCTATTGCTGCTTTGGAAATGCCTGTCTGAAATTCTCTTAAAATATGCTACCAAAATAATCAGAAAGACCAAGAAAACACTAATATTAAAGATTTATGCCATAAAATTTGAGTGAATTTACATATAAATGTTTCATAGGATATATGAAAAGTAATGAAAATTCAGGAATGTTAATGCTTTCTCTACTCAGAACATCTGATGTAATATGAGTCCCTGAATCTAATTATAGTGAAAGTAAATCTAGCTACTAGGCTGAATAGAAACAAATTTATAAATACATACATATTTGCCTGTTACATATTGGTTAAAGAAAATTATTCCTATGTACTTCTAATGAGACATAATAGCCAAGGACAGATATATCACCCTTAATTCTAGTGAGGTGTTTGTACAAAGTTAATTGTCTAAAGTATCTCTAAGTTGAGTATTGGGAAAAAGGTACCTGCTGGGGTGATTCCTTCAGTTCTAGAATTTCAGGATCTGTACATGCCCAAATGATGATGGAGGAAAGATGGGAATTTAAGACTACAAGTCTGTCTTTTACATAGCTAAAATCAAATTAATCCACACCCCAGTATTTACATAAAAGATTATGTTCTAAACATGACAACTACTGTGATTGATGGATATCAAATAAAACAAGTCCTACCCCTCTTCTCCCACCAAGGATGACTACTAACCTCTTCAGAATGGTTTGCCTGCCAGGATGCACCTGGCTTTGTTTTGTCTTTCCTGCCAGCTTCCAGTCAGAGCAGTATAGAGACACCGACATTTGATGTATGCAAAAGAACAAAGAAGAGGTTTTGAGTTAAAGCCAAATTGGCAAATATTTTTGTCTCCTGTGACAAGTTTTGCTTAACTAGCACAAGAGCAGCCGTACAGAGAAGTGTGCTGCTA
This sequence comes from Phaenicophaeus curvirostris, assembly GCF_032191515.1. Lineage (NCBI taxonomy): Eukaryota > Metazoa > Chordata > Aves > Cuculiformes > Cuculidae > Phaenicophaeus > Phaenicophaeus curvirostris. Next base: position 17,237,476 of record NC_091404.1, on the reverse strand, counting down.
CAGCGTAAAGCGGAATCTATTTAAGAAGGTAAGTACAGTTGCTGGGTTTCCTCTTCCCTTTCTTCACTCCCTTGCTAAGTGCCGCGTTGGCACATCACTTTCTTTTCTGTGACAAGTCTTTCAGAAAGCTAACAGGGAGCCAACTGTGCTTAGGCACGTGCACCTGTACCATAGAGGAACCGAATGAAAACATTGAATAATGTTTCTCTTTGTCTAGGAGAAACGTCACGCACAAAAAAAAAAAAAATTCTACAAGAAATGTTGCCATAACGCGGAGACCATGGTAAATAGTCATGTCTCTTCATGAAAAAAAGAAAGCTCTTCTGAACTAGGAAGGAATGTCTTGTTTTTATGACTTTACCTATTTGCTAAGTGCTTACATCTGAACAACCTGTGACTGCAACAAACGAAGAAAACCATTATGTCAATGAACTTGCTTTCCCTCATCTTCAGTTTAAGAGCTGATTGCCTGAGGGAAGGTCATGTGCAGGGAAATAGCACTTCAGTGAGAAGGTCATAGTAGACTGACATAGTTAATACTGCCAGATCTCCTTTACTTGAAAGCCTCTTGGAATGCTATCATCCACGTCATACAGTCCCATAAATCTGACGGTGCCATTTCTAACAGGGAAAGTACTAAAAATCTGTTTTAGCATCTCCTTCTATATACATTTCAAACTCCTCCTCGCTTAAGTTTCACAAGTTTACTCCAGCCTGCACCATTAGTTTTAACAATTTATTAATAGTTATTAATTGATTACTTGCTTTAGTAGCGTTCTGCATGTCAATTCTTTGATGATAAATGCCCTGAGATTTAAGTTTAACTTGAGAAGTGTGCATAGGCAGTAAAAGTGTGGATGTTGTTATGAAGGAAATTATTAATAAGGATTGCATTTCTTTGGTTCTTAATTCAGCAGGACTTAAATATGAACAATAATGTAAATATATACTGTGTATTTTTTTAAATATTTCTCTCCGTCTTCCCCTCAACTTTAGTCTTTATATCAAAAATCTTTTCAACTAGTCAAAAATATTCCTCTTACTGTGAGTTATTCACCTCTTTCTCAAATTTTTCCCAAATCCTTATAACTTAGGGGCCCAGTCATAGTTACCTTCACAGAACAGGTATGGCATAAAAATATAATAATAATGAATATAAATTCAAAGAAGTTCTGCTTGTGATTGCAGTGCAGAAAGTTCATATCCAGAGTACAAAAATTATTCTTTTATATAGCTAAATTACAATTCTTAACTTGAAGTGCAGTGACATGATAAAGTTCCATATTCATATTACATTTCACACAGACTTTATAAGCTTGATTTGCTGTTTTCTTAAATGGAGTTTATGGCAGCTGTAGTAACTAAAAGGCTTACAGGTTTTTCTGCAGAAAGTGGTATTCATTTTTGCACAGCTTATGAACACTAATTTGAACAGCCATAGTTTGTGACTATCGATTCTGAAACTGATAGTTTGCATAAAGGGTTTAAAAAGTAGTTATCAGTTGAGTGGTGACCTTCTAGAGAGGCTTTAGCTGTTCAGCATAAGTCTAAGAAGTCTGACAGAAGTAGGTTGTAACAGTATTGCTCAATAAAAAAGCTGAATTAATCAAGGTTACTGTAACTTTATTTATTAAAAAAATGGGAACCATGTATTTATTATAATGTATATTATATGAAGTATTAGAATCACTTTTTTGTCCTAAAAAGTGTTATAGTAGCATTATTACTATGAAAAAATTATGTATATTGAAGCAACTATGACAAAAATGAATTGGTCAAATCAGTGAATATTACACCATATCCCTCTATCCTTAATTAGCACAATTAAGAAAAAACAGAGAAAAAGAAAAGGCCTGGGTAATATCTTTAGTTACTGCGGCAGCTTGTTCCTTTCTGGCCTTTCCATACAACTACCCCAATTTCAGCAAAAAAATAGATTTTAGCAGAAATGAAAACAAATTTATGTCTCAATTTCTGTTTAAGGGAGCTTGCATTCTTGAGTAAGTTGAGTGTGATGCTAGAAATGAAGCTGGCAAAAGTAATTGAGCCTTGTTAATATTAATATAATTATCAACAAGTGAAATGAAGAGAAAAAAGTTATCAAAACTGTGTTCAAGGAAGGCAGTCAATATGGAAATTGTCAAGAAAGGACAGTCTGCTTTCTAAAGCTGTCATGAAGTTTTAGGAGTTGAATTCCACAAGGGAATGAAATTAGCATTAAAATTTATGTTAACATAGTAACTTCTACAGTCAGCTTCTTACACTGCAGATATTCCCCTTTGGGTTCTCTGTCTACAAAACTTTGTCCTTAAAGAGATGTAAATATTCTACTGTTAAGTTTTAACCTTGTTCTTGTCACACCGTCGCATCTTAGGCTAGCATGAAAATCTTATTTTCTGAAAAATTAAGCACACATTAAGGTTTTACTCACAAGGGATAGCAACATTTTAATTAGTTGCAATTAACTTACCTACATACTTACCTGCTTATCTCTCTTAGGAGGATGTACAGGGAGACAGCAATGACGGTCAATAAGGGATTAGGCAAATTCATGGACTGCAGATCTGTAAGTAGATACTAAAAGGGCTGGACAGGGGTACAGCTTCTAACATTGGTAACACAAAAACTGTGACTACTGGAGGATTGTCTGGGGCCTGGACAGCAGAAAATAGACTCTTTTCATTTGCTCCTTCTAAGCAGCATGCCCAGCTGTCCCTGTCACAGCCAGAACACAGAGCTGGACACAGTTCTGGTCTCACTGCATAGGGCATTTCTGATGTGCCTGTGCAGTCTGTCAAGGACATCTGGACAAACAACAGTGGTCACAGCTCACTGAGATTAATCATGTCTCTCAGGAGCCACTTCTTTAGTATGATTGCAGAAATAGCCCCTCTTCAGAAGAGTTTCTGCGTAAGCAAATGTTTTTTAAAACTTTTCCTCTTATTAGGATGCAAGCTTTAAAGTCCTCAGTCTTTGTAGCTGTGATTTATTTTTCATTTGCCATAACTAATATTACTACTGGTAATTTTCTTTGGCCTTTTCCCACTGCAATTTTGAAACAGTACTTGATAGTCCAGGGAACTTCTATGTACAACTTCATAAAAGTACTCAAAGCTGTTCTCCAAACGCATACTCGTCACAGTGAAGGCATGGAATACAACTGCCTTTCTTTCATTTATTGTACAGAAAGCAGTGCTGTAATCCTCTGGCATTGCATGATCTGTTCAACTGAGGTTACTCACCCTTTTGCATTATCGAGACTGTATTTTTCCTACCCAAGAAATAGCAGTTATACTAGACTATTTTCAAAATGACAGCTTAAGTGGCTCCATGGTTCCTTACTGTCTGTTCAGAAGTCTTGACTCCCTGCATATTTTTTTTTGCTTTCTTTAAAAAGCAGCTTGTGAGAAAAGTAATACATTATTAATGCTACATGTCATAAAATAAAATAAATACTCACTTTTTGAAGAACCTGATCCACTAATCAAGAGTAAATGAATGCATCTGAATTATTCAAAGAACCTCAAATAGTGCAACTTGTACTCGAATATTGTGAGTAGAATATTTGCAATGTAACAAAAAGAATCTCTAGTCATATTAACTACTCCATTTTCATAATAGGAAATGGGATTTTTTATTATTATTATTATTTTTATTCAGTGTAAATCTTTTACCCACCCAAGGGCAAAATCAGATCAGGTTTCTGCACTTTGTTAGCTTTAACCAGCCTTCTAAAGTTATGTGTATGTTCGTAAGACCACTTGTTACAGCAGGTGCCCCATGCTTCAAATGAAGCAAGTAAAACTCTTTCTGTTCAATAGAACTATGTCTCCGTTAATGGAAAGCTGCAGCTTGGTGGTCATGGAACAGCTGTGCAAAGAACGTGAACAAAGCTACCATTGGTTGTGAGAAGGTGAGCTTTGCTGAGTCGATGGCATTTTGAACCAGGGAGTGACAGCATCAAGGACAAGACAGGGATGAGGAGATGTTAGGCATTTAACTAATATTCCAGCAGCCAGAGTTTGTTCCTCCCTATTGCAATCCATTTATGTGAATGAACGTTCTGGCTCTGCTTCGCGTACTGTTCACTGCACCACCCTCTTTTTCACAGTGTGGTATTTAAAGTGTATTCCCCCAAAATATTTGCATTCCGCAGTTAGAGCTTTCTTGGGGGGTGAGGGGAACAAACCTGCACCACATTTCTAAACACATCTGTAAATTCTTGTTCTTGCAAATAGAAGCATCCTAAATCCGGTTCAGGAGTATGTTGTGTTCAGATTACTGATTCACTTAGATGCTTCTGTTGAATAGGTAGATTCTGTATTCAAACAGACCTGCCCAGGAACTATTTGGATGTCAAATTGGGAAAAGTAATGACACTTGTCAGAAAGCAGTAAAGCAACAAATTGCTATTGGAGAATGGAGTTCCTCATTCTGTTCCTTGCTCTTTCTCTGATCCAGTCTTTAATTCTTGAGATAATCAATTCTTCCTTCTTGATTTCAGTTTGCCCACTCACACATGCGTGGTTCCCTAATATTTCACAATTAATGATGTTTTCTCAGTAGGGAGACAGGGCAGGAAGGGAGTAAGAAGTCTTCAGGAAGACAGACATATTATCTCTTAACATCTGAAAAGTAGTAACATGTTGCTTCACTCACAGTGACTGGCTTCTTGTCATTGGGGATAATAAGATAAAGAGCTGCTAGAATAATTTTAAACAGTCTTTAAGATATGAGAATTTTGTTGATGTAAACCTGAAAGCCAGTACTGAAGGAACATATTTTAGGAGTTCTAATATGAATTTAACCTGTGTGTTGCAGTATAAATCATATAGCTTTTTTTTTTTTTAAACTAAATCAACAGCCTGGAAGTAGTACACTTCTGACCAGGATCTGAAAATGCAGCTTCTATTTGGGAACCTGAGATTTGGCAGAAATACCTTGACCCATAATCCTATTGCCAGGGATATCAAATTAATACTCAAATCAAGGAGCAAGTTTGGGACCTCAAACCTGATCCAATTCCTATTAAAAGCAATGGATTGTTTTCACTGAATTCAGCGGCCATCTGTTCAAACCAAATGTGTTTTTATTTTGAGACAAATAGAGTAAAGAGCAAGAGAATTTTTTCATCTAAAGTAGTGTATTCCCTAGAGGAAAACCACAAGCTGGAGCTGTGGGATTTACGAACCCCTTTTGTTTAGTCCTGAAGGAACAAAATGTCTCCAAATGCCTATATTCCCATTAGCTTTATGTGCTGTGTCTCTAGAATAAAGATATTTTATCTGGTTGTGTTTCAAAACCATTGGAAAATCTGCAGTAATCTTGAAAGAAAGCAACCTCTGCGTGGAGAATATGCAAATTTCCTTTAAAACCTAACATTAATCTGGAAACATGAAATTAAGTACTTGTTGAGCTCTTTCTAGATGATTTAACTGATGTAAGAAGGATTCACTTAAGTATTAGTATGTTTTTTTCTACACAACTTTGAGCATGTTTACATAGATTTCATTAAAAATTCTTTTCAGTGAATGGTGTTATACCGTATATCCACATATACATGCGCACAAGTACTTTTTCATTACAGTGGGAGCAGGTCAAAGCAGAGTCAGAGAAAATGTATTTGTCACATCTCCTATTCAATCTCATCTGTTTTTCCATCTACATGTATTCATCATCAATCTAGTAAAACATGCTGAAATGCACTGGAAGGGCAACCTCAATAAAGTCAGTAGATTTATGTGTTAGCAAGACTAGATTTTAACAGCAGCATTACTTTCCATTTCAAGCCTGTGATAAAACTTTTGCTGCAGTTTCAGAGAGCTATCTGACAAAATATTTCCTCGTTTCAAATGTGGCAGGAGAATGAATGATTGACTCGGTAGAATGCAACAGGTAAAAGCTTAGGAAAAGTCTTTATCCAGATTATTTTTTTTAATATATCTTGGAGTGAAATATAGATCAACCCATTTAAATACTGAGTCCATATCCATACTCTTTGCTGGAAGCTGGAATTCCCAATAGCTGAGATATCAGGACCAAAACCTGGTGAAGGAGACCAAAATATGTTCATCGGCTATTGTGGAACCTTTAATTGTGTACTTAATGAATAAGGCTTCTTTGACAGCAGTGAAAAATGAATCCTTTTTTAAATTTTTTTTTTTTTTTATTTTAAGGAGACCTTATATATCTCTTAGTACCTGTCAGAAAGATAATGCATTTAGTATTAATTAGTAAGAGCTTTTTTTATATTAATATTTACTTTGAAGACTAGTCCTCTTTCTTCTTGTCTTCAGCATTTTGAGTATGGTTGTTGCTTTTCCATTAGTACCCTACACACAACCTTTTTCCTTTCAGAATAATCAGGGCTTATGCTGAACATTAAAATAAACGATTTCTTTATTTGCAATGTATTTTTATACATGAATACATCTGCACAGAGACTTATGAGTGTACTAAGTCTTTTAAAGTGGCATGCTCTGATTTTGAGATAGATATTTAGCAAATGTTTATCTAGTGTAGGTGGAGGCTGAGCTTGGGAGCTATACAGGAGGAACTCTGTGTGGATGAGGGAACGGCTTCCTGGCAGAGGATGATTTTCCAGGATCAGCTTGGTGTGTCCTGATTATATAGAAGTTTTGGGAGGGACTCGAAACCTAATAGAAATAATTTGTAGAAAATGGTTTCTTTTTAACTGTGATATAGAGAACACAAAACATTGAAAGTGTTGGGGAAAAATATCTCTGTTTCCTCTCTTACCAGTCAGTCATAAAGTATAATTGGCCCAGCTGCAGCTCATGGCATGAATCATTGGGATTACATTATCCTGTCTGCACTCATTTCTTTTCTGCTATATCTCACAAATCTGAGATGGGCAGCTATTTTTAATACTGAAAGCTCTCATACGTCTGGTCCAACATGAACTAATACTGTCCTCTATCTTATTCAACATCTGTCAGATCAGCAGCGGGTAACAAGAGATGTTCCAGACTCAAAAGCCAATGACACTTGACGATACAGCTCATCTATCAGGAACAAACACAGCCATGACCAGGTCCTTGAGTGACCAGAGTGTATGCACAAATGAGAAGAGGTTGTCTGGGGACTTTCAGACAAACTAATACTCGTACTTTTCCTCCTGGCAAACCTAGCTGCAGCAGAGGTTTGTATAGCTAAGCCTGAATCTCTAAGCCTACACCTACCCTGCAGTCACAGTTTCATTGGATTCTGTCACTCCGTAATGGCATGTATAAAGTGGCAATAAACTCAAAGGTGGAGTGATTAGAAGTATATTAGAAACCGATGAGTGGTGGCTGACAGGTGAAGAGGAATTAATTACTTATGAAAGAACTAGAACAAAACCAGCAGGAGTTCAAAGTGTGCAAAACCAGGTGGTTCACCAGGTTGTTGCAGTTCACGTCTGGCATTCTTGGTCACAGGATACTGTCACTGCTTAGAGTGTAATGGGTTCAAGAGGAGATGCAGCAAATCCTGAGAGAAATCCCCGTGTTTTTTATTAAATGTATAGCAACAATGTCAGCTTAGGAAATGCTGAAGCTACAAATGATTGGATCCTGAGAGAGTAGCAGGAGGAAGTACTGTACGTGCTTTATCATTTCCTTATCATTTCATGAAGGTACACCTCCTCTAGGCTAGTCAAACTCTTGGCTTGAACCCACTACAGCCTTTCTTATGCTACTTATTCACAGTTATCCAGTTAGGTTATTAAGTTTAGGTATGGACTGCCAACTAACACGATTTGTTTAATCTATGTGTGTGCACTGGTATAAATTAGAATGATTTAAGTTGGTTAGAAAGGACCTTTGGGGACCATCTGGTCCATCCCACTGTCTAAGGCAGAGCTAAGGTTAGATCAGGCTGCTTGGGGCTTGCCTGTCTTAGCCCCAGTTCCAGCACATGATCAAAGCCCCCCATGATTTTTTTTTCAGTTATACCTGCTTAGAATTTATTTTTTACTTTACTTTACTTAGAATTAATTTATTTACTTGTTTGCTTCTGGCTCTGTGTTTGCACTGGATTTTGTTTTTTCTGAGTGCTGGGCTTCCCCTTTTGATTGCTTCTGGGAGCTTCTAGAAACCTCTGTGGGCTGTGATTGGCAGGTTCATGGTTGTTGTCTGGCTCCTGATTGGCTGGTTCTTGAATAAAAGAGGCTTGCAGGATCAGTTGTTGGGTTGATGTTTGCCTGTGGTGGGTTGCTTGTGTAGCTGGTGAGTGGCTGCCCACCTGGCACGGCTCTGGAAACTGTCCTAGAAGGTGCATGAGTGCTCCACACTGGTGGTGCGAAGCTGCAGGCTCAGTTCCCAGGGCCATCAGTCTCCATCCTGTTTGGGATGGCAGGTGGGGACTGACAACTCTTCCAGGGCACTTGAGCTGAGTTTCCTTCAACTGGTTGCATGTTCTGGCCCAATGCATGAGAGCGCAGAAGAGTTTTCCAGGTACCAAGTTTACTTATAATAACATAGTAGATAAGAAACTTTGGGAAAATATTTCTTTTACTGATTTTCTTTTTTTTTTTGCTGTTGTTTATTTTTTTTTCCTGTTCCTTATAAGCTGTCCTTCTACTAAAAGCCTTTTTAAATGTCCAGCCTATGGAAACAGAAGGATCTCCCTGAAGGCCTGACACTTAATACTGTCTATGGACTGTTTTTTGGCTATTGTGGCCTCTGTCTTTAGAAGGGTCAGAGAAATCAGTTTGTTCAGACTTAGGAAGAGAAGACAAAGGGGTGACTTTACTGCTGCCTATGGTACCTGGTGTGAGGGAAGGGGAAGCAGAGCTGGGCTTTATTTTGGGAATGACCCCTGGTCAGGATGAGTCACGAAGGTTGAAACAAGGGGTAGCCTAGTTAGATACAAGCAATCCTTTTTTTACTATATGAGTAGCCAGACCCTAGAACAAAGGATCACGTGGGTCATGTAATCTGTCCGTTGAGACACTTAAAACTCAGCTGGGCAACTCTGAGCAACCTGATCTGCTTAGCTGTGATGTGAGCTAGATGGCTGGTTTAGATGAGCTCCAGAGCTCACATCCAACTTAAATTATTCAATGATTCTATGAATCCTATTGGTAAGCCTTTAATACATCTCTTCATTACTACACATGCAGTAGATTTGAATAAAAGTATTCACAGAAGTAGTCTATGTGAAATTTGAATATCCTGCTTAACATTGCCTTCTTTCAATTTTTTTTTTTTTCCTGGCTGTGGTTCCCCTTATTGAAAGGAAATTTGGAAATACTGTCTTGCAAGAGTTTCTGAATAACATTCCTGGCAGGAAAAAGAAAAAACAAACAACAAACCTCAGACCCCCAAACCAAATTTCTTTTGAAATTTTAAGTTTATCAATGGCTTTTTATAATTTACTTTTTGCTATCTTCATGATCAATATTCAGATTTTAACATTTACATTGTGAATGGAAGGATTGAATGAGGGGAGACTTTACTGGTGTTTGAGGTCAGCAATGAGTGAAAGAATAATTTGTAGAAGTACTAGAAGTATGGCCCAAAATTATTAAGGAATTTCTCCGAGATTAATTTCATCCAATATCTATCTGAGAAAAGATCCTGAAATTGTGTAAATAGTAGTCTTGCACAACCAGCTACCCACTCGCCATGCAGGTGTTGCTAAAAGCACGTAGGGCGCTTTTACTGATTCATTAAAATTCTCCAGCTTTTCTGCAGAGGGATTGTTACTGAAAGAAAATAGAGGTTGCCATTATGACATGTCTTTTGCATTAGTCCTTGCAATCAGGCTCTGTATTATGCAGCATCTCTGCTAACGTGGGGCGTCCTTTTCATTTGTTCCTAAATGTGTTTGTGTTGGTGTCAGGTCTAAGGCTCTTTTTAGGATTCCCATTACAGATTAGTGTGAAAAGCAGTGTGAATAGGTAGGGAGAGATGCCTTCAGGCATGTGCTCTGCCAGCCTGATTCCCAGTCTTCCAGGGTAGGTAATTAGATAACCAAGAGAAGCAGCAACCAGAAGAGGGTGCAGAAGTCATTGCAGAAGTCAATATGAAAAACTCTCAGGTTGTCCTTGGGTATTTATCCCTGGCGATAAGGAGTGTTTCTAGGCCCCCCCCTTTAAGGACTAATCAATTCCAGGACCATCTCACAAGCTCTATTTTGCTGCAACATAAGACTGACTGTTCAGAATTGTGTCCAAAGTTCATATAGCCCAGGATTCCATCTCTCAGAGAGGCTGTAAATGGATGTTGAAGAAGAGAAAGATAGGTTCCTCTAATAGCAGAGTTTGACACTTAATACTTTCCCTGGTTTCAACTATTTTTGTCAGCTACTTACTAAACCCAGTGCAGTTTCTGGGTAGCTAGTAATGCATAATTAATACAATTTTTTTTAGTTCCATGAGCTCATTCAGACTCTTCCTGAACCCATGTAAATTTTTGTCATCAATGATGTTCTTTGGCAAGGAGTTCCACATCCTAATGATGTTATTGTATTTATAGTGGATTAATATAGGTTGGAACCTGCATCCTGGTAGTTTATTTGATGCTTTTTAGTTGTGTGAGGGGCTGGAAACTGATCTGGAGCCATTTCCTCCTTGCCACTGATAGTTATAGATTTCAGTTGTATCTGAAGGATAGAAAGGAGTCTTCATTTCATCTTTTCTCACATGGAAGCTTTTTCATCAAGCTTTGATCATGCTTGCTGTCCTCTAAACCTTTTCAAGGTCTAGGATGTTCTTTGAGGTGAGAGGATCAGAAGTGGATGAAATATGCAAGATATCAATGAATCATGTATTATTTCTGGTTGCTTGCTTGTGGTACTTTATCTTGTTTTCTTATACAATGATTAACATTAGCTTTGTCTTTGAGGCTGCTACTGAGCTGGTATTTTCATGCAACTATTTATAATTGCCAATGTTTTGGTCCTGAATGATAACTGTCACCTTAGAGGCTATTCTATATATGAAGGTGGGATTGCTCTGCTCGCCCAACATACCTCACTTCATGTTTTTCATTGAGTTTTGTCTGGTTTTAGTGCCTAGCTGCTCTAACTTAAATTCCTTCTGCAGTTCTTTACAGCTGCTCTTTGTCCTTATCCCTTTGAATGACTCGGCATTGTTGAACTTGTATCACCTAACTACCTAGCTGCTCAATCCCTTTTCCATCTTGTGAATGTTCAACAGTCACAGTACACATCCCTGTAGAATGCCATTAGTGACCTCCCTTCTTCATGAGGGCAGATCATTTATTCTTACGTTTTGTTTCCTATCTTTTAAGCCATCATTTATCCATGACATTCCCTCTTATGCCATAGCTTCTTAGCTTCTTTCAAAGCCTTGATGGAGAAATTTGTTGAAAGCCTTTTAGAAATACATGTAGACTTCTATCAACTGGATCACTTTAACTGCACAGAGGTGACCTTTTTCGAGAATTCTTTCAGGTTTGTAAGAGGCCATTTCCTTTAACAGAAGGCAGGCTGACTCTCTTGAAGTATATTATTTTTGTCAAGATATCCATTAATTTTTTTCCTTACAGTTTCTGTAGATGTCAGATTTCCAGACATGTTATTTCACACATCTCTCTTGGCTCCCTTCTAAAATTTGGTGCCATATTTTCCCCTCCCTAATGCCCAGATGCCAAGGTCATTTTAAGTGAATGGTTATATGCTGCTGTGAGTAATTTTTCTGTTTGACTTCCTTTAGAAGTCTTAGATGAATATAATTTTATATTTTTGATTTGATATTGTTTGTAATGTAAAAATGTCCTGGAATTTCTTCAATAATCCCTTCAGTTTCAGACATCCTTTGAGTTCTCCACAGAGAAGGATTCTGCATTAAGAATCTCCACTCTTTCTGCTCCACAGAACACATGGAAATAATTTGGGTTTTCTGAAATAATTTTAGCTTCTCTAAGTGCTTCTCTTGGAGTATACGTGTTGACCTTAAAAGATTTTCTGCTGTTGATATATATGAAGAAAAGATTAAGTTTGATTCATTTTGCTTCTTGATTTCTTCTTTGGTTGACTTGCTCTGTTTGTACATTTAATGTACTGAAGTTTATTATAACTTCTTTTTTAATGGGATGCCTTATTGTGTCCAAAAAACTGTAGGGAGTGCTGACATTTTGAAGGTCTTTAACTAAACGGAAACATGTTTCATTATAATAAGATATGTTTATTTCCTCTCCCCTAGATAAATTGATTCTTTTTGAAGGTAATTTTTTTCAAAATTCTTTTTTTTATATATATAAAATAGTCAGTACAATGTCAAGCACATAAATGTGTATGTGCATTTCTTTGCTGAATAGGAAAGCATTTAATTAGAGGCTTAAACATTCTACTGAATCAGAGCTTGATAACTCTAAACTCCTAATAGTCTAAGTGGTATCTAATGTCTCAAAGATGAAGAATAAAATTTACCCCTAAGCACCTTGAAGGTTCTAGTTGAAGCTAGTTGAAGAGATCAAAGCTCTACTTAACTACTTTCATTGGTTTTCTTTGTCCTTTTCCTTTAGTTAATGCTTAAATAGTTAGACATACTTCTTTTAACATTACAATGTAGCATACATTAAAACAAATTTACCCAGAAACCTATTTTTCTTCCATTTCTAGTGAGTTATCAATCATGGGATTTGAAATGGTTATCATGTGCTTCTGTTTGTTATTGTTCATTAATTGTAAAACTACTGTTCAGGTAGAGATTTATCAGGTAAACGAGGTGTCTCTAGTTTCCATTTTGGATGACTTGTTTTAGATTTGCAGTAGCTTGTCTAGATCTCAAGTCTTTCTTTTAAATTAGCTTCCCTAGGGTTCTGAGGTTTTATCAGATAGTAGAATAGTAAACAGTTGTTCAGACTTCAAGCCCTAATGTTTCTGATTAAAGCCACAAAAGATTTGCTTCCCTATTAGAAGCATCAGTTGAAGCGAAAATGTCAATTCAGGATTTTCTTCATAAAGAAATTCTTCTTTGGAGAAAGAAAAAACAAGCCCCTGTATTTATTCAGCTTGTTTTCTTTAAAGATTAAATGAACTTGGAATATAAACTGCTTACCTCACAGCTATTTACTTGGTTTTCTACTTACCATAATTTACCAAGGCCTTGTTAAAATATAGTCCACATCTCTAGTCAGACTATCTCCGAAACAGTTGTTCAGACAAACAGTGTTATGGGGTTTTGGTTAACAGTAAGCTCTGCATCTCAAGTCTTCCTACCTAGGCAGAAATAATAGCTTAATGTTTACAGCTCTGACATGAGATATGGTAGCTACAGCACAAGTTTAGGCAAATGTAGTTAGAAATGCCTTCTTGATAGCAAGAGGTGTCCCTCAGGGAGGGATACATATATTAATGTTGTATAAATACATATTACCTTTGATTCTACAGCATGAAAGTAAAAGCCATCCAATATGCTGATATGGGCCATCAAAAGATGAATTTAGCATCACCTAAGATGAAAGATTCTGAAGTAAGATTATGGGTAGACTAAGTAATGGTAAAATTCTATAGAATGCAGGTGGTTATCTTTGATCTAACTGCTTGGTTAAGTTTGGGCTTTGAAAACGAAAGGTGTACATTGAGTTTATTACTAGTGTTTAGAGTGATGTTTACAGCAGGCAAAAATTTGCTTGATCATGAATGTACAATTTATACAATAAAGTGAAGGATTTGGTAGCATGTATGAAAAGTACCTCATAGGTGGTGATTATTGGTGGAGTCTATATGGTCTGAGTTTGTAAGACTATGGAGGTTGGGCAGTGATTGCATTATAGCTCTTCTTTGTCACTGAGACTAAAGGTGGGGTTAGGTTTTATTGTTGGAATTAATGGTTGACATTTAACATTATTTTGGCTTATCACTTGGATGTAGTTAAATCCAAGGTCAGGGTAGGTAAGGATTAATTATTGAAATAAATGTTATTTACTAGTAAGGTCGGTTCTTGATCTCTTCATAGCTTATTTGTTCAAAACTCTGATACATGGTTTCTTTTTAATTTTAGTCACAGTCCTAATGCCTGTAGACAGGCTTCGTTTCATAGATAGATCTTCAAGGCCCCAGAGGACCAGGATTGGCTTCAAATTGGTAGGAATCATTCAACATTCTTGAACTTTTCTAAATGTCACTTTACCTTTGTGTTTTGTACGTGTACAAACATATACGTGCCAGTCTTTCTTCCAAATAAATAATTGCACTCAGTGGCTTATCACATATAACATCCTTGAGCCTGTCAAAATTTTCAGCATTGTCCCATTGCCAGTTCATTTCCCCCATCCCAGACTATGTGTTCATTTCTCATATAACACTGATCAAAACAGTTGGAGAGTTTGGCCTGCATACTAGGCTTTGGCAACCTCGTTTAAATGCTAAATTCGATTTTCTTTTCCAAATTAGAGGTTATGTGTTCTTGTTGTCTCCTGACTCCTGCTGGGTTTCCTTCTCAAGAAGCAAGATGCTACTGATTTCTTCCTTAATGCAGAGGTAGATAGTGCCAATAGCACTCCTCCAGTAGATTTGGAATAGGGTGGAAGCCAAAAACCAGGAGAAGCTGGCTCTCACAAATTTGTTCAGCGTGCCATGGCTCTTGGCTCCCTGTTCTGTGGTGGTTTTACTACAGGCTGCAATAGAGATGAATAGACTGCCTCCCACACCATAGATTAACCTCCTTCACCATAACCTGGGCAGTGGTCACTTTAAAAAACAGTACTTTGCTTTAAAAGCATTTCACTAATGTGTTTAATTCCTTTTCATCTTGAATTCAGTCTATGCGTTAGTTCTACTTGGTTGTTTAGTTACTTGCTCACTCCAGAGTCAGCGTCATTTGAGATGCAGACAAAGATAAATAAACAAAAAATTCTTGATTTACCTTTTGAAGTAAAAATAAGTCAGATTTGTAAATTTAGGTTTCTATTTACACCCACCAGTATTTGTGTTTCATCAAGTGTTTTCCATCAAATAGAAGGCATTGTTTGACATATCCAAGGTTTAATACTTCTAGAAGGGGGTTACTAACTCTCATTTGTAGAGATATTCTTCTACATAATGAATAAGGAATATCCAAGGCAATAAAATTAAAGAGAAAAAATTGGTAAGAAATCAATGACAAGTCAATGACAGCTGAATGGAAATCATATAAATGTGACTGGTGCTAAGAGCCATCTGTGAAAGCCTCAACTAGAGAATTAATCTGAACTTCCTGAACTCTTCATTTTTATTTCTGCTCTTCTTCATATGTATTTTATTCCTGTCAGGAAAGACTTTGCTCTTCCAACAGTTTTACAGATGATGTTAAGAACTGCAGTAAACTAGCAGACGTGTACAGTAACTTTCCTGCAGTCTTTTAAAAAACATTGATGGTGCCATCTGGAGTCCTGGGAAGATTAAACAATTTGGTTTTTAAAATGTGTTTGATTGCATGTTTAAAGTGTTTTCTTATACATAATGTATTATCATCATAATATTAAATCTAGCTTTATCAAACAGCAGACAGAATAGTTCACAAAAGTTTTAATTTATTGATTACTGTAAGATATGGGAGTAGAGTTTTGTAAATGTGCTTTGGAATACACAAGCATTGTGCTGCATGACGCTTGCAGTTTAGTGCATCACATTACAATGTCTTTAGTGACTCGAGCCTGATATTTCACCGTGACAGCAATTGCAGTCATCTTCTCTAAAATGATTCTGTGGCTCTGCTTTTGTGTGTACCACTTCCTGATGCACAAAACAATAGGCTATAAGATATTAAATAAGCCTCAGCATAGCATGAAGAATGTTGAAATGGGGAAATTTAGTGATATGGCTGTACTCATATAACTCTCAGCATAAACGCATTGTTTCAGGATTTACAGAATTGATTAGAGTGTTATTTGTGTCTCCTTGTAAGTGGTTGAACTCTAGCAAAACCACTGAAAATAGGGAAAAAAAAGGAAAGAAAAGTTTTTTAAAAAAACATTAAATTGCAAAGACAGACCTGTACTAACATAGAGAGTGGAAGGGCATGCACAAAGGGCACTGAAGCTCAGCCAGCTTGACTGGGGAACGATGGTATCCACCTGGCAGAGTGCCATGGCCTCTCTAAGCTCTGTGCCCACCACAACTGATGCAGCTTCCCAGACTGAGCTCCAGTGGGAATATGCTGCCACCCAGGCTTCAGGCTGCAAGGTTAGTTCTGCTCTGATGCCAATACTGGACGGCAGCTGTGAGCACCCCTGTGCCAGGTGTGCCCAGGTAGAGGACCTCCTCTGCACTGACAGAGCTCTGGCAGCAGGTGAGTAGGTTGAGGAGTATCCGAAATAGCACTTGGACATATCAGCTCAGCCCTGACAGGGACGCACTAAGTCTGAGTACAAATTTACAGCAGCATCAAAATAACTGATAAACCTTTCCTCTCTGAGGAATTCAGCGAAGATCATCAGTCAGGGAAGGACTTTCTCCACTCTTGAGGATATTGTGTCATGTTATCCCTGCGAAGGAAAGGTGTGTATTGCAGTAGATTAGTGATGCATAATGAGTTTAAAATACTTTCTCTTACTGGTAGAAGTAACAGTATCTGCATTTTATTTTTCTCGCATTAACCTGTGCACCCAATCCCTGTAGTTAAAAATATACACAGAAACTATGTTAGTACTTGCAGAAATCGGACTGGTACAAAATCCATCTGCAAAACTGTATTTTTGTATACATACATATGTGTGAAGATTACTTGGAGGAGGTTGAAGCATTTTATTCTAAATAAATATTCTATATTTTCATAATTCTTAAATACTAAAAAAAAATTTTTCCTCCGCACCACAACCACATCAAGAAAGGTATTGATGACTTTAAAGTCTACAGGACTAATATGTCATTAACATGGTTAAGAAAGGCACTACCAAAAGTAAAGCAAAGTGTGAAGTGCTTTACCAAAAGTAAAGCAAAAAAAGGTCGAATTTGAAACTAAAAAAGGTGTTGGAAATTTTATGAAAGGTCTTAGATTAGGTCTTCTATTCCAATTTTCTACCTTTTAAAGGTCTTGCATTGAGGCAGAGATTGTTTTATAATCCATTATGTGTGGTACCTATTAAAATAAATGTGGCTATTTTTCTTCCATTTAAAATTTGGAAATCAATATTTCAAGTTTGTCTTTAAATGAAGTATGACAGGATTTGGCAACATTCCTGTGAGGTTTATTTTCACTTGAATGTCATGATATATTATATTGGTCCTCTGCTTTAGTTCTGCCATATATTCAGAGTTCTACTCAGTTATCAAGCCAAATGCTGAGAGCAGCATGACCAACAGTTTCTTACCCTGCAATGAAAGGGAATAAGATAAACTGAAGAGAAGCGTTTGCCTATTTGGTCATAGTGATTTCTCAGTCTGCTTCTTGCATCTTTACCCTAAGGCAGCAGCCCTGTATTGTTCAGCAGTGGTTTATTTATGCAGTTCAAGGATAGATAGTAAAGCAGCAATGAAGACAAGTAGCAATCTGGTCACCTCATCGGTACACTGTGCCGTGTGTTGTTTAAGAAAGCCTGAGAACTTGTGGAAGGCTACAATTTGTGTTTCTCATTCATATTTTATGGATAACAACTTTGATTTTCAGTTGTGAAAGCAACAGCAAGTGATAGCTGGGAAGCTGTCAGAATCACTGAAGTGTTTAGCAGTGTTATTCCAGTGACTATGCTGAAGACTATCTGTGGAATTCAAAGCCATGAAACGTAACTAAAGTCAAGTCCCTTGCTTATCTATTTAAAATGGTTGAATTCTTTGTCTGGAGACAAATGTGAAAAGCATGAAAGAAAAGGATATCTGAAGAATGGAAATAAATAGAGATTATTTCCCAATGCGCTGTTAACTAGGACATTTTGGCATTCAGTGCCAAAATATTCATAAAATACAGTGACATAAGGATAGAGAAATTTGTCTGAAAGAGCTTGAAAAGTCACTAGTATCATCCTGTAAGCTACTGTCTAGGCAATGTGTTTCAAAATTTACCTGTGTCTATTGTTGCAAAGCTTTTTGTAATGTCTGACTTGAGTCTGTGTTGCAGCAATATTAAGTGACCCCCTGCTCTTTATTGTGCTCCTGTGAATGTGGAAAGCATGACCTTTGTCTTTGCAATAGTCTTTTATACCTCCTGGACTGCTACAGCTTTTGCTAAACTCAATCCTTCAGTCTATCTTCTTAGATAAGGAGCAAGTACTCAGGCTCACAGGCATAGGGACCTGTTATCTTCTTTCTGCTAAGTAATATTCATATCCTTAGCACTTAAGGCGCTTCTAGATGAACTATACAGGCTCCTGCAGACTAGCTGTTATAACAGGATTCTTGACAAGTTGAGAATGTTAATGTTGATGTTCCATAATCAAATAAAATTTCTTCATTCTGCATGAAAACTTGAGATGTTTTGCTCATGAAGTAATGCTGGATTCTGAGTAGTCCTATGAATTTATCACAGAATAAGCTATTCCCAGGTCAGACTGTGTGTAATCCAGGCATATTGTAGTATCTCCTAACAGAGAACATAGAAGACCTACTAACCTGAATATACCTCACAGCTGCAGTAAATCCTCGAAGGTCAGTGTTAGAATGTTCTGGATAAAATATTACCTGGGAGCGGGGGTGGAAAGGAGCTGTTTGAAAATGGTGCTGTAGGTTAGCTTTTTGGAACCAGCAGGCATAAAGGAAGACATGGTGAAGACACATAAATTGTTGTTAGTGGATAGGAATTGGGTAAATAGGATTGTGGAAAGGGACAACAAGCATTTAAGTGTTACAGAAATCAAAAAATAATTTCTATCATAGTGCAATGATGGTGCCAATAATCCCATCTAGATTAAGAGCTTCACTGAACCCTAACTTCTGTAAAACTCCAGAAAAATTTAGGAGCCAGCTTCAGAATCTGTGTGGCACGACAAACTGGATGCCTAAAAAGATTTAACTATCGCAGGACTACTAAAAGTAGTGTAGACAGGCTTTGAGAAGCACAAAGAATGATAATATTGCAGTATCTTCCTCTCAAAGGGTTTGTTGACCACACCGCTATAGCAATGTACTTTGTAGTTTTACTTTACAACATTATCAGATATTAACAGATTTTGGCTGGTGAATTTTGCAGCTAGTGACAAATATGCTCTGCTGCAAATAGATTTTTTTTTCCTACAGGGAAGTGTATATTCAGGTTTATTTTATGCAAGAAAAATGTAGAGAGATGAGCAAGAATTTTTAAGAGTGAGAAAGTGTAATAATTGTGGTGAATGAATGTCTTTCACAAGGCTCTGCCAGGCTCCAGATTTTGATGTGGCTGTTAGCCTTTAGGGATTTTTATGGTATTTTGGGAAGACAAATAGAGAAGAAAGCCCATTTAACACCCAGAATCTGTAAGGAAACAGGGTGAGGAAATGCATTCTGGACCACATCTTCAGCAAATTCTTAACTTAGGAGGAAGTAAAAGATTGGCTTATTAGTTAAAAATAGGCCACTACCACTTTGGATATTATACTGTACAATTCTCCACTGTGACATCTATGACCTAAAGAGTGTATATTCAGATTGTCTACAGAAGTTAAATACTGATTTTTATTTTTTTTTGTATGACCACATTGACAAGATCATAGTTCTATTGTATCTGGACATGTAATAACATTGGCTGATTTGCTGAGATCTGTGCTTTTAGATGAAAACCTTTTTAGGAAGTTTAACAGATTTTGTATTTCAGGGCTTTTCTTGTACATTCTGACACTGTCTTTTTCTCTCTGCTTCTTCTATGGAAGCAGTGTGCTTTGGCATAAAGTTAAATTGCTTTTCCCTCCCCATCTCCCATACAAGACAAATGTACATATCGTGTCTTGTAAATATTGAAACAGTCAGAGTTACATCACTTCGATGTCGTTGTCAGAAATGGCCGTGTGATAGGATCAAAGGCAGCTTCTGATACAGCCGTACTGCTCTCTCCTTCAACTAGAGTAAAATTCCTAGAAATGATGAAGTTCTCCCTTATCTAGGTCAGGTGGAGTAAACAATCCCATGGAAGCAACTGTAAGTTCAGGGCCAGAATCCACTTCACTTCATGTTCAATAAATTCAGGTTACAGTTCATTGCCAGTTTTGAGGCTACAGTTTAGTAAATGCTAAAAATCTGATAGAAAAAAAAATGCTACAATAGTATGGTCTTTTTTCCTATCAGATTTAGCTCTTCTAAGGGCTTTCTAAATCCATGAGTTAGCATGTCTACATGTTTTAAAGTCACAGAGTGACTATGCACTTTTCAGTGTTTTTAGTAAGTTTGGGGATCAAAATAAATGTAATAATACTGTTAGAAACATGATGGTTAATTATTCACTTAAAGAATTTTCAGAGAATAAACATGTATAACTCCTCTTTTTTTAATCCCTAGTGGAGGATTTTCTTTCCCTCTGCAAAGAAAAACCAGAAGAGGGGGTGCATAAATTCAAGCTGTTAGACTTCTTCCCATGGTCAGAATATTGAGCAGAAAAGCTCTAATACATTAAAGTCATGTGGAATATAGAAGTAGTAATGATCACGCAGGGTTTTATGGTCAGAAAGCCTAAACAAAAACCATTCTCCCCCATTCTTTAAGTGAGAAATATACAAAGAAAGCAGAGATAGCTCAAATAGTATCAATTATTGCTTTTAATAATGAGGGAGAAGAAACCAAGTGACCTTCAGAAAGCACAAAAATTTACTCAACCTGACTACTTGTTATTCTCATATCCCCTCCGCATAGGCTTTGCTCCATCTCATCACTGGACTGCTTACAAATTCTATCTGTACTTAAGGCAGGCAGGTGATATGTGGTGATAGGCTATCTTATTTCCTCAACAGTAACCACAGGATGGTGCTGCAAGGCCAAGTGGAACAAGAAAGAGTCTGGCAGACTGCATAGTAAGCAGTGACCCATCCAAATATAGCCTCTTTATCTATCTGTAGTCCTGAGTAAAAGAAGGCTAGCAGAAAAAGTTTTATAAAAGCCAATGAAACTCTTTATCTGAGACTTACTGTCTAACTGGAGTTGCCCGGTTCATTCCTCTCCTACTTTTCTAACTTTTAAATTGCTATCCTTTTTCCTCTGTAACTTTGAAGGTGTAATAGCATTAATGGTGCACTGGAACAACTTTATCCTCAGCCAGGCAGTTCAATAAGTAAATAATCTAGACAATGGCAATGTTCTTTTCAATTCCAGCTGTACTCTGCTTTTACAGAGCCGTTTACTTGCAGCTGAATCATGCTTAGCTCAACAGACAGAAGAAAGAGAGCAGCTACATGTACAAGATAATAATAATTTGTCTTAAGCGCACTTTTATACTAGGTCAAAATGCATAGGAAGTTTTAGGAGAACATCTTGCATTTAGCATACTGCTGCCCTTTTAGGAATAACACCTAAGAGGCTAATAACCATGCAAAACTACACACCTTCTGGACATTTGATTTTGGACACTTGATAAACCTTAACAGGCTCTCGTAGCAATAAGGTCTCATTTTCAAAAAGGAGACTCCTTCCAGATATTTAAAGAAAAGTGGAGGAAACCAGAAATAGAACATTAAGCTGTTCAGAAAAAGGGAAAAGGGAGTATCCGTATTCCCTAGCTCATTAGCCTCTAGCTCATCAACCTCAACACAAGGCACATTTCCACACAGCAGCACAGGGTGAAGAAATAGGATGAGTTTGGTTTGTTTGCTGTAATTTTTAGGCAAAGACTATCTGTTTTCCAAGCCCATCTGCAAAGTCTGTGGAAAATGTGCTTCAGATCACTGTTTCTGTTCAGAGACAGACTAGAAATAGAACTGCTTAGAAATCTAGGACTCTGGGAAATGGCATTCTGATGCCAGTAAGGAACCTGGGAAAGGTCGGTTGCTTTCACACACCAGGATGATGTGATATCTATTTCTGTGGGAGGGGAGTACAGGTTGTGCTCAAGAAGCATGTCAAGAAATTAAAGATGGTCAACACAAGAGAAACCTGAATGGATGCAGTTCCAGCATATATGGTCCAAACACAGAGTCCTGGGCTGTTTAAGTGAAGGGATTTTGCAGCTTGAGCTGTAAGGAGAAAGAATACAAATCAATGTATTGGTGGGAAATTATCAACAGGAGTTATAGACAGAAAACATTTAAAGTTTTTCCAAAGGAACAAGCTCTCTGTTTCATTCCCTTTCCTGATGCATGACAAATCTTTCTGCAAGATTTCCTTACCAGACTCCCCTGTGTGAGAAAAAGAAGTCCTTATCCTGCTAAAAGCCTTCAGATTTCACTCAACAATGTTTCAAATCTTTCTCATCCTCTTAAGTTTTTCTTTGTAGCAGTATGAACTATTGCTATCAAAGCAGCCGCCTAGTCTGTATGTGAGCAAAGGCAAGCACTTCACAGGTTTTTCATTGTGTTATGCAATTCAGATGGCTGGATGTCTAAATAATTTCCTGATGTCTGGAAAGGAACTGTAGGGCAGGATAAGGTGTGAGGTCATTCTGGAAGATGTGTAGGAGACAATATCATCTTAATTCACCTGAAATGGAGGTAGAAGTGATTAGTCAGGAGAGTGATTACTAGTATTCTGTTTGCTTTTTTCAATGAATTAATAATTTTAATGGAAAAGTTTCTATGAATAATGTCATATCACAATGTGAGACAGCTTTGTCAGAGAGACAAGTGGTTTTTCAGCTTCCAGGCTTGTGAACTGCAGTGGTGTTAAACTAAGAGATCAATTTTCCTTTGAAAGGGACACAAATCTTCCTTTAAGATGACATGGGTTTAGTTTTGTCATCTGGTTTGCAATTCTTACTGTCTTAATGGGATCCTTTAAAGTCTGTCAGAAACTAAGCAGTGGCAGATACCTGTCTGACAAAGTACAAAGGGAGAACAAATTCAGTACAGAGTGGGCTCCTGTATGCTATTGCCTATCAAATTGACCCATTGTTTGTGTTGACTGACAGCATATTTTCATAATTCTAATGCTTTGGCAGACATAGAGAAATTGCTATTGCTCACCCTGAAAATATTCCATTGGAAACTATGAACTAGATTAGGATTCAAGTTTCTTTGATTTAGGAATTGGTGGATATCAGTTGACTGCAGCAGCCACTAAATACTATGGAGAAATCCAGCTACCTGGTTTTAGTCACCCTGTCAGGAATTTGACATGCTAGGCTTTGCAAATTTTCTGTAACTTAAAACAAGTCACTGGCATATAAGGATCTCTTTTTTCAGTCGTGAAAAATGCATGAGCGCTGAAAGGTAAGAAGTGGTAACCCAAACAGCATGTTGCATTAAGTCATTCTGCCCATGTGGAAGAACTTCTAATGATAACTGATGAAATTAAACTGTAACAGATTTCTTAATAAATATTAATGTAATTGAAGGGTAAGGCATAAACAACAGCTCTCCGCTAATGACCTGCTGGCTATATGACTCAGCCCTGTCATATACCAGATCAAATTTGCCTCCTCATTATGGTCTCTTAGGTAAATGTAGGTTGTTTATGCACATAAATCCTCATTTTCCTCAGAGAGTACATCTGTGAAGTAAGAAATGTAGTTTGTTTCTTCCTCCAGTACATGTAAAGGTTTTGTATCTATGTTGCAATACCTGTATTTCATCAGTTCATCATCAAAGACAAATCTGAATTCCCAGAATATTACTAGCCCATGATTATGGTTTGGCTAAAATATTCTTTCCCTTACCTTCAAAAGGTGAAACACGTTATTTCTTTCAACAAAATGTATGTTTGCTCACTATCCGAAAGATGATTCTCTTACCTCTGGCATCCAGCTAGGTTGGGAGATCTGGCAGTGCAGGGCAAATCACTGCTGTAAACATCTACTCAAGTGATTAAAAAAAATATCCAGAATTGTAGAAGTTCCAGGTAGCTGACATGGTGCCTCTCCCTTTTTGAAGACATTTCCTTCCTATGTATTCTGCAAATTAAAACTTTAGGACAAGAAGGTATTGCAGAATTGTCCACAAGGCTGCAGAGATGGGATTGACATTGCACACTTTAGAAAGAACGGAAGTTAAGGGTTTAGTGCCAACTTCCATCATGTTTGTCCATCATATCCATTCTGTAGCTCTTGGTATGATCCTCTCAAATCCTGGGAATCGCCATATACCTGATTAGAATGTGCTGTGAAGAGCACTTTGGAAAATGTAAAACGGAAAGCGCGCTAAAGGTGGTGGATTGCTGGGTCCTGATATCTCACTCATCCCTATCAGCACTCAAACTGTCCCTGGAAGATAGCATGACTCTAGCAAAATCTACTTAAATTGTTATTCTTCTTGGCTGAGAAACCAAGAGTTCATACTTGTTAGGTTATAGCACAGGAAGGAGAAATGCTAATCATATCCTATTGTGCTGCAGTAGACCATTTGCTGTGCGGATCTCTTAGGCAGATTTTCTCATCTTTAAAACTCTGAGCACAAGGCTGGGCCAGTAAGCTACTCGTGGAATTACCTGCTGACTAAGACAAGCAATGATTTAAAATATTCTAGGTTTTTTGTTGGCTTCAGGACCTGAAAGGAAAACTGAGATCATCAAGAAGTGACTCATTACAGAAAACAGACCTGCCATCCTCTGCTACTGAAAATATTGCCACATTTTAAGATACTCCTGCTTGGAAATGGTCTGCTGAATTTAGCAGTTTTATGTGGAGCTAATCTAGACGCTTCATACTGTGTACAACAAAAGAAAATCCTTTAGAATTCATTCCTTAGGCTGCCCTGTGACTTTAGGGGGTCTATTTAATTGGCAGTGATTCTTTCACCCCACCCTGTTTTGGGTTAGAGACTGCTGCATTAGCTTCATGTATGTGTGTGTGCTTGTGTATGCATATGTGCTTATATCCAGGTGTTGACCGCTGATATGATCACCCAAGGAACAAAAAAGCTTGGTCCAGATGAGAAACTTAATTAGATACTTCTGCTCATCAGTGTTTTTTTGCAGCTTAATATTAAAGATAGTGAATTAATACTACAGTCTGGGTCTTCCTCAGTACTTCAGGAGGGCTCTGAAAAGTAGGAAAGCATGGGCTGGGAGAACAAGTGTGTGAGTGAAATGCAGGAACACTCCATACCAGTAGCAATGCCAGTGTGATTTTAGGCAGATTTTCCAGAACTACCTCCTTCTTGCAGTCCCAGCTCATCTATATGTGTAAGAATGAATGAGTTAATGTCAGTGCTGTGAAGATATTAGTCAAGATGTGTGTAACTAAGAATTATGAACGACATAGATGAATTCAGCTGTGTCTTTTAAAGGGGAAATGTGCTGTTAAAAATGCTAGGCAAAAAGGATAAAATGTGTCAAGACTGAAAACAAACAAGCAAGCCATTTTTAACCTTATTAAGGTCTGATGCCTTTTTGTCTAGAGGGCTTAATCTCTTAATACAGAGCTATAAAGAACAATTACTCTTTTTATAGGTTACGATTACAATCTAAGATGATTTAGTATTTGGCTTATGTTGCTGATGAGAGTCGGGCTGTTAATTTTGCTGGATATTTTTGGTTTGGTAGTCTATCTTGCTCAGTCTCTCATTGTATTTTCTGCCTCCTAAAACTCTTTCATGCTTTCATGTCAGCAAGTAACTCAGCTATGTACTACAATTTGTTGAGGATGTAGCAGTAGAAAAAGCATTACCCCCTTCAGATGTGACATTTGGTGTATTACCTCCGTGTGCAGTATTGTCAGGGGTGTAGTTTCTGACCTGCTATGCATTATCTGCTCTACTGACTTTGGGGCTGTTTATCACCGGTGACATATTTCTCTGCAGGAACCTGCCATTCTTCTTGTGTCTGCTTTAAAACGCTAAAAGCAGACGTATGATCTGAAACTAGGTGCAAATTTGGGAGTGGAATGAAAGCAGATTTTTCTTTTTTTAACAATTCCTTTCAATGTTGTCAGCTAAACATGGTGCCTACTAAGCTTCTTTTGCTACGGTAACAAATATAATGCTAAAGAGCAGAGGCCCTGGAAGAGTGAAATTAATTATGTATGCTTTATGCTTGTCCAACTAACCACGCCGTATTCCCAATGAAATACTTAACACATCTGTGCATTCCTAAAGTCAAATAACATCACTATAATTTGAGACTTATTTCGAAGAGTGGAGAAAAGATTTTGTTACACCTACAGGAAATCTATTCTTTTGGAGTGTGCTCTTTTCATTCATATGCTTTGATTGTGTGCTGCTGAATTTAGTCAAAAATCCTAATTGAGCTTATTGGCAGACTGCCTGATATTTGGCACAGTAGGAATCTTTAAGTTTGAACCTTTGGGGATGTTTTCAGAGGAACGTATGTCTTCTATTTCATGCTTTATTGTGGCAGACTGATGAGAACTTTTAAAGCAAATGACAGTTGACATAAAATAACTCACACTGGAGTTTTTTCTCCCACTGTTGCTATCTAAATGATAAATTTCAGACATTTTATTTCATTTAGAATATGTGACTATTTGATATGACGGTAAAAGATGGCAATGGCAGCAGAATAATTCAGTCATGGAACAAGAGGTTAAGTATGAAAAGAAGTCTTTAGAGGACTGATTTCTGACTAAGCAATCCATGGCAGTCACTAGAGCAGTATCTGAAGGAGTTAACAAAGTTAGACCTTATTTGACAGAGCAATATGTGTCATGGTCTAAGCAGACATAATAGGATGAAATTAAGAAATATGAATATTTAGGATATAGACAAGACTATTTCCTGATACTAAAACCTGTTCTAGTTTAAATGGTCTATAAAGAGGAAAAAAAACATGCAGCTCCTAGCAGGGAATATTTAACACCATGCTGAACAATATGCTAATCCTCACAGGAACATTACAGAATTGTCAGCAGGATGAACTAGCTGATCCCTTCTATCTCCGTTCGGTTTAATTTCAATATCTCTTAAAGTCTCTGCTTAGGAGAACATGTACTTCACTGCTTCGTTTTCCTGCTTTCTTGAGAACTGTCATGTCTTTAGCCTAGAGAATGACCTACTGCTGCAGGACATCCTCTGCTTTCTTCACATTGCCCTTGATTTTCACATGTAGTTTTGTCAGTGAATGGCTCCAGCTGAAGCATTTGAGCTCAATTTACCTAGTTACATACTAAGCATCTCTGTGGTATCAACCAGATCCTTCCTACTGACCTGGAATTATCAGCTCTCCAAAGCTCCAGGACTCTGCAAATGGTTGTATACAAACAAAAATTGTCCTTTGAAGGCTTGTCATCTCCCCTCAACTCTCCTGGGGAGAAAATGGAGCATTTGCATTAATGTCTGCCTCTCTTTTCCCTTTGGATACATTGAGATAATTCCATTTAAATAGGACTTGTGTGAAAATTGAGACAAAATTATGCTGAGAATGCTTTTAAAATGTTGTTCTTAACTCTCCAAAGCATTTTAGGTGAGATGAAAGTATTTGACTTTTGTGCCAGTTCTAGGGTGTTACATACATTGCTTTTCAGCCCTGTTAGTTACTGCACTGTTCATCTTTTAAAGGATGTTCATGCGCTGAGGGGAAAAAAAAGTGCTAGATTTTAAACTTTCAGGTTGATGACATAAAATAAATTGATTAAATTATTTTGATTTATTAAATGAAAATAGATTTAATGTTAGTGAAAAAAACCTATAGAAATAGTTGTTAGTATATGAATTAAAATAATATCTTGCATCCTAGTACAATTTGCTTGAATTCTTATAAAGACAAGTGGCTTTAGAAGCTCTGTTGGCTTGTGGTCCCTCACAGTTTTCTGTTCTTGAATTCAGTGACCTTTTGAAATGTGGAAATCTGTTTATCTGGTTCAAAACCCTGTTGTCTTCAGAAAGTTATTTAATATGCTACAGAAAATTAGTATGAATTTGGAAGTTATCCAAGGTCATCAGAAACCTCTGTAAGGATGAGGTCTTCTGGTCAAATTCATAGTGTTTCGAAAAGCAGTGGAGAAAAAAAAAAACATTCCAAATTAATTATAGATTTTGGGTATCCAAGTCTGAAAGGCATCCAGTTTTAGCCCCTTTTTCTGCATTTACCTGAGCCATATCTTTACGTGCTAATCGTAGTGTTACTCACCCATAGCGGGTGGTAAACGTTATTTTTGTCAAAGTAACAGCTTGCAGCTTCATTGCTTATTGCTGTTGAACAGAATAATCATACATACTTTCATGGAAAGTAAAATACCAAAGAAAAGTGCTGTGCAATAAATACCACTGAAAATATATTTTCAAAGACATGATAGATATTTATTTATGACAAAATTGGAATTTTAATTTCGGTTTGAAGTAGACGTCAACCGTAATGATATGGTATGTACTGTTAGAGAAATGAAATAGCAGCTAGTACTTTGAGAAAGAATATTTTACAATAAAATTGCAATGATTGCAAATGTATAAAGTCACAAATCTAACAAAATAATGTAAATAATTTAACATAATGAAAAGCTATTGACCCTTTTAGTAGGTATGTTGTATAGTGCATAAACATTCTAGTCAAAATAAGGAATGTTGTTTAAATAAAAATAAATGCAATACTTTGATTCATACTAAGATTTCAGAAGGTATTAGATACAATGGATCTGACTCAGAAAGACTTAATGTAAAGAGTAGAACTTATGCCTTAGCTTTCTGAGAAAGCCGTTCTTTGGATGTCAAGATCTGAATTCTGAAGATTTTGCAAGGTTCTGAAAATAGTGGCAATAAGAGACCATGGAGAGAAAAAGTTTACCCATCCAAGGAGAAGGCATTTGCATGTTTTTTGGTACTGAATAACACATCATAAAAATAAAGACCAGAGAGGAAACAGAAGCCCAAAAAGACCAGAGAAAGCCATAAAGCACAGATTTCCTAAGCACCACTGATGAGCAGGCGCTTCCTCATTAAGAGCTTGTTACAGTACATTTACATAGGCTCAATCAATTTGTTTTATTTTAACAGGACACCAAGTGCTTCCCGTAGAATTTAAGGGCACTCAGTATTTAATTGAAATCAGCCACATATAACCCTTGTACTCACATAAATATCTAGCTTTTCAGAAATAATCAACTGAACCTTCTATACATCAGTATATACAGAGTAGAAAACAATAAAAAGTTTTATTCTTTTTGTTAATGATGACCCTGCACATACTGCATAATGTCTTTTATAAAACTGCTTAGGTTGTTAGTCTTGATAAAACCTTTACTCTATGCAATATGCATCTGAAGTGTTGCAATGCCTTTATTTTTCAAGCTAGCTCGTGCTTAAGTGTAGTTTAAGATGAGTTACAACATGCAGTGCTCAAATTTCTTCTGCATGTTTCCCTGAAGCTAGGTTTCTAGTTTTTGACCCTTGAACTGCAGTGTCCTTCCCTTTCTCTGGTTTAGGACCTTCAGAAGGCTGGCAGTGTTTGTGATCTTTGGAGCAGCTGGACCTCCATGGACAAGGCCTGTTGCAATTCCACACGTAAGCCTACTTTTATTTGATGTATTTCATTTACTGAGACAAAAGAAAACTGAAATTATTTTCAAGGAAATTACCTTGATTCTCCATTGCTTGTGTATTGCCTGTGAAATAATTGCTTACACCTTCACAACTTTTCCATGTGACTATCAGTTATCAGATTGTCTAGGATATACTGATACCAGTAAATGTACCCATCTCAAGCAAAATATGCTAATGCAAAATTCATATAGTCTAACGAGATTCTTCATTTCATTAACAACTACTAGGATGCAGTGCTTTTATTTTGGACATTCTGTAAGTATAGAATAAGTCGAATCATAAATTAACATTTCCAATAGCTTGACTGTTTTTTGAAGTATAGAGGATCTGTTGCTGGAAGATATAAAAAGAACATTTATTTAATAGAGTTCTGTAACTTTGTATATATATTTGAACATTTAAACTGCTACGATGTATTATAATGTAGACAAAAATCCAATATGCTCTGTATACAATCCCATCTGTTTTAAATGTGAGGATTACTGATCATGGCAGAAGGCACACATAGTGTAAACAGTTTGCTATACACAAACCAATATATTCTAGTTACAAGTCAATAAATTTCATATATAATCCAATTAGTTCTCATTGAGAGTCTTTTATTTAGCAAATGGTCTGTTTCAAATTACTAAAGAAGACTTACTTAATTGACAGGCCAATAGATTTGAATAGAGAAAAAGGCATATCATACAAGAGAAACAATACCATAAAGTGAAAATAATACTTCAAAGTACTACTTAAGTTAGTTAGTTTGATAAATCAAGTAATTTCATATGGGAGAGGATACAATGAATGCCATTGAAGTCCTCTTCCTATCCATCTCCCTGTAGTACTTTGTTTTGTAGGAAATTATCTCTAAATCTGTGCAAAATACAGTATAACTAGAGCTTCAGGATACAAATACTTGTGTCTCAACTTTCACACATGGTCAAACCAGCACCAGCTTCCCTGCAAAAAGTCTTATTCAGAGATGCGAAGGAGGAAAGATTTAGGATCAGACACTGTTGTGCTATGTGTTTAAAACACAGAATCTCTGTATCTCCTAGAAAGGTAAAACGTTTCCAGAAACAATAAATAACTTCAAGGAGAAACAATTAGAAGGAAAACAAAGCTCTTCACAGCAGTTTGATCCAATTATCAGCATAAATCCAGTAGGAAGGTGGGATAAAAGATCACCTTTTCTTTTTTGTTTCTTCTGTGATGATTAAAGTTTGATTCATGAAATGGGAAAGACAGCAGAGATGGCTACAGGTTACCCAAAGAATGATGATGGCACTAAAGGGAAATTTATTTCAAAACAAAATTATATTGCTTGTAAGAGAAATTAATAAAATTGGGAATTCCTAGCAGAAAAGCCTTAAGACTCCTCAGCTTAAAATTATTCCTCTTTCCCATTCTAGTCTGATTTCTGAAGAAGAGCAAAATGATGTGAAAAAAACTCTGCATAAATAATTGATTTCCTTTACTCTAGATGTGGATTCTTCCTGCATAAAAATCTTGTGGAATGTAGTTTGTAAGGCTAGAAGACTGAAGGACTTGGTCTTTTTTTTTATTATTTTATGGTTTCTTTCAATTTTCCTAGCTCTACTACATAGTTCTGCGTAAGGTAAATTCTTACATGCCAATGTTTTTGATCCTGGGCTAGTCATTTGAGTTTTTATCACAGTTTGTTTCTTCCAGATTTAATCTTTAGCTCATGCCATGGTTAGGTCTAGGCAGATCATTAAAATTAGACTCCAAGCATAGTTTAAAAAAGTAGCTTTTTATTGAACCCCCAAATGAAGAAAGAGAACCATGTTAATAGTGCCTTTGCACATTTCTGCAGCCCAGAAAAGAAGGGCTTGATTTTATCCTCTAGAGAAAGAGCAAATAGTATTAATTATTAAGCATAAATTAATATTCTTTGAGATGTAGATGCTGTCACACAGTCTCTGATAACGTGCATTCGTGTACTTGATAGCTCACAACAAGAACTGTTGTTTTCACAGGTCTCTGTGCCTGTAAAGAAATATTCTAAAGATTGTCAGCAAAACTTTTATCATACATTCTAGTTCTATTTTAACAGAATTGGATCACAATTGTAACTCGTATGGAACAGCAAGGAAAGCCTGAATTTGACTGGGATAGAAACAGAATATTGAGAATTAGCATTTTGTGCAGTTTTGTAGTCTTCTGCTGCCTTTCTGCCAACATGGATAGGTGACTGGTATTACCTCTGGTCCACCTGGATCTTGGGCCTGTCAAAAAAAGACAAATAATGATATAAAATAATCAGCTCATGAAAAATTTCAGGCTGAGATTTGTTTCTCATTTGTCACATCAAAACATGAAACCTTTTATTCAGGAAGCTGGAGAGCATTTGACATTAATCCTGCTGATATGCAGAGAGAATAAATGAGGAATTTCTGTTGTTCCTGTGTTCATGTAGCATATTAATGATTTTGACAACAACATTGAGGATATTTGGTTACAGCCTGATGTTAAATTGTTATGGCCTTAAGACTGTTTTTGTCTGCCACTGTTCTAGTAAAGTTCTAACAACATATGACTGCACAGAGTTGGAGAACAAGATCAAGTGCAGTACAGGCTATATAGATTTAATGAATCTACTTAGTGAGAACAGATTTTACCATAATTTCTTGACTGACATACACACATACACACCAGTTTTTATTTTCTTTTATTTATCAGCAACCTCCTTCATAAACTGATATTTATGCATGATGTGTGTGTGCAATAATTATTTAATAACATGAATTTTAAAAGGAAATAATTCAGCATGCTAAGAAGCAGCTATACAGAGAACAACCAAAGAGCCAATTCCCTTTGAAAAACATGTTCTTATTTAGACTAACAGTTCTCCTTCAGAAGGTGAAAAATGGATTATATTTAACTTTGCTGCTGTCACCAGAGATGATATTATGGCCACCTTCCAACAAAATAAACTAAATGACACACACTTGACTAATATTTACCATCAATCAGGTCCCACAAGAAGGACTATCCATGAGTGCTGGTAGTTTGGAAAAACAAATCTGTATTCCTCATCTTGAAAAGACACATTATTGAAAGAGACTTACCAACTGCAATGTTGAGGCAAGCCACAGAGTTGTCTCCTGAGCTATTAGGAGTGGCTTGAAAAACACCAAGTTGGTTTTGTTAGATATTCAGACCAATTTCCTGCTGCTGAGTGATTAACTGCAATTGTTACAATGCAACATCCTCAGTGAAAGTTGCACCAATGGAGTTTGAGAACAGAAAATCCAGTTTCTGATCTGTTCAAAGTCAGTCTTCAGCACTGAAAAGCTTATCTACACAAAAGAATCAGTTTTTTTTTAATTGTTACATTGCTTGCAAAACAAAATCTCTAACTAATTGATGATTTATTTTATTTTTAGCTGAGAATAACCAGCTTCTTTTCCTATTAGCTGGTTTAAGAATCTCATCTTGGCTTTTGCAGTTAGAAAACATACATATAATCAGGTGGTCACTTAGAGAAATGCAGACCTGGAGCTGGACAGAACTTTTTCAGGGGCAGAAGAGAGCAAACAAATAGCTGATGTATGTTGCACCGTATTTAATAAATCTGGATGACATTTGCAGCTGCAGGTCAATGAGAAAACAACAAAATGTGAAAGCATGGTGAAAAATCAAAAAACATCAGCAGAAATGGTAAGATAAGAGAGAAGGAAAGGGAGACCCTCAACATTGGCATTGTACTTCCCAGGGCAGAGGACTTAAGATGCCGATGAAATGCCATACTCCAGCCTTCCAGCTCTGTCCAACATGATTGAAATCATAAACATTAGGTCACGCATCAGGAATTGGAAGAGTAACACCAGAAAAAATGGGTGGAAATGTAGAAGTTTGTGTACAACAATGCTACAATGTCCATCAATTGTCATCTCAAGCCTGCAAAATTCTACACAGCATCCTGTGTCCCCGCTTCATAATGTCTCTGCTGTCATACCAGGCCTATACGTGACATCATTGTGCTGATTGAGGGAACAAAACGAAACTCTGGGCTGTTCAAATAAAGCTTGACCTGACCTTGGAGAGAGAGCCTGACCTGCCTCAGTCCTGACACCCTGCAAATTCAGAACAAAGCCTGTGGCCTGTTATCAATGGCAATTTTGTAGTACAAAAAAATGATTTCTTTTCAGTCATGTCACGAAGATTACAGCTTTTAAGCTTGAAGGCTTGTAACCATGTGGAAGTGAATGAAATGCTCATTTTGGTGCTGGTTGTTCTGGAACAAAACTTGTAACAACCGTGAGTAGAAAATTAGGAGTTTATTTAAGATAATGAGCCTTATAGCACTTTCACCATGTAAATGCAACAACCACACGCAAATCAATATAACTAAATATTATTGCATTAACTTGTTAAATTCTTGTAATGGCATGAATGCCAGTAGATGCACTTTTCAAAACTGTCTGCAACACAACAATGATCAGTAACTTACATAGTTTCTGGTTTCTGTCCTGCTCTTGAGCATTTTCATGCAGGATTAAGCAGTTCGAGAAGCAGATATAGTATAAAAAACAATCTAGTGCTATAGCTTAGGGATATTTTCCCCTCCTAGCTACCACGTGTCCATAGTGTCTCTTTCAACTTGATTCATTTTCTCTCACGATGAAGGTGGGTTAACCATTATGATAATGTTGCCTTTATGTACATGACTGAATAGACAGCAAAATTTCACTTGCATTTTTCGGTGCCTAGTTATGTAACAGTGTCCTAATCGGAAGGAAAGAAGTGATGTAGTGAAGATACTGCTAAGTAATATTCTGAACTTAAATTTGAGTCATTATAACTAAAAACTGTTTAACAAGCATGACAGTTAACTAATATTTATGCCATACATGTGATGTTAACTTTGTACTTTCTGACCCCATTCACAGGTCAACTTTATACTTGAGTCTCTTGGATGAGCAGCTAAAGAGAGCCAGCAGGCACATGTCAGTCTGTGCTCTATGGTTTGTATTTTATACAGAACAATTTCATTGAAAGTACACAGAGTTGTGAGTGCTTGAACACAGGATCCTCCCATTTCTTTTGTAGTCATTAGGCTTCAATGTCATGCTTAAACTAGCCAATATTTAGCTCAATTAGTTTTTATACCTTAAACTGAAATAAAGTCGCTTCAACAGGACGATAAAGTTCTTTACTATGCACTGTTAAATTGCTAAAATGCCTTAGATAGTGGACTGAGGTGCCAGAAACTTTAGTTCCAGAGACTTCCCATCCACAAAGGGAGTTCATCTCACTGTCTTGGGTATAAACTACGTGAAGAGATATCTCAGAGGGGGTCTCTGTTAAATACTGGACAGAGAACATTGAGGACAAGGGGCTGTTACCAAAATCTCCAGATTATTATGAAAGCGTAAATTATGAACTCAAACAATTGCATCTGGCTCTTACAAGTATAAGTCCTGTTCAAGGTTAAATTTACATACCACAGATAAAGTTCTCTCCGTGTATTAAAGGCACGTGAGTGCCACCAATAGAGAAAAAGATTAATAAGTTCTGTTCAGTTCCCACCTGTTCTACAGATCAATCTGTCATTGCTTCCTCTGATTTTACTACAACAAAATATAACTTTTGACTAGAATATAAATCTGACTTGCAAAGTTTACCCGTTGAAACATAAGACATGAGACTACAAAAGAGAAAGTCATATAACAGAGCGCTTTCTTTACTGAAGCAAATCCTTTTTTGCTCCTTAGAGAGTGAGATAGTATAATGTAGGAAGATTGTGCTTCTCACATTCTGGAAGAACAGTTTATTCATTGTTCTGACAGCATTTATTTGGATCTTGAAGAAATAGGTTATAGGAAGCATGGGGAAAACATCATTTGCCATGAATTACCCTCCTTGGAAATATGTGATATGGAATAATTCCAGTCAATCAATGTCTTTTGAAGAATGTTTCTGGCACCAGATTCTAATTTTGAAGAAAAGATGCTAAGGGTAGTCTCATCAGAAAAACTGAGCACCCCAGCCCCCAGTTCCTTGTCACCTGTAAGCCTGCCCAGGCTGTCTTTTACCCACCATCGAGGAAGCCAGCAATGAGAAACATGAGGGGATGTAGTAACTGCTTCTAAGTAATGCCACTTATCATCAGACTTCAAACAGCTGATGCATTTGAGGTCTGAAATTTGCTCTTCTTTTTTTTTTTAGAGTGATGTCTTCATCTATTTAAGGAGTTGCAGAAATTAACTATCGTTTCAGTATTGTATATGGTAATAATATTAGTTCTTCACAGAGCTCATTGAAATTAGAGCTAGAATTAGTATTACATACAGAGTATGGCTTGATTATCAACCTGTGCGTACTCCACTGAGGCAGAATAGAGTTCTATAGGTGAAATTTGTCATGTTCATTTATATTTTAAATGACACAACAACATTATAGAAACAAGGACAGAAAATTGAAGAGATGTTGTACGTTCGTATCTGAAATTTCTAATTTGGGCTATCTTCATGGTACTGTAGGGCTCTCAAACTTGCTTTGGGAGCCAGAGGCAAAAGGAATCCATAGTTTTCACTGTTTGTATATGTTGATTGGCTGAGAGCTCCTAGAATATCAGGTGACCCAGATTATCATAAATTTTTATCTCAGTTCTAGGCTTCAACTATAACTATCTTCATCTAAGAATCAAAAAATCAGGAACTTTTAAATTTTTGATACTGAGACAATAGTTTCTGGTGTTAAAAATAATGAAAAAAACAAAGAATTTTTAGAAGTATTAGAAATGGTGTCCTTTCACTGTGCTTTATTCCACCTTAAATATCAATGTTCCTGACATGAATGCAGTAGACTGTAAATAAGAGACCTGACCATGCAGAAGTTAAAACATGTTGTAATGAGGTGACAACACATTCAAGATAGTAACTGTTTGTAATAAACAACCCTTGGCTCCATTTATCACTACTCTGTGATATCTAGACAGAGTTGCTAGTCTTGAAACAGGACCATAAAAGTGAAGCCAAATGCATCCAGAAAACCTGTTTCTGATAAGCACAATCTCGCAGAGGTTTTTGCATGAGTAAAATGAATGTATTTGATTGAATGGGACACAAGAGTAGATAGGAAAGCTTGGCAACAGATTATCAGCACTTTTGGGGAAAAACATCTAGTTATGTTAGAAAGGAGTTGCTGAGGTATGTTTGGCATTAAAATAGTTATGCAGTGAAAAATAATTTACTCTTTTTAAACCAGCTTACCTGAACATATCTAGATTACTAAGCTCTTGAGGCTCCAAAAATCACACAGTTATGTCAGTCTCATTGAAGGACATAGACCTTCTAAATTATAAAATTCCAGTAAGGAAACCACGCACAAGCAAGCTTCCTTAAAGATGCAGGATAATCCAGACAAGGATGTTCATTGCATTATTCTATAATCATAAGTTGATTTAATCAAGTGATTTAATATACCAGGTATTAGGTTCAATTCTTAATGTATTTAATTCAATCAGATGATGTTTCTGTTTTTAAAGGTGATGCATCTCAATTGAAGGGAGGTGCTGGATGTTGTGGAAACTACACCTAATGCAGCAGAGGAAGTGGCTGATTTGCTGAATGTTACATAAGATTCAGGGAATGGCATCACATGTTTAACGGGTAACATCATTTACAGTATAGTGCATTGCACATGCTTTTTTCCTGCACTTCAGTATGAAATCACACATGAATACAGCATGATAGTTTATTTCCTGTCTGAATTTTATCATTAACTTGTTTTAAAAACAGAGACTTAAAAGTATCGTTAGAATAATCAGATTGTGAATGAGCTGCTCTTTTTGAGTGTACAAACACTCAATCTGCTTTAATACCAAACAGAATTGAGAGACCGGCGATGTTTGGGGCAAATGAGAACTCACACAGTTGAAAACCAACTTAGATTTTTGAAGGCTTTGCCAATTTTTTTCTGCTAAGATAGCAAAATAATTTGAGAAAATATCTTAGCAGATAATCAACAAAATTTAGCAAATTTTAAAATCTGAATGACCGATGAGACAAGCACAGTCAGGCCTTCAATCTACCTGTGAATCTTAACATCCAGTTTTCAAGGATCAGAAAGGTGAGAGAGGCTGGGGGGCAAAGACACAAACTTTGGCACTGAACTGTACATTTCATAGGCCAAGTTTACATGAACGTGGATATTTTTCAATACTAATGGCTTGAAGGGGTTTTGATTTTACAGTTACACAAATATTTTTCTTAGTTTTCTACAGAAAATGAATGTTAAGGTTATATTGAACAGTATGTAAGATGGAATAATACAAAGCAGCAAAAGCAACAAACCGTGCAGGTAAAGTTCTGTTCTTAAAACTCAAATGTAAAATGTCCAATCCTTTAAGTCTGTGCGTGTTAATTGCTACTCATACATTGTAGAGTATGATAATATTAATTTCATTAATTCAACTTAATCGTAGTACTATGAAAGAATTTTTAAATTAGTCAAGATAAATCTCCAAATCAATGAACCTCTGATTTTCAGTTTTTAATTATTAAATTCTTTCAGATAACTCAGAAGGAGGAAAGATAATACAAATATTGTGTCTTCTGCAATGTTACTTTATACAAAATATTTGGTTTAAATAAGTGGACTGTTTAAACATAATGGGATACTTCTACAATTTCAGTTAAGTTTCTGGGCTGCTTTCCAGATGAAATAGCCAATTTGCAACTAGGGAGTGTGACGGTAAGTCGTTTACAAATATGCACACAGGGTGGTTATAAAAATGACACTGAACGTACACTTAGAATCTCTGTAGCCATTACAACTCAGAGTGAACCTTTTGTTGCCAAGATCACAAAATTATTGCTACGTGAACGCACTAGGCAAAAGCCACTTCTGGAATACGTGAAGAGCATTCTTATCTCCTGATTTTACAGCACATACCAAAGGGAAAAAATATTTTTTACTGAAATAGTACAGCCTGTACATACTGATCAACCAAGTCTGAGCCGCTTAACAATTAGTTAATTCTTAGCTAACTAATAGGCTATGAGGTTCTTTTATTACTAGAAAAGGAACATGAAATTTCTGTATTTTCAATTTACAGATGTATACTCTGTCTTGTGATATGCTTCATCTTCTTTGTGTGCAGTTATTTGGACCAGCAGTCGAAAGTTTTAGTCTCCAGCCCACAAGTCTCTCACTTCCCTTTCCCTTTTGCCTGTTTATATGGGAACTGAGACCTCAGCTGCCTGGATTTAGCTGCTGACGAGGCTGGGGCAGGTGACTGAAGAGCCACACTTGTTTGGAGGGCAACGATGCTGCAAATCAGTGGAACTCTACAGGCAGAACTGCTGTAAGGTAGCCATTGTTTGCTTTTAAAGCAACGTAGAGTTTTGTTTTCTGAGGGATACATTTAGTTTTGCTTGGGTGGGGATGGAAGATGACTCCTGACTGGTTGCTTGCTTGAATTAGGGAACATAACCTAATACATCTTTCTTACAGTGAAATACAAAAAGCATTGCGTAAACCTTTTGAGAGCTTCAGCAAATTTTCAATAGATTTGTATTGGGAAAGAGACATGTACAGACAGGTTGTCCTCTCCACATGGGCACCTGTACATGAAACTATTATTCTGAGCTTGTATATAAGTAAATACGAAGTGGAATGTTTTCTGATATTTTTTGATCTAAATTGAGTATATTAAACTACAAATTGAAGGATGACGTTAGAGGATGCTTATGACAGGCTATGCCTCTATAAACGCAAACTTAAACTCCCTGCATTTTCTCTTTTTCTTTCATGTTTTAACTTTCCATTTAATACATACGTATAATTTTTCAGGCTTTATAATAAAGTAAGTTATTATGAAACTCCTCATTTTCTTCTTGTCTTATTGCTTAATGAGTCTCCAGATTGTTACCTATGTACAGATACATATATTCACAATGAGGAATAAAATGAGTTGTTAAGAGAGAGGAGAAGTACTTGATAAGTGCTTTTTCGTCTCTGCATGAATTCTCTTTACAACCTAGATCCATGCTTTGTTGGCAGTTAAGGTTGTTAACCAAGGAAAAAGAACCTCATAGCCAAATAAAAAGAAAGTTCTTTCAGTTCCTTTTCTTTACTTGAAGGAATAATCAAGTAAAAACCTTCTTGGTTATGCATGTTTCAGTAGACATCATGTTGTTAAACAGTGTGAATGCAAACTGAAAACTTGATATTTTGCTGAGGCAATCATGGGGTGTAATGTGAAGAAAATTTGGTGGTGAAGTCAGATAGGAGTGAAACATAATCTTTTTTTATGATTTATCTTTCACACATTTAGAATGAAAGAGAAGCTCTGAATATTTCTGCTTTGGAGAGAAGTGACCTACCAAAGCCAAACAACATGAGAGGCTTGGACTGAAAAACACACTCACCATCAAGGCTGGACTGTGAGTATTGTGTTCGTGATTAGCAAAGCTGCCAGAAACTGTGTTTTTTGCAAGTGCTTCCCTGAAATGAGCAACTTAATTTGGTTGCTCTGCAGGATTATCTCATTTGGAGGGTGCTTAGACATTGATTCATCAAACCCAAATTACTTTCAACAAAAGGTCACAGGTGCTTACTAGTTCGTAAGATAACTATTAGCCCTGATTTAGATTTGAAATGACTATAGATTTCTCACATCTTAACATCCTTAACAAGCCTTTCCAGGAACATACCAAAAATAATGAAATAACAACTCAGGAAAATCACATTCATTAACTTCTGTACTTGTCCAGGATTTAAGTGTTGACCCTTGTAGTTATAAAATAATTCCTGTCTTCTCCAACGCTGTTAGGAGAGTTATGTATTGTTTCTTAGTCACATTTCTGAAGGTGAAAAGGCTCTTGTTGTTGCCTGGTGGTATAAAACTCTGATAACAGATGAGTAGGATACAGGTTAGAAATGGCAAGATTTTTTAAGAAAATGAAATGCTAGCTAACAGACGACTTAGGCTAAATCTTCATGATCAACACCCACAACTCCTAATTTCTGAAGGTGTTCCTCTTTTCAGTGTGTATATCTCAGTGTTTAGCACAAAACAAACCTCATATGTGCAAACAAGTTCATTAAAATTGCAAGAGCCTGTAGCACATTTGTAACAGCTTGCCCAAAGGTTAACATTTATAGTTTTGCACTGCCAACATCTTGCTTTTATGGGGCACATTTATATGCTAAATTGCCTATTATGTTAAGCTGTAAGTTCCCATTTAGCAGCATCAGGAATAAGATTTGACTATAAGTGTTTAGATTTTATTAGTGCTGTGCTAGTCTTCTTAACAGCTTAAACTTCCTACAGGCTGAAAATTTGTTGCATCCTCTACAGAGGTTCTTGTGTATGAGATGTGTTTAGGAACAGCTGAGGATAAGGAGCATGGGAAGGAATGTAAGGCATTGCTCACTGATTGGAAAAAGGTGTCGTGCTGCATCTCACCTTGAAGTGAGTCCCAAATGTCATGTTTAAGCAATGATTGCATCTAAAACAATCTCAGTAATGTCCCCTTCTTGAGTTAACAAGACCAAAAAGGTCAGCTGAAAAAATACTCCAAGAAGGGTGTTTTTATGGGTAAGTAAATATGTCTAGTTGCTTTGCTTTTGCTGTATGTTACTTCCCAATGCACGACCTAACAGGATGAGGTGTGATATACCGGCCACATAAACTGAAATGGCAAATTTTAGCTGTATATGCAGTTCTTAAGGGTAAGAGAAATCTATTTGCTAATGAAATTGTGTATCACTCAGTCTCCTCTTGCTAACATGTAGTTCTCAGGAGAACTTGGGACTAAGGGAGTTATCAATTTCACAAAAGCCGTTCAATTCTAGCATGCTGGTTTGTCAGAGCAGGGGCCTGAATTTAGATATTACTTTAGAAACAGCCATAAATATTTGCTCTCTTTAGTAATGACTGAATTCTAACAGTGGTGACTGACTATTGAAAGTGACTTGACAAAAATAACAGAAGCTCGAGTCCTTAGCCCAGGCTTTCTCTGCAATTTGAAAAAAGAAATAGTGTGAGAAATTTCACTTTGAATGTTTCTGGCAAAAATGAGAGTGTAAGAACATTGAGATGCTACCCTGCTCCTGTGGTTTTCTAGCATGCTGGAAAATGGCATCCGAGAGAGACGTGCTTCGCAAGCTGACTGGGGCACTTGTGCAGACTTATTTAAGTTCATAGAGTGGGTGTTTGTAGATTGTCAAAGACCTTTGGAAATACAAGCCATTTAAAACCATTATTGTTGTAGCTATTAGAATGCAGCTGGCTATTCACCCCAACCAGGAGTGGAAAATACAAAAATGGAGTTTCAGATTGTTTGTACAGAAAAAGTAGTATTTTCTGAGTGAGAATCACAAACGTATTTTGATAAAACAAAACTGGCAAGTAAGAATGATTATAATAATGAAAAGTTTGTTCACACAATGCATAGTTAAGGACGTCTACATCAGCTACTGATTAAATAGGATTGTGGAGAGTTTTGAGTGTGCTCTGCAGAACTCAAAATTTTTCAGTGATTGTAGGAATGGGAGTGAAGAAGGTGCTTTCCATGTAAAATACAATATCATTTCCAAGAGACAGAGGTCCCACATGAAAGCTCAGAGGTCTCTGCAGGAATCTAACTCAGCACGCTGACTTTGTAAGGGCTGCAACCCCTAGCATATGCAGACAGTGCTTTACTTATTAAGACAATCCATGCCAGGGAGACTTGAGGAAAGTAGCTCAGAAAGCTTTTTAAAAACATGACCTATTTAAAGTTACATTTTTCAAATCATTTAAGGAGAAGTCTTAGTTAATGCTACTTAGTCAAAGTTCTCTGCAAATAACTTAAAGGTGACAGGTCAGCAAAGGCAAGCTTATTTAAAGACTGTATTCTAAGATTTAAAATGCTAAGAGTCTTACCAAGTCTAATCTGCTAAGAATTATAATAAAGTATAAGAGAAGTTCAAACCTTATTTATTTCAAGATCAGATTTATTATTTTTGAAGACCTTACAGGCAAAGAAACAGACAAGAATTAACATGGCAACTATTTCTCTAAAATCATACACCCTATTTACACTAGTGGTTAAGTGATGATTGGTCACTTCTGGTATCTAGAATATTTAGGATTTCTATTTGATAGTTCTCTATAACCTAAATGGGCTTCTGTGTTTTAGGCAGTTGAAATTATTTACTTTCGAAG